>NC_137786.1:195088575-195572050 GCF_963383645.1 Muscardinus avellanarius | reverse complement strand
CCAAGTGAAGGATGAGTTGAAAGGCTAGACAGCAGGAGTTGTCTTGCTGACTGTGAGAAGGAAGAGAAAGCACGGTAAATAAAAATGAAACAAGAATGATGCTGGAGGCGCGGTTATCTGGAATGGGTACCCTGATTCATTGTTCTTCCACACAGCTTGCCTTTGATTTCTTTCTCTGTCTTTAGAAGGCCAGATTTGGACAAGGCCAAGGTAAAAATGCTTGTGCACAACTGACATTGAATTGGCATTGACTACCTTTTGGCTGATCTAGTGATTTTTTTTTTCCTCAACGGAGTGAAGCTTGCTAGCCTGGGG
Source organism: Muscardinus avellanarius (assembly GCF_963383645.1). NCBI lineage: Eukaryota > Metazoa > Chordata > Mammalia > Rodentia > Gliridae > Muscardinus > Muscardinus avellanarius. The sequence goes on along the minus strand of NC_137786.1, from coordinate 195,571,735 downwards.
CCTTAACACATGGATATTTTGTCCTTTGAGCCAACGATGGAAATTTTTCCTGCCACTGCATTTTAGAACTCACTATGTTGATGATCTTAACTCCCTTCACTGGCTTCATTTGAATCAAAAGTCTTTCCACTTGGGATGATGTTTGGCTTCTCGTATACTATTCAAATCATGTAGGAATAGGTTTATTTATTCAATAGATACTTACTGGGAAGCATCTCTAGGCCAGCTCTCTCTGGGGATATACAAGGAAGGGAAAATATCTCCTAACATCTCACATGGGCTTTCTTTTGCAAATCATCAGCCAAAAACTGGATTATTTGTCTACCTTTAGACCAGTGTTTCTGCCTACCTTCCCCAAAACCAATGATTTCCAAGACTATTGACCCAAAAAAAAAAAAAAAGACAAGAGTAAATTTTGAGTAAGCAACCAACAGTGTCTTCCAGAAGAGAGAAGAACATTCTAGACAATCACACAGGCAGAAGTTCGGCTTTCAACCAGAACATGACAAAATGAGGGATTGAAAGAGGTTCATTGTGGATGGAGACAAGCTTGACAGATGGTAAGGATGAGACTGAAAAGAGACAGAGCCCAGAGCATGAAGGACTGTGCATGTCATCCTATGGTATTACGCTATGTTCCTAAGACGAAGGGAAATCAATAAGGGGGTTTAGATAGGGTGATGACGTGAGGTGATTTGTTTATAAAAATCATTCTGGTAGTTCTGTGAAGAATGTTTGAGGGGAACAGAAAAGATGAGATAGAGGATCTAGGCAGGAAGATGCTGCAGTGATGAGAGATGATGGTGTCTTAAGCTGTAATAGATGCAGGGTGATGGAAAGAGATGGAGTACCATTTTCAGGAGGTAGAATCAGACTTGATGATGGGATTCAAGAATAGGTGCCCGAGTGACTTGATGAGAATTACTGATGAATGTTGTCTCCATTTCCATCTATAAAAATCGCATCATTGATAGGCATGGCAGTTGAAACCTTGGGAATCACTGCAGAAGTAATATAGAGTCTATTCACTTTTAGTTTGCATTTTATTTGTTGCTGTATATGTATATATGATGCTCCTCAACTTACAAAGGGTTTATTTCTTGATAAACCCCACACAAGCTGAAAATATCATAGATTGAAATGTATTTAATACACCTCACTTACCAAACATCACAGCTCAGCAACACCATATGCCGTAGCGCATCAGTTGTTATGGTTTGGATTTAAAATGTCTCCCAAAGCTCATGCGTTAAGCAATGCAGTCAGGTTCAGAGGCAGGGCATGGCTGGAGGAAGTGCAGACCTGGAGGCATGGCCTTGTGGGCTGTATCTGTTCCCTTCACCCTCCCTATCTGCCATGATGAGCCGAGGTGGTTTTTTTCCTCCTCTGCCATGTTCTAATGCCCAGCCACAAGCCAGCTGACCATGGATTGACCTTTAAAACCTCTGAAATCATGAGCCCTAACTAAACCTTTCTTCCTCTAAGTTATGCTTCTTCAGTATTTTGCTCACAGAAGATGAAAAGGTTGACCAACAGCAGTTAATCTTGTGATCACATGGCTGACTGGAAGCTACAGCTTGAAACTGCTACCCAGCCTCAAAAGAAAGAATTATGGAATAATTTGGAAAAGATTAAAATTCAAAGTTCGAAGTACATTTCTACTGAGTGCATATTGCTTTTACACCATGTTAAAGTTGAAAAACAATAAGTTGAAACATCATTTTGGTCTGGGACTATCTATATACATGGGTCATATCAAATGCTTCCATAAGGCTTACAGGAAGAATCCACTACCCTTTAATCCCAACTCACTCCACTAACAATTGCTACCCTGAAAGGCATTTTTTTAACCTTATAATTGTTACCTCTGATGTTTATTTCCATGACTCTAATGTTATTATTTTGCCATTCCTTGACTTCTAACTAAAGAAGATAGGACTTCCTTTGTATGACCATCTTATCTTCCATCACAAATGTACACACAGGTTCCCTCCTCTGAGCCTGTCAATGTCATCACATATTGTAATTTGGGGTTAAAACAATATTCAGTGTTGGCTTTATTATGGCCACATAAATACGATTCATAAATGAAACCTGATTCAAAAATGATTACATTTTTATGGTACCGGGGATGGAACCCAAGGACATTCTATATCTGAGCTCCACCCTCAGCCCTATTTTTTATTTTTTATTTAGAAACAGGGTCTCACTGAGTTGCAAAGGCTCACTAAATAGCTGAGGCTGTCTGAAAACCACAATCCTCCTGTCTCAGCCTCCCAAATGCTGGGATTACAAGCGTGTGCCACCATGATTACATTTCCATTGTTGTACAACTTTGTTTTCAATATTGAGAATTTAACCCAGGGCATTCAACCACTAAGCTACATCCCCAGCCCTTTTTACTTTTTACTTTGAGACAGAGTCTCGATGAGTTTCTCAGGCTGGCCTTGAGTTTGGGATCCTCCTGCCTAATCCATATAACTTTTTTTCTTTTTTGGTACTGGGGATGGAACCCAGGGTCATTCTACTTTCAAGCTACATTCCAGCCCTACTTTTTATTCTTTATTTTGAAACAGAGTCTCACTGGGTTGCAAATAGCCTCACTAAGTAGTTGAGGCTGTCCGCGAACTGCGATCCTCTTGTCTCAGCCTCCCAAATGCTGGGATTACAAACATGTGCCACCACACTTGGCTCCATATAACTTTTTTGATAGCAAAGTGTCTAGCATTCTGTGACATTAAAAGTAAATCAGCCAGGCATGGTGGCACATGCTTGTAATCCCAGAGCTTGGGAGGCTGAGAAAGGAGGATTGCACAGGTTCAAAGCTAGCCTCAGCTACTTAGTGAGGCCCTCTGCAACTTAGTGAGACACTGTATCTAAATAAAGTATAAAATAGGTCTGGGAGTATAGTCTGGAGGTAGAAAAACCCCTGTGTCCCACCCCTAGTACCATAAAAAAATTATGGATTTCTATGTAATACAGCATAATTTATGAGCCAGGTGTGGTGGTGCATGCTTGTAATCCTAGCACTTGGGAGGCCGAAACAGGAGGATCACATAGGTTCAAAGCCAGCTTCAGCTACTCAGTGAGGCTCTCAGCAACTTTGTGAGACCCTGTTTCTAAATAAAGTATAAAATAGGTATGGGAGTATAGCCTGGTGGTAGAAAAGCCCCTGGGTTCCACCCCCAGTACCACACAAAAAAAGTAAATCACTATACAACTCTTCACCAATGTGTAAATTTCCTTCAATATTTTGAAATACAGTAACTCACTAATAATAAAACTGTGTGTGTGTGTGTGTGTGTGTGTGTGTGTGTGTGTGTGTGTGTGAGAGAGAGAGAGAGAGACTGGGAAGGAACCCAGGGGCATTCTATCAACACTTTTAAAAAAATGCATCCATGAGCCCTCAATTCCCCTGTTCCAATGTGAACTGATATCTCTCTAGGCCTGTGTATCAGTTAGTAATTTCTGTATAAAAATCATCCTAAAATTTGGTGGTTAAAAACAATCACGTATTTAGCATACAATTCTACTGGTTGGCAATTTGTACTGAGCTCAATTGGACGGTCCTGCTGGTCTCGGCTGGGTTCCCTTGGGTATTTGCAGTTAGCTGCTGTTCATTTAAGCAGTCACTTCCACCCCAGGAGACCAAGTAGCTGGCTCCTAAATGCCATATCTCAGAATCTCTTATCCCTCATAGGTTAATCCAGATTTCACGATGGACACAAATGTCCAAGAAAGAGAAGGAAATATCCAAGGGTCAAAAGAGGCTGGGATTGAAACTGGTTCACTGTGACTTTAATCATATTCTAGTATCCAAACAAGTCACAAATTCAGCCCAAAATATAGAGATCCAAAAACAGATTTTATGTCTTAATGGAAGAATTAAAAAGTCACTTTGCAAAAAACATGGGTTTGGGAAGGTAACCAACTAAACCTATCAAGTCAAGCAATCTAACCAGTCTGCTGCATAACTACTGTCCTGGGATCATCTTTCACCAGCATCCTTAGAGGGTTTTTCTAATCCTATATATCAGTTTTTTTATCCTATATATCAGTTATACTTCAGAAATTACACCAGTTACTTAACAGACCGAGGATAGGGGTAGGTTTGTAGCTGCTGTTATTTCTGAAGGGCACAGGAAGTTGATTCTGCAGTACCGTGTAAACTTCAAACTGGATTTAACCGTTGCTGTGGAAGGGAATGATTTTGCCATAGTGAAAAAGACTTAACCAGGGTGATGCTCTCAGGGACTGCATGTAGGCAGAAAGCAAACATGAGAGACTAGTCCTTCTTCCTTCTCCAGCCCTCAGTTTCCCATTAGCTCTCTGTGTTAGTCACATTTTCTGTTGCTGGGGCCACCTACCTGATAAGTACAATTTCAAAGAGGAAAGGCATATTTGCTCATGGTTTCAAAGGTTTCAGTTCATGACTGGTGGTAGTTCATGACTGGTGGCAGAATGCATGGCAGGGAGACAAGCCACCATCACATCATGGTGGCTAGAAGCAGAGAGAGCACTAGGAAATGACCAGAACATATATGTACATAGCCTTATTTAAACTGTTCCCGTCATCAATTCTCCCCTCTCCGAATCCCCTTCTACTATCTCGCTCCTTTATCTGAAGTCCCTTCTGTTTCTCAATTTCTCTCAAGCTTCTACATATGAAAGAAAACATATGACCCTTCACTTTATGAGACAGATCTCACTTAGCATGATCATCTCTAGCTCCATCCACTCTTCTGCACATGATATAATTTTGTTCTTTTTTATTGCTGAGTAAAATTCCATTGTGTGTTTACACCACACTTTTGTGATCCACTCATCTGTTGATGGACACCCGTGCTGCTTTCATAATTTGGCTCTCACCTATATCTGGTTGATTTTTTGATAAAGCTGCTGCAGAAAACACAGCTTCCCCCCCCCCTTTTTTTTTTTTTTTTGGTGGTGCTGGGGTTCTTGGAAGCCCTTCTACCTCCGGGCTACACTCCCAGACCTATTTTTTTATTTTTGGAAACAGGGTCTCTTAAGCCAGCTCGGCTGGCTTCGAACCTGCGCAATCCTCCTGTCTCCGCCTCCCAAGCACGGGGATTACAAGCGTGCGCCACCACGTCTGGCCTACAGCTTTCCCTTTTAATAGACAAAACAAACAAGACTCTGTGAGGCTCAATGACTTGCTCAAGGTCACACATTTTGTAAACGACGTTGTTAAAATCCATGCCCATTATGAGTGTCAACACAGTCTTCAGTATTTTCAAAGTGTTTTATTGAACTAGAAAGTAGCAGAAATGCTACTTAGGATGGGTATAAGAACCATCACAGAGATGACTTGACCTGACGGCTGATTGGATATAAGAAGTGAAAAAAAGACAGTGTCTGAGAATGCCACCTTCTATTGATCTGCCTTTAACCCCATGATTGCTAATAGATAGCACCACTAACAAAAGGAGACAACAGAGGAATGAACATCTTAATTGGAGAAGGCGGAAATTTTTCTTCTGAAGGGCTATATTGGAGCTTTCTTCTTTTTCTCATCTGCATCTATAGACCAAGGCTCTGCCAAGTACTGTTGACAGCACTGTTTACCGTCTGCTTTTATTGGGGAAGATTGGTTGGTGCTACTTACAGGATGTTTTACCAGGGTAAATGGGAGTTCTGATTGGGCTCCTCGGTGGTGGGTGGGGAGCAGCACTCTGTGAGATGATATGGTTAATGGCTGTCAATGGTTAAGACTCCAGGCACTGCCTGGGAAGTATTCCCAGAAGGCTGTTTGTGCTTTGTGTAAGGGAAATTAAGTCTCAAGAAAAGTGTGTTCAATTTAGATCCATCTGGTCTGTATTGTTTCTTTCCCTTCTTTTTCTCAGGAAAGAGGACTGTTCAAACAAAGGCCATTTGTGGTCACTCTCAGCTGCTAGGAAACAAGGGTTTTTGCCAACCGAGCATGTTGAAAAGTATAGATTTTTAAAATCTAATTCCTGGTAACTGCAGCTCACAGCAGAGTTGATTATACAAGATGCTGGCTACCCAAGACATGGCATTGAAAGGAAAAAAGGGTTTCTGGTTTGAGAACATCATGCCTAAAAGAATGAAGAATGGCCCCTTTAGAGTATAGTACCTTCTAGCCAGCACATGAACATGTAAAAGTCTTGACAAGAAATTTTACTGAATCCCAAATAGAACCCAAACCATACATTCTGCATCTTCCAAATTGCCCCAGCTCCCAATACTTGTTTTTGGTATTGATCATGAATTTGGAGTAACTGGACAGTGAGTCTATAAACCACATCGGTTATAACTAGAAGACATCTACACTGTGGAAATCTATAGAGCCACTAGTAAAAGTAAACTAGATAACAAATATTTTTACTAAGCATTTAACCAAGTGGCAATAACTGCTCTAAATTCTTTACTTAAAATATTTTAGTCTCTCCCTCCCCATGAATAGGTCTGGTTATTATCTTACTTTGATAAGTAAATACAGAAAGGTATAGGGCAGTTCACTATATTTGTTATTTGAAGTCTACAGCTAAGCCGGGTTTGGTGGTGCATGCCTGTGATCCCAGTATTTGCAAGGCTTAGACAGAAGGATTGAAAGTTCGGGACCAGCCTCAGCAATGTAGTAAGACTCTCTGAAACCTAGAAAGATCATGTTTCAAAGAAAAAAAAAAAAATATATATATATATATATATATATATATATATATATATATATATATATATATGCTGGAGGTATAGTGCAGAGGAAGAATGCTTCTGGGTTTAATTTTCCAGTACCACACAAAAAAGTCTACAGCTAATAAGTAGTAGGGTCAGGGTTTGAACCCAGATATTTTGCCTTTAGAATGTATATGTGACTTTCCCAGGTTGACAGCTACACACCCAACTAGCAGCATAGTTGCCTTGGGAGGAGTTGAGGGAGATTGGACAGAAGGTTTTCACTTTACACTTTACTAAATGCTCTATTGTTTGAGTTTTTCTCTTAAGCATGTTTTATTTTGATTTTAAAATATATGAAAAGAGGAAAAGCAAGGTTGGAGAAGATGAGATAGCAATGCACTCATTTTTTGTTTTTGTATTCTGCAATGAAGTCTTTGAATCAGAAGAAGGCACTATCACCATTACGTGAATAGACGGAATTTATTTAGGTGCCAAGCAAGTCTAGACTGAGGGCCAGGAACTAACTGAATTTCTTCAGGATCCTATAAGCTAACCATAGGCAAATGGTACTGTGGGCAGGTATTAAACGAGCTCCTAGGACACAGTAGTGACTTAGAAATCCTAGTGATAAATGCAAACAACAACAACTTCCGGGAAGATGGAGACCGAGAAAAGCGGGGCTTAAAAGCCCCGCTAACAACCAATCTCCATTACCACAAAATCAGCGCCTTTCATAGCCAGAAAACACCATCACCAGAGAAACAAAAAAATCACCAGGCTCCAGAGAGAAAGCGGACTGAGAACAGAGCTCAGAGCCACAGAGGAGATACTCCGGCCTCACGCCCGAGGACGCGGCAACAGTGCCATACTGCCAGCGGCAGCGGCGAATTCACCGGACGGCTACAGCAAGCCGAGGTGAGCAGCTGCGGAACAGCCAGGCGGGATCTTTCGGCACAGGGAGCATCTAAAGCTCCCAGTGGCTGAGCTCAGCACAAGCTGCAGGGACTCAGAGTGGAACTCAAAACCAGAGAAGAAATAAGCCAGCCTCACGGCCGAGGGCATAGCAGCGGCGCCATATTGCCACCAACAGCAGCAGCAGCGAATTCACCGAGTCCAGTACAGCTACATCTGCAAACTCAAGAACAGTGAGTCAAATTGCGGGCCACAGAGGAGAAATCCCAGTACTGTACTCCCTGGGACTTGACCCAGTGGGGGAATGGCGGTGGCAGAGATATCACACCATAGGAGAACATGCAACCTGGCACCCCCCACAGTCTAAAGCAGCCTCTATCGACTCTCTGGGTCGGAGACTCTGTGATACAACCCAGTTAAGGAGTAGTGGGGTCTGAGATACTACTGACTCGAGATCCAGAACACCTTAAGTGAAGTCATAGTGACCCAAGGGAAGAATCCAGAGAAGGCACAAACTTCCTAAATCATGGGAAAGAGGAATAATACTGGAGCAATGAATGCCCACAACCCCACAACATCAGAACCCGATAAAACAGAAAATCAGAAATTTCTAGAAGATCAAATCAGGAAAATAACTGTAGAAATAATAGAGGTGCTTCGAAAAGAACTCAGAGAGAGCCAAAAAGAGATAAAGGATGCAATTAATGAAGTAAAGGCCTCAATTCAAAGCACAAACAACCGATTAGAACACATGGAGAACAGAATCTCGCTCTGAGAAGATGATCATTCCAAAAATGAACGCATAGTTTCTAATCTAGAAAAAAATATCTGACAGCAGGAATCTGATATTGAAGAAGTATGGGCCCATTTTAAGAGAGCTAACCTAAGAATAATTGGAATAGAGGAGGGAAAAGAAAGTGAAACCAAAGGGATCAACAATCTCTTCAAGGAAGTAATAGCAGAAAATTTTCCAAACATAGAGCAAGAGGTCGATACACAGGTCCAGGAAACTTATAGAACTCCCTTTAGACAGGATCGGAGAAGAGGATCCCCACGCCACATAATTGTCAAAATGACCAATGTGGAAGCCAAGCACAGAATCTTAAAGGCAACAAAAACAAAGGGCCAAGTGACATTCAGAGGCAAACCAATTAGAATCACTCCAAACTTCCCAAACCAAGTCATGAGAGCCAGAAGGGCTTGGAGTAACATATTCCAAACTCTGAAAGAAAACAACTTCCAGCCAAGAATTTCCTACCCAGCAAAACTTTCTATCAAATGAGATGGAGAAATAAGAAGCTTCCATGACAAACAGAAACTGAAGGAATTTATGTCTTCAAAACCAGCACTAGAGAAAATACTCAAAGAGATTAACTACAAAAAAGAAATAGGTAACACACACCAGAACCAGAGAAACAAGATTTTCCATCCAACAGACAACTAAGATTGGTTATCTGTGGAGATTCATTACTTATGTTAGTCTTTTACCTATCTGTAAAGGGTATTGTTTGCCTTTATTGTTATTAATTTTTAGGATTTCTAGTTGGAATATTAATATACCTTCAGATATAGCATTTGGAAATATTTTATCCCATTCTATTAGTAACTGTTAACTCTGTTTACATTGTCTTTGGATATACAATATTTTTTTTTTATTTTTTAGGGAGTTTGTATACTCTTCTGTTGCCTGTGCCATTGAAATCATATCCAAGAAATCACTGCCAATTTCAATGTTGTGAGGTTTTATGACCCAGATTTTCTCCTAAAAGTTTATAGTCTTAAGATTTATATTTAGGTCTTTTATCTATTTTGAGTTAATACTTGTATATGGTGTTAGGTAAGGGTCCAATTTTATTCTTTTTCATGTAATTATTATTTTTCAACAATATTTAGTTAAAAGATTATTATTTCTACCACCAAATGTTCGTGGAAACCTTGTCAAAAATAACTTGACAATATAGGGAAGAATTTAGCTCTAGGCTTGTATTTAACTCCAATGGTTTATATATATGCCTTTAGAATACTAGTATACTGTTTCAATTATTGTAGCTTTATATGGTTTGAAATCAGAAAATATATATCTTCTAGCTTTGTTCTTTTTCAAGATCCTTTTGGGTATCTAGAGTCCATATTCCATATTAGGATAGATTTTTTTTCTGAAAAATAAATATATAAATATATGATAGTTTCACCTAAAAAAATAGAAAAAAAATATTCTCTGGTAAGAAAGAAAGTAAAAAGAAATATTGAAATGTTATCTTTAAGTCATCAAAAGCTTGGTATCAAACAAATGAAACTGTTATGTGAGATTATCATTTTTAATTTTGGATAAATTGCTATAATACTAGATGTCAACCACTAAGCCAAGCATGGGAAGGAGGGATGGGGAGGGAATGGGGTGGGGATCGGGTGGTGGCTGACTGGGCGATGTGTGCATGTATGTCTACAAAAGTATGTATCCCATTATGATGTATGAATACAGTGCACCAATAATTAAAAAAATAGGGCCAATATGGAAATAAATCTAAAAAAAAATTAACTTCTAAAAAAAAAATGCAAACAACAAGATCTGGGTCCCTGGAGGGTTGTCTAGAAGGGTTGGTAGCTAGAAGTTGGGAAGGACAAGAGAGGTAAGATTCCAGGAGGAAGAAAGGCAGCATCTACCAAAGCCACAGAGCTTCTCTCAGAGTTTCCAGTGGGACCTTGTAGACAGATGAAGGGGAGGAGGTAGAGGAAGGGGAGGACAGCATCCCTGCCTGCAGTGAGTGTGTGAAGTCAGAAAGAAATGAGTCAGTCCTGACATCTCTACACTGAAACCTACAAGACTTTGGTATGAAGCTTCTATCTGCATAATCGCTTTGTGAGGTTTTCCTTTCAGATAGGCCCATGTTAGTGAGTGGGCAGGCCTTCCTTCCAGCTTAGCAAGGGGACCTCTTGCAGGGTGCGGATGGAATGAGGCTCCAGGGACCTGTGGGTCTGTGCATCTAGTTGTGGCTGACAGAGTTCTCCTATGTTGACAGGTGTCACACTTTGCCCTCATTCTTACTTCATTTCTGGATGATAACGTCTGAAATGGCAGCAGTGTGTCAGTCTCGTTCACCACTGGAACACTGTATCCCACACTGAGCTTGGCATCTAGTGGAAACTCAATGATTAGTTTTTAATTCCCTTGATTAATTTGTGAAATAAGTGCTATCGAGAAGGCTGTGCTTCATGCAGTAAAAAAAAATGCCAAACCTTTTTGGGCTACAATTTGTAATTCTTGCTGTCTGTAATAGTGCATACCTGTAATCCCAGCTACTCAGGAGGCAGAGGCAAGAGAATCACAAGTCCAAGGCTAAACAGGGCAACCTAGGAAGACCCTGCCCCTGGGTTAGATCCTTAGTACCTCAAAAAATTTAATTATCTGTATTATGATACTAACAGTTTTTATTGTTAGTATTTGCTGAACACAACTTAAATTTTTATTTAAAAGTCCAGGGACAAGCAACAGATTGGTCAGGACTGTGACCTGGTTTCTCTGTGATTTGACTCTGCCCCATTCCAGGCAGTAACTTTCCTTCCTTCCTTCCTTCCTTCCTTCCTTCCTTCCTTCCTTCCTTCCTTGCTTCCTTGCTTCCTCCCTCCCTCCCTTTACTTTTCTCTTCCTTTCTCTCTCTTCTCTCTTCTCTCTTTTCTTTTTTTTTTTTTTTTGGTGGCACTGGAGATTGAACTCAGAGGCATTCTATCTTCAAGCTACACTCCCAGCCTGATTTTTTATTTCTTATTTGGAAACAGGGTCTCACTAGGTTGATGAGTCTCACTACTTACTGAGGCTGTCCTTGAACCTATGATTCTCCTGTCTCAGCCTCTCAAGTACTGGGATTACAAGTATGCGCCATCATGCCCAGCTTCAGGCAGTAGGTTTTCTTAGGCTGGATTTACACATGGTTGCAAAGGGCTGCTGGAAAAAGTTGAAGCCAGACAGTCCCTCATTCATACTGAGGCAGGAAAGGGAAAAGAGCGCTGTACCATAAAATATTTCTGAGCTTTACTAACCTAACCAAACTAAGCGGGGTCGAATGCTATGTTGATTGGCATAGTGTAGGCAACTCATCCCTGAACCACTTGGTGCAGCTGCAGGACTGGGATTATGCCAGCTGATGAGATCCGCCATGGCCCACACTTAGAGTTTGGGGTGCACGCTATCCTTACCAAATCACATGGTTACTTTCAAATGAAGGAAGAGTTAAATGGATGATGAATAGCCAAATAAACATCCATCCATGCAATTCTCACTATACCCTGTAAATGAGATTCCATTAAGAAATGAGAAAAATGACCTCGAGGAGCAATTTGCTCAAATCACAAAGCCAGCAACTGACACTGCTGGGGCTCCAACCAGGGTCTGCCTGACTCCATCATATGCCTGGCCACCAGATCCTACTGCCCTAAAGTCTTACTCACTAGGTTGCCTATTCTTGTGATCACTCCCTGCTGTGCTGGGGAGCAACCTGGGCTCAGGTTCAATACCCTTAATAAGGGCTGAGGACTCTCCAGAAAGCCAGGCTGTACACTGGGCCTCAGAGGCTTGGGTCGCAGCCTCCCTTTGGGGAGCAGACACACCTGCAAGAGTTCCGGCCAAGAAGAGGATGTTGCACCAGGACAGGCCGTCCCTGTCCTCCCACCAGTGGTCATTCATCAAGCAGTTACTGAGCATCTGCTCTCTGAGGACCCATCTGTCGGAGACAAAGCCTGAAACAGTTTCCAGTGTCCTTGTCTGATCTTTCATTTGTGTCTATTCCTTTGTTTATCACACCCAGAGGCCTTTTCTTCCTCTCCTGGGCTGGACTGTCTGGAAAAATGCTGGGTTTTTGTGTAGACCTGCACCTAGCCTGGTTTCTGTCTTTGGACCTAGCATCCTTCCTGGGACAGCAACCTTGATCTCTCTTTTGCAAATTTCAACTAATTGATAATGTCTTTCTTGAGAAGGAGGTGGAGTCAGCCTACAGTCTCCAAAGGGAAGTGTGCCATCATCAACTACTTAGATCTGCCATGGGGGAAGAGGTTGGCACTGCAGTCTGCAGGTGGATGGCTGCCATCCCTGGGCCCATCCACTCACCACAGCCTTGCACCTGAGACTCAGAACCAGCTGCCCCCACCCCCACTCCACCATTGCTTGAATTCCCTGGAAGTGACATAGCACAAGTCAATTCTTGCATAATGCCCTCAAGCTCTGGCCTCCTGCCTGCCTTTTCCAGAATTCTAAATGAGACAGATCTGTTTACATGTTAGGTACCAGAATGATGGAGAAGTCTGGAAAGAGAAACCAAAGTGAAAAGGCCTTGAATAGGCCAAGGAGCTCTGGACTGTGATTGAGGATGTCTGAGCTGTGCCCAGCAAAGCACTAGCTCATGTGGTCAAGTCTCTGCCCCCAGCTTGGCCTTATCTCCCTCACATGATGCTGGACTACATCAGGGTCCGTAGTGGGGGAGAAAACACTGCTTAGTGATTTGAAAACCATGGACGCATTTGTCAGTGTTACAGTGACACTTGCCTTCCTGAGCACAAAGCAATGAGAGGCGATAGAGGGGCACAAACTCTCAAAAAGTGGGTCCAAGCCAGGTGTGGTGGTGCATGCTTGTAATCCCAGCATTCAGGAGGCTGAGACAAGAGGAATGCAGTTCTGGACAGCCTCAGCTACTTAGTGAGGGCCTTTGCAACTCAGTGGGACCCTGTTTCAAAATAAAGAATAAAAATAGGGCTGGGGGTATAGCTCAGAGGTAGAATGCTCCTGCGTTCCATCCCCAGTACCACACACACACACACACACACACACACACACACACACACACAAAAGTGGGTCAAAAAAAACTGACAATAGGTTTATGGAGCAAATGAGAATTATTGGAACATGCTCCAGAACCCATTACAGTGAACAGACATTAAATGGGCCCAAAACATGTAAATTGGCAGTATTCTTTTTTCTTCCTCACTGTCATTAGGGGTTTTTTTTGTTTGTTTCTGTCTTGATTTGCTCTTGTTATTATTGTTAGCTTTGGTTGCTTGTTTTGTTATTTTGTGCACAGTTGTTTGCTCTCTTTCCTATTCCTTTAACAAGCATCCTCCCTCTATTTTATCTACTCTTTTTTTTCTCAAAACTTTTTACTCTTTCTGTATCTCCTTGTTTTATATTCAAGCTATTTCCTATCTGCTTACCTAAATACTTTATACTAGCTACAAGAATTCTACTATATATTCACTATCTCTCATCCCAACTAGATGCTACATTATACTTACTCTTACTCAACTTAATCATATCCTCTACGTTACCCTATTCCTGTACCCATTAATCCCAGCTCCTTCACCCTCCCCTAACCCTCACCACTGAAAACAACACTACTTCTCCATGCATGAAGCTGCTGTCACCTGAAATCCCTATGGCTAAGATTGGATCAGAAAGGTGATCCACAGGAAAAAGACAACCAGACAATAAAGATAAACTCACCACAGCTGACAGAAGGAAGCATTCAATAGACCACACACCAAGGTGTAAAAATGCATAGGTCACAAAATATTCTGCCCACACCGCTGAGCTGGCTCTTCATAAAGGTAGGGGCAGACAGAATACCTGACCTTAACACCTGAAACCCATCAATGCTACCATAACAGCAAGCAGAAGGGAGCCCAGAGCAACTCAGTATTGACAATCTACAGGTAGAACAACAGTGGGGAGATAGTAGACAGAGTCTTTAGGGTTAATATCAAAGTGTGAGTGATAGCTGGAACCATCTCTCCCAATAGCGATCTAGAACAGCACCTATCAACAACAACTCACAAACAAAAAGTAAGAAGATGCCAAGACAACAGGAACACAAACCCAAGAATTCTGAAAACATGAGAACAAGGAACATGAGGAAATAAGGGAAATCGTGAATACTAACCTTTGAAAAACGCCAGAAGGAGAATTCTGAATCCTGACCTTCAATCAGACGAAAGGCCTCAGAGTAAGTGTAAAGAAATGAAAGAGGAAATTGAGACATTAAAAAAATCAGAAAGAGGCCTGGAATGAAATAAAAAAGTCAATAAATGAAATGAAGGCAAAAATAGAAAGAAATTCTGGAAAGTTAGATGAAATGGAAAACGGAATATCATTGTTTAGAAGACAGTTCATTATGTGGAGGTTAGCCAAACACAGAAAAAGAAGGGACATAATATGCTCAAGCCAAGGAGTATTAGGGATACCAGAGGGACTCCAGACAATGGAGGGGAAACCTCAGCGAAGCCAGGAAGTAAGGGTAGGGGAGAAATAAGGCTGAGGTTAATTAATGGATAAGCTACACTCAACTATGTTTATACATGTGAATGTAACATTGTTAACCTAGACACTCAGTATTGGGAGGGAAGGAAAATGGAAAGCGGGGTGGGGGACCAAGTATTGTGTGAATATATGTCATTGTCAACATGATCTGTATTATGATGTGAGACTATAGTGCACCAATAAAAATTAAAAAAAAGTTGCATTCTTTTTATTCCTCCTATATAGTAAGGACATTATAGTGATTTTTAAAAATCATGTATATAGAGGTTTATATTCATGAATTTCATTTCAGGATGGTAAAGAGAGTGTTATGAGTTTTTAAAATAGAAATAGGGTCTTGTGACAGATTGAGAAGGACTGGTGATTTAAGGGACCCAAATACTTGTGAGTTTTTGTCTCAGAAAGCCTTCCTTAGAAAGGCAACTGGTAATCCAGATTCAAAGCCAGCAGCAAATCAAAGTAATTGTCTTGCCCCAGTTGCTTTGATCATCAGATTGTGGCCCAGATCTTTCAGGCCAGAAGTGGAGAGAGAAATAAACAAACCCAAGAGAACCATCATGAAGATGTGCCAGCAGACCTTCCAATTCTGTTACTCAGCTTTGGTTCCAGAGTAAATCACAGGGCAGACTCAAAGATGGACCCAGCAGGCTGGTCCTTGAGCCATCCGAGGAGTTCAGCCCCACGTTCTTGCAGACGCAGAAGTGGGGCAGGGCAACCGAGGCAGCCATGCAACTGAACCATGTTGGGGGGATTCTACAAGCCCAGTAATTACATGCCTCTTTAATCTGACAGTCTGTCATTGTTAATAGAAAAGAGACGAATCCCAAGATGCAAGGCTGAGATGGAGAACAGAGAATAAAGCTCAGCTTCTTACCTCTCTGGCTTGAGTGGTCAGCTGTAGCTCAACTTACCTCCATCGGATAAAGCTGACCCACCTTTCAAATAAGAGGGCAGCACTTACCCATCGTCATCCCAGCACTCGGGGTTGGGAGATCTCCCCATCTGCTTCAACTTGAAGTGATTATTAAATGTTCCTGTGTCACCTTGCCCCAGGAGAGCTTTGACAAGGAAAATCACCCCCACTGTACCCCACTGTGTCAGGCTCACTGCTGTACTCCCATCCTCCTTGCAGGGACTGAGGACCCTTGTTTGCCTTCTGACCTGTCTCTGCACAAGGCAGGCTCTTCCCACTCTCAGGGCTGCCTGGCTGGGTAAGGAGCAGTGTTTATTAGAGCAGTAAACCAGACCCTGTGAGGCCCAGCTATGCTGGGAGGCTGTAGTGTTGCAATCCGACATGGCCCCCAGGCCCTCTGCCATTGCCTGTGAATTGTATATAGACAGCAGACCCTGAGGTTGCACTCAGCATCCCTCTTGGGGGACCCACCAGGTGGTGGGGAGAATGTGTTGTGGGAGCAGAGACTGAAGTTTTGCATAAGATCACTATGGTTTTTAGATCTGAGATTTCTCTCCTTTTTTCTTTCAAGCCTTGGCAATTTGTGCGTGAGCTACTTATCTATAAACAAGCATCTTTCCAGAGGGGTTTTTGGTGCCACAGTAGTCCTGAGCCCAGGCGAATGGCTGTAGCACCATGCACGCCGGGCAGGGCCCCAGGCGTGGTGGTAGGCTTACCTCACAGGGACTGCACCAGTGACAGATAGCCAAGCAAGGCTGCCCTGGATGGGCTTCCTGGCCAGGTGCGCAGACCAGAGAGGAGCTTCAGTGGAGGGGAGGTGGACTCGGGGAAAGAAAGAAGAATCTAGGGGAGGAAGGAGGAAGGAAGGAAGAGAAGACAGGAAGACATGAAAGCGGGGAAACATTCAGGAAATGGGGTAAAAAGGGGAAGGAAAAGAACAGTGAAGAGATGGAAGCAGAGGAAGAGGGGAGGAGAGGGGAGGAGAGGGAGGGGAGGGGAGGGAAGCCAAGTGAGAAGGTTGAGCATAAAGGCTGAGGTGGAGGGAGAAGAGCAATAGAAGAGGAGAGAGAGAAAGAGAGGGAGAGAGAGAAGAGAAAGAGAGAGAGAGAGAGAGAGAGAGAGAGAGAGAGAGAGAGATGTATTCCTAAAAGAAAACCTCACTCTATAACTCGGATCCCATCTTTCCCTCCTCTTCTCCCTTCCCAAGCTCCGGACACCTTCTCCTGTCTAGGGACTTTGGGAAGCAGGGGCCTAGAATGTGGCCTCAGTGTGCCTGCAGGCCAAGGTGTTCAAAGGCCTTATCTGGAGGGGCATGGAGATCCAGGGTGCCTCTGGGCCTGGGTACTCACAGAAAGGCTTAGCTCCCACACAGAGGCCCAGGAGTCTATAGAGAGCCCCAGATGTCTGTATGGAGCCCAGACGGCCAGTCAGAGCTCATGAGCCCTGCATGGCTAGCTATTCAGAGAGACCTTTCTGGTCACCATGCAAGCTCCAAATCTGGACTGAGGTTACCAAGTTATAAGCAGACATTCAGGATTTTCCGTGCAGCCTCTATTGGTCCTGCGCCCCCACTTTGAGAGCACCCTAATGGATGGGCATCCAGTATGGGCAGGAGGAGGAGGACTCTGCAGAGGCCAGTGTGAAAGCACGCAGACTCTGACCTCAAGATCAGCTTGCTGGAAAGGCTGGGCCTGCACAATTTGTCATCTCTGACTGTTCGCTACACTCCCAGAATTATATTTTTGCGTTTATGACAGAAGAATCACTGGCTGTGGAATGAAGACTGTGTTGCACACCAAGCATTGTGTCTGGAGGTGAGAGGAAAAACAAACAGTAGGCACTCTGAAATCTGGCTTATTTCTTCCTCCGGCTTGTAGCAAACTTCTCAGGTGTTGAGCCATGCACAGCTCCAGGGGCCCACTGGGAAGCTGCTGGATTTCAGACATTTACAAAATTACGAGGAAAAGCCAGCCGGCCTGGCATAGATAAAAAGAACACATCTAGCCCCGGGAAGCCAGGAGTGTGTGCCTTGCAAGCAAATGGCAGTGCCTGCCTGAGCATCGAGAAAAGCTGAATTCAGGGCTTTAAAAAATGAAATGATCACACCCCCTGCTATCAAGAAATAGAGCAAGGATTGGTGAGGTTATTTTTAATGCTGTTATTTGCTCACTGCTGATTAGGCACACACTTTGCTTGCATCCAGATAGATATTTGGAGAAAGCAATAGGTAATAGAGAAAGGAAGGTGATTTCGAGAGGAGTCTTGAGCACGGACCGTGAAGTCCAGCGAAATGCACTTGCATCCGCCCCCGGCCACCTACCTTTGTAACCCTCTGAGTCTCAGTTTCTCACCTGAAGCCTCTTGGGGTCCTGAGGATTAAATGAGATTCATGAAAAGGGCTTAGAAGGACCAGGCATTATGCTATAGTATCTCATTAAACAACCGTTACTAAGCACTTGACTACCAGTATCTGTTGATTGGCTGGTTTTTATTGGGGGGGGGTGGTCTTGGAACTGAATCCAGGGACATTTTACCTCTGAGATACACCCTAGCCCTTTTTATTTTGAAACAGGGTCTTACTAAGTTACTGAGGCTGGCCTCGAACCTGTGATCCTCCTATCTCAGACTCTCAAGTACTGGATTATAGGTGTGCACCACCGCGCCTGGCTAAATTAGCTAGTATTTAATAATAGGTGGAATTCTGTTGCTGTCATTAAAAGGCAAAATTAGAACAAATTTAGTTTGAAGCTCTTAATTGGCTTTTATTTGCAATTCTAGAATCAGCAAAAACCTCATTCTCTAAAATAGAAGAAAACTGTTCCTTTGAACTGAGCAGAAGGGTTTGATTTTGTAGATGGAAAAGGGCTGATGAAGCAGAAGCAGAGAGTAAAACGCTGATTGGTCATTTCAGAACTACTTTCCTTATGAGGTTAAAATGGGGAGGACTTCATCATGCCAATAACCAGGACCCTTTTGATTGGTTGCTTTAAATCTGCTGGATTGATTTTTGGAAACAGGACAGTTTGAGAGTTCAATTTGATTACGTGGAGCTTGGCATGAGGGACTCCATTCTAGTTTTTCTGGTCTTCCCCAGCCTAGTGCAGAAAACTAGACCAATGGCTTCCTATACATTATAGCTGGGCTAGGTTACCCAGCTCCTCTTCCTTCATTATGCACTAACACAAACAGAGCCATTCTTTTCCTGCAGAGCCTCATTTCAAGATGTACTTCTATTCTACAAAATGTTAAATTAGGCAAAATCATCGTTTCGAACCCATTAATTTTTTAAGTTTGCAATTCATGTATTATTATTTTATTATTTTTTGTACTGTGGATTGAACCCAAAGGGTTTTTTTTTTACCTCCAGGCTGTACCTCCAGGCCTTGTTATATATATTTTACTTATTTTTATATAAACAGAATCTTGGAGCTGGGTGTGGTGTCACACCTCTATGATCCCCGTACTTGGGAGACTAAGACAGGAAGATTGCAGGTTTGAGGAGAGTCTCAGCCAGTATTGAGACTCTCATCAACTTAGTGAAACTCTGTTTTAAAAATAAATAAGGCTGGGGTTGTATCTTGGAGGTATAATGCCCTGAGTTCAATCCCCAGTACCAAAATAAATAAGTAAAGAAAGAAAGAAAAGTAAATGGATCTTGCTATGTTGCTGGGAGCTTCACTAAATTGCTGAGGATGGTCTCCAAACTGGTGATCCTCCTGTCTCAGCCTCCCAAATGCTAGATTTACAGGTGCATCCCACCATGCTGTCTCAATGTATATTTTTAGTATATTTGCAAAGTTGACCAACCATCACTACAGTCCACATTTGATTTCTTTTTATCACCCCCCCAAAAAAAAAACCCTATACCCCTTGGCAATAATTCTCTATTTCTTCTCCACCTTTAGGTGGAAATGGAAATAATGCTTTTGCCTAATATAACATTTCTTCTCCCCAGCCTTAGGCTCCTACTAATTGACTTTTTGTCTATAAATTTGTGGATGCTGAACGTGTGTGTGTGTGTGTGTGTGTGTGTGTGTGTGTGTGTGTGAGACATTGCGGATCAAACCCAAAGGCATTCTATCTCTAAGCTATACCCCCAGCCCTATTTTATTTTTATTTTGGAACAAGGCCTCACTAAGTTGCCAAGTATCTAGCTAAATCCCTGAGGCTGACCTAGAATCTGTAATCCTCCTGTCTCAGCTTCTCAGGTTACTTGGATTATAGGCGCCAACCACTGCGCATGGCTCGTGCTGAACAGCTTATAAAAGTAAAACCATTTAAAGGATGCTTTGTGATTGGCTTCTTTCACTTAGCTAAAGCTCTCAAGGTTCATCATCAGATGATGAACATTGAGAGTGTCCTCACTTTTGGACTATTATGAATAATGTTCCTGTGAGCATTCATATGCAAGTTTTTATGTGAAGATGTTTTCATTTCTCTTGGTTTCCAGGAATAGACTTGCTGGATCCTATGGGAACTATGCTTATCCCAGGAGGGACAGCCAGACTTTTCTCTTTGCTGCAATAGTTTGCCCCTACACTAGCCATGCATGAGGGTTCTAATTCCTCCATATGCTCACCAACACGTGTTACACAGTCATTCTGGTGGAAATTACATGACATGCTATTTCATTATGGTGTTGATTTGTATTTCCTTAATGGTTAATGATAAACTTCTTTTCATTTGCTTATGTTGGCCACTTGTACATCTTCTCTGGAGAAATATCTATTCAAATATTTTGTACGTTTTTAGAATTGGGTTGCCGTTTTTGCTTTTGAGTTCCAAGTGTTCATAATTCTGGATTCAAGTCTTATAAATATGATTCACAATGTTTCCTATCACTGTGTGGGTTGCCTTTGAATTTTTCTTGATCGTGTCTTTGGAAGCATAATGGTTTTTAATTCTGACAAAGTCCAACTTGTCAATTTTCTCTTGGCTTGTGCATTTGTTGTTATATCTAAGAAGGCATTGCCTAATTAATGATTAGAAAAATCTGTTCTTATGCTTACTTCTGAGAATCTTATGGTTTTGGCTCAGACTATTTAAAAAACAGACAAGAAAACTAAAATCCAAATTACATTCTGTGTGTGTGTGTGTGTGTGTGTGTTACTAGAGATTGAACCCGAGGGGCATTCTCCCTCTCCACACTATACCTCCAACCCTTTTTTTAGTTTTTGTTTTGAAACAGGGTCTCTCTAGGTTGCTGAGAGACTCACTATGTTGCTAAAGCTGGCCTTGAACCTGCAATCTTCCTGTCTCAACCTCCTAAGTACTGGAAATACAGGCATGTGCCACCACACCTGGCTCCAAATTACATCCTTAATATGTAATTTTTAAAACCCCATCTTAACTTTGCACAACCTAAAACCATTATGATTTCAAGACCAATGAGGATCTCAAGTCATATTAAAAAATAGAGTATATGACCTAATTTATATGCATTCCAAAATTAGGAGCAACCTTTAACATGAAGTTAAAAAGAACAGTTTCCTCTTCTTGAGCAATTAGTCTGGGTCAGGCACTTGGCAACTCTTTCTTGCATTCTCTTTCTAATTCCCAAAACCTCCTTGTGAAGGGATACTGTTATTATTCTTATTTAATTTTCTTTTTGTTTTGGTATTGGGGGTTGAACCTAGGAGCATTCTACCGCTGAGGTATATCTATACCCTTTCTGGTTTGAATCAGGCTCTTGCTAAGTTGCTGAGAGTTTCACTACATTATTAAGGCTGCCTTAAACCTGCAATCCTCCTATCTCAACCTCCCAAGTACTGGATTCCAGGCGTGTGCCACTGTGCCTGCCTTTTTTTCTTTGTTTCAAAGAAGAAATAGCTGCTCAGAAAGCTTTTTACCTAGAACATCCAAAGTCACACAGTTAATACGAGGCAAAGTTAGATTTTAAACCCAGGATTTCACTCTCTCTGCAGAGTGTCCTATTAGAGAAACAGTGGTTATCACTGAAACCCTAATCAAGGTCATCTTCCAGCAAGATCACCTTCCCATGGCATGTACTGGATCCCACTGCCATGTCTGTGCCTTTTCACATCTGTCCGTGATTTCTCTTGGCGGAGTCATGTTGATTTGTGGCGGTCAGAATCCAAACACTACAAAGGGTGAGGGTCGTAATGAAGTCCTGATTTTTTTTCCCTTTAAATCCAATTTTCCACTTGGTTTGGCTAGGCCAGAGGGATGTCAAAGCCTGTGACAGGGGTCAGTCCTGGAAGGCATTCGCCTCAATTTACATAACTCATTGGGACACTTCATGGGGAGAATCTATCTTGCCTGACATCAGCCTTGGGAACTCTACCCGGGATAAAAAACGAGGAAAACGACCCCAAGCTCAGATCTTAGTGCTCCCCACACCAACAACCAAGCCTGCACTTTCAATCAGGCATATTTATTTACACGTGGAAATTCCCAGTGGGGAGCTGAGGCACACAACTTAGGAGTAGTCCCCAAGTGGGAAATTGAACAGTACACTGAGCTCCTTTTATTTCCATTTAATTTACCATCGGTATCATTACCATTATTTCGTTAATCATTTCACTAGCAATGATGTAACTTGGGACCAAGGTAATTGCAGCCAAATGAGAAAGATGCTTATCTGCAGTATTTAGTTAGCAGGGACTTTCATTCACCTTTTAGGGATGGGTGATAGCTCTTTCCTTTCAGGGAGCATAGAAATGCTGGAGATATTAACAGCTCCCTGCAGCTTAATGAACTCCATACTGGGTTGAAGAGACGCTTCTGCAATTTCCAGCTCTCTGCTGCTTGAAACAGCACCATTCTGCATAGTGGAGAAGGCTTCTATTTCTAACAAGCCCAAGTAAAACACATTCTGCCTTCCTGTGGTTGGAGCTATATGGACCAGGCCTTGGAGTTCAAAGGCCTGACGTGGCTGGGTGATAGCTGTGAGACGCTGAGCAAGTTACTTGTCCTCTCTGAATCTCTGGTCTCATTATCTAGAAGAAAGTCAGTATTGTGTACCTCCTAGAGTGTCGAGAAGTAAATGAGGTAAGATGGATGAAAGGCTCAGCATTGTGGCCTGTTAGAGTGTTAAAGGGTGATAATCTCTCCTAAAAATAAATAGTATGGGGGCAGTGATCTCTTATCTTTGGTTCATGCTTCCTGAGAAAAAGATTTCAAACGGAAAGCACAAATAGGGGTACATAAGAGGCTTATTTAGGGAAGTGGGGGTACAGCGTAAGAGAAGGCTATGATAAAGGGGTAGATTCTAGAAAAAGGTTCTGGAATGGTAGATTTGTTGTTGTTGTTGTTGTTGTTGTTGTTGTTGTTGTTGTTTGAAGTACTGGGGGGATGGAACCCAGGGACATTCTACCTCCAAGCTACATCCCCAGCCCTATTTTTTTGTTATTTCTTTTTAAAACAGGATCTCACAAGTTGCAGAGGGCCTCACTAAGTAGCCAAGGCTGGCTGTGAACCTGTGATCCTCCTGTCTCAGCTTCCCAAGTACTGAGATTACAAGTATGCGCCACCACGGTCACCTCTTGCAATAGTCTGTTTCTGAAAGCAGGAAACTAATGGTGTGTTCTCTGTCTGCTGGGATTTATTTACTACAAGAACTTTACTCCTTTATGTATACACATTTGGGTAAGGAAATTCTTTTCATGCCCAGCTCAGTGCGCCTGTGCTCTTTCTACCATTTTGGAAAATTTACCCCAGATACCTGAGTGAACCCCTGGTTGAAGGTGGGCATAAAAAGGCAATTACAGCTGGGCAGGGAATCTCCCTGTGTCTTCTCACGAGGGCTGGCCTGATCCTCTGTCTCATTCCTTTCCCTGCCCGGCTCATCTCTAATCTCACTGCCTAACAATAGGTGTTCAAGATATGCTATGTGTTTGAAACAGTGCTAGATTCAGTGCTTCTGAATCTCAAGATTGTTTGGGAGCCAAGTCCAAGAACAGTTTTGAGGCACTGCTGACTTGGAAGACAGGTACTGCTTTTTTCTAGTACTGGGTATTGAACCCAGGGGCATTCTACCACCAAGCTACACCCCCAGCCCTTTTTATTTTGAAACAGGGTTTCCCTAAGTTGTTGAGAGTCTTGCTAAGTTGCTGAGGCTGGCATGTTGCTGAGAACCTGTGATCTTCCTGTCTCAGCCACCCAAGTACTGGGATGACTGGCATGTATCAGCACACTCTGCAAGAGGCACCTCTTGGTAAGGAAAAATGAAGACTGTGGAGGAGCCACAAAGGTGCTCGTGATTAGATGGGCTCTCCACACTCTCCTTCAGACCTCAGGGATCATCTTTATTTGGCAGCTAGAGATCCTGTGTGATCGTGGCCAGCCAACCTCCAATGTCAGCCCACGTCCAGTCTCCACCATGACTTCCCCACTCCCCCTAAATATGCAATCAGAGTTCTTTTAATTCCTCCACTGTCCTGGATGCACCCTCTTTGGGTTCTTTCTGTAGACAGCTCCTCCTGCCTGGTTTATACCCCAGCCTGCACTTGTCTTGGCTCCTTCCTGGTCGCTTCTCTCTGCACACATTCCTGACTGCTCTCACAGGGCGTCCTGTGCTTCTCTGCACCACGAAGATGGGTTTGTAGTTATTCCAGCTTATTTGTGTGTGTGGAATTTTTAATTGGAAATATCTCACTATTAGACATTCCCCAGGTGCTCTTGCTTCCCAACACTACCTTGAAAGTGTTCAGTAGTACTCGTGGGATAATGAGTAACAAAACCCTTGGGGGAAATGAAGAAGGAGCTTTGGTGTTGACTGATGGCCTCTCAGTTTTGGGTCTAGACCCATAAGCAAAGGAAGGAAGATGAAAGGATGGATTTCTGGCACTATGTGCCTTCTGTCTGCAGGAGCTTGGCCAAGTAACTCTGCACATGCACTTATTCCATCTTCATAAAACCCTATTGCTATTTTAATCCCCGTGGTGAAGGTAAGGACATGGCCCGGAGAGGTTCGCCTCAGGCAACATGTGGCAGAGCTAAGATTTGGACCCTGGTGTCCCAGCTGCAGAATGCATGCTCTTGGCCACCTCACCATGCTTCTTCACACATGTCCCCTCTCCCTAGGGCTCACCCTTTTTCTCCAACCCTCCCCTTCCCCCACTCTCAGGCACATTTTGGACCTTGGCTTCCAGGTGAAATAGCACTTCCTCAGGGAGATCTTCCCAGATGCACCCTAGATCAATCCCAGCTGTCAGCACTCACAGCAGCCTGAACTTCCTTTGTATTCCTTTTATCTAGACCCTCTATAACAGCCAGCACAAAGCTCAGCATATCATAGTTGCTCAAAAATTGTTGGTTGAGCCAGGTGTGGTGGTGATGCATACCTACAATATCGGGTACTCAGGAGGCTGAGGCAGGAGAATCACTAGTTCAAGGCCAGCTGGGGTCACTTAGCAAGATCCTGTGTCAAAAAACCAAAATAAAAAGTGTTGGGGATGTAGATTTGTGAGGATTTTTGTCCAGCACATGGGAGACCCTGATAATCACTAGCATTGCCCAAACTTAAGAACTCTTGGTTAAAATGGAATATTTCAGTGCAAGAAGCTACCTGTTTGCCCAAGTTTGGCAATATATACAAAGTATGTGTAAGATTGACCCAGCTCTCCCACATCTAGGAATTTGCCTTAAGAAGATAATCACGCAAATGCAAAATGATGCTATTGCAAAGACTATTGACAAGGACAAAAGATCAGGAGCAACTTAGGGTGGTGACCAATGGCAGACTAAGGATGCTCTCTCCATAAAGTGAAAGGAAGGAGTCGATGAAAAGAATAAGGAGAGTTACAGGTGATGACCCCAAACTTTACATATGCTAACTTGGAGGATGTACAGAAAATCTGAAAATGGAATGGCTCCCTTTACTGAGACATTATTGCCTGCTGTCAGGCACCATGCTATACCTTTTATATACAGTAGCCGGTTCAATCCTAGCATCAGTTCTACAAAACAGATTTATTCTGTTTTAATCCTCGATTCACAGACAAGGAAACTGAAAAGTAGCAAAGCCAGATTTCAACCCATAACTATCTCCAGAGTTTATAATCTTTATCACTGTATTAAGCTGGTTCTATGATCGATTATGTAATATTTTGTAAACACTGGGACAGAGCTTACCAGATATCCCCGGATATCCATTCCTCCTTTCTTTCAGAGTAATAGGAATTTTCGCTGGGCACATGGCTGCCAGGGTAAGGACTACATTTCCCAAGTTCTTTGCAGCTGGGCATGGCCATGTAATTTAGCTCAGGCCAATGGGATGAAAGCAGAAATTATATGGAAGTTTTCTGAGAACATGTATTCCCTTGATCTCTATTTTTTCCATCTTTTGTTCCCTTTTC
Organism: Muscardinus avellanarius; assembly: GCF_963383645.1. NCBI lineage: Eukaryota > Metazoa > Chordata > Mammalia > Rodentia > Gliridae > Muscardinus > Muscardinus avellanarius. Next base: position 195,545,634 of record NC_137786.1, on the reverse strand, counting down.
TCCCTACTAGAATACAGATGGTGTCCTTCGAACTATGAAAGGAATGCCACAACAATATAGCAACAAATTCAAATTGTGAGAATATAATTCTTTTCTATCCGAAGATTAGTTTAGTTTTAAAACAACCATTTTGTAACCTTGTATAAGCTCTTATCATTTTGTAATGTTAACATTTCTTTAAAAACCGCAAGTGCCAACCCCTCCCCAGCATCCTGTTCTAGCCAATGGCTTGAAGACTGGGAAGCCACGCTCCAACCAGTAGGAGGATGGCACAGAAATTTTGCGTCAGGCATAAAAGATCCAGCGGGCTTCTGGTTCCCTGGTGGCAAGGTTCTTTTCCCAAAAAGTAAAATCACCTTGCTGAGCCATTTTTAACATGTATCTTTTCCTATAACACCCTAGAAATTTATTTTAGAATGACCCTGAGTGGCTGATGCAGTGGAGAGCTTACCACCAGACTTCTGTGTAGGAGAGAAATGAGCTTCTATCATTATTGCATTACATTAGGCTACGTGCAATGATATACCATCATTACATCATCATTATTCTGTCACAGGTGTCTGAACATAATCTAATGTGTGTGCACATACAGAGAAATGCCTGTAATTATGTTCGTGATGATGCCAACTGTGGCCGCCTCAGAGGTGCAGGATTTGTAGCGATTTTTTTTTTTTTTTTTTTTTTTAGCATTTCTTTGTACTTCTCTGAGTGAACAGGTCACTTCTTTCAAAAATCAATAAATCAAAAGGAAAATATCCTAGTCCCTTTCACCTGCTGCCCCACAGTGTCAGGTCAGTGGTCACAGTTTCACCTGCTCTCAGCCCATCCACAGAACTGCGGCTCAGGACAATGCTTTCCATGGTTCTCCAGCTTCCTGACATGGAAGCTCAAGCTTACCCCTGCAGAAGTAACCCCAGTGCTGGCCGGAGGAAGGAGATGAGCTCCGTGCTGCCTTCTTTCCCTGGAGAGAGGAAAAAAGAATCAAGCTAGTCAGTGTCTCCAGGGAGAAAGCAGGTGGAAATATAACTGTATTTCATTCATTTATTCAATAAACACTGATTGAAGACCTTTATATTCCAACCATTGTTCTAAGTAGGAACACAGAAGTAAATAAGAGACTTTAGCTGGGCGTGGAGGCGCACACTTGTAATCATGGTACTTGGGAGGCTGAGACAGGAGGTCACAGGTTAATGGGCAGCCTCAGCTACTTACTTAGTGAGGCTCTCTGCAACTTAATGAGAGCCTGTTTCAAAATAAAGAATAAAATAAAAGAACTAGGGGTGTAGCTCAACGGTAAAATGCCCCTGGGTTCAATCCCTAGTTCTGCAAAAACAAACAAACAAACAAACAAGAGACTTGCCATTAAGCATGTATTCTAGTGGGAGGGACAGTATTTAATAGGGATTTATCTACTTTTAGATTTTGTAGTATTAGGAATTGAACCCAGGCATATTCTATCTCTGAGTGGTACTCCCAGCCCATTTTATGTTTTTGGTTTGAAACAGTGTCTTACTATACTGTTGAGGCTGGTCTCGAACCTACAATCCTCCTATTTCAGCTTCCCAAGTACTGGGATTACAGGCATGTACCACCATACCTGGCTTATTTTTATTTTAGTTTTAGATTTTTATTTTATTTTTTTATTTTTTGGTACTGGGAACTGAACCCAGAGGCATTCTACTTCCCAGCTATACTTTCAGCCCTTTTTATTGTTTATTTTGAAACAGGATATTTTTAAATTGCTGGGGGTCTCACTGAGTTGATGAGGCCTCAAACTTGTGATTCTCCTGTCTCGGTCTCCTAAGTATTGGGATTGCAGGCATGCACCACTATGCCTGGCTTAGTTTTATGTTATGTGTGTGTGTGTGTGTGTGTGTGTGTGTGTGTGTGTGTGTGTATTTATATATGTGTTTTGGTATTGGAGATTGAATCTAGGGACATTCTAGGTTCGATCTCCAGTACACCCCCAGCCCTATTTTTTTTTTTTTTTTGAGACAGGATCTCACTAGGTTGATGAGAGTCTCACTACTTTATGAGGCTGTCTTTGAAGTCTCAGCCTTCCAAGCCTCCCACCGTGCCTTGGAGTTTGACTTTTAATTGGCATAATGACCATAATGGATTGACAGGTGTGCCTTTTTGAGCCCACCGGTGCATGCTAAGTGTCCATCCCTAATAAGTACTGTCCCTCCCACCGAAATACTTTCTGAGTGCGATAGTTCCACTTCTTAGAAAAGCTTGATGTGTCACTGTTCCAGTCATTTGCTTGACAGACATTTTCTGACTGCCTACATAGACCAGGCTATGAATTGGAAGACAAGCTAAAACCATCTGTTTTCAAGACCCAGCCAGCCTGATGGGGGCAGTTCCACTATAAATAATTGTGACATAGGATAGGAGTTATGAGCCTACACAGGGCACTATAAGTGCCAAAGGAACGCCCAACTTGCCTGAAAAGGGATGTGTGTACTTAAAAGTTTTGGGGGCCCACAGGACTGAGCCTAGCCCAGAAAGATGAAAGAAATCACCAAGTATATTTCAATCTCAGTAAACTTAATTACTTCTGAAATGCAGACATTATCCTAAGAAATATTTATGGGGGCTTTTCATCTTCCAGGTACAGCAGGAACACAGGTCAAGTCTAGAATGGGATTTAAGTGTGGGTGGTAAGTGGGTGAGCTGGGTTTCCTAATACTGAAAAATGCCATTTGGCTGGAGTTGAGGGGGAAAGATAGGCTGTGGATCATAAAGTAGCAGGGTGTCTGCTCAGCTCTTGGTCCCCAGCCTGGTCCCGCAGACTTGTGTCTGAGGCCTGTAGAGGACAGGCAGGGTCTAGGGGACCTGTTTTCAGGAGGGACCGTGTGAGTCCCCCTGCACTGCATGGCACGGCACAGCAGCCTGCTTCAGGGAACAGGTGACCAGGGAGGGCAGGGGGGACTGCCTCCTTCCTGCGGGCTTTAGTGTTGCTGTGTGGCTTCCTCCCTTGGGGAGTGCTCCAGGCACACAGTGCTGCCTGGATTGTGCAGGGCTGTGGGTTTGGGAACACCAGAAGACTTGAGGAGGACATGCATTGGCCAGGGCATAGACAGGACCTGAGGGGATATGGCAGTATCTAATGTGGCTCCTCAGACAGCAGCAATCAGGGAGGGCACCTGGGGAAAGAACACGTGAGGGAGGTTTGTATCGAGGGGTGGCCAACCCTCAGGACCCCAAAAGTACAGGGGAAGGAGTGCACTGGATTGGGGAGCGGAGGTCACGGCCTGGTGTTGGAGACAAGGACATGTGACACAGAGTCCCTATTAACTCATTAGATCTTAGCCTGGGTTTTCTGAAACGGACATAAAAGCTCACATAGAAAGCAAGACATGGGCCACCACCCCTGTAATCTGAGTACCTGGGAGGCCGAAACAGGAGGATTTAAGGTTCAAAGACAATCTCAGCAACTAGTAAAATTCTCATCAACCTAGCAAGATCTTGTCTCAAAACAAACATAAAAATAGGGCTGAGGGTGTAGCTCAGAGGTAGAATGCCTTTGGGCTCAATCCCCAGTATTCAAAACAAAAGCTTGCATGGAGATAGTTCACTAGGAATATGATCCCTGGGATCAGGAGGGAGAGAGAGGTGAAATGGACATAGAATAAGGAATAAATGCAAGGGTATGCCACTAGGTTGGCTACTGCTCAGTTCCTGAGAGTTTCTGAGAGTCTAATGGCAGTCTCAGAGCTGTCTGCCCTGTGATGACAAGAAGATGTGTTTATCCATTGGCCTTGGTTTCCCATTTGTTAGTGGCGGCCACAAGAGTGGCAGCTGAGTCACACTTCCAGCAGGTTCTCAGGTGTTCCACGTAGGGTACAGGGGCAGGAAGCAATAAGGGGAGGCACTGACAGGTGTGTGTGCCCAGAGCTGGGTGTAGCCTGTGGTGATCCGGCTGCCACACTGCGCCTGGATGATGAGGTGGGCTGAGAGGATTTGGGTGGTGTGGGCACAAGTGGTGCCCAAAGCAGGCACACACGATCTTGTGAGACCTCAGAATCCCAACTTAGACAACTTTTCAGAAATGAGCAAGAACAATGCTATTTTGTTATTACTTTTGTTACTCCTGAGCTACATCACCAGCTATTTATTTATTATTGGGAATGGAACCCAGGGGCCTTTTACCTCCTGGCTACACTCCCAGACCTATTTTGTTTTTATATGGAAACAGGGTCTCACAGTTGCTGAGAGCCTCCCTAAGTTGTTGAGGCTGGCTTCAAACCCACAATCCTCCTATCTCAGCCTCCCAAGTACTGGGATTACAAGTATGTGCCACCGTACCCGGCTTTATTTTATTTTATTTTCTGAAACAAGATCTTGCTAAGTTGTGGAGGTTCTCATTGAGTTACTGAGACTGTCTTCAAACCTGCAACCCTCCTGTCTTAGCCTCCCAAGTACTAGGATTACAGTTGTGTGCCACCACACCTGACTTGTTATTACTTTTAATAAATAATTCGTTCAGAGCTTGGGATATAAATCACCTAAGATTTCTTATGGAGAAGTCATTTCCCTGAAATCATCCCATCCTTTGTGGCATGTGTTGTTGGTCCCTACAGCGCAGGAAAGAAAACCCAGACAGCACATTACATGCTCAAGGCCAACCAGCTTGTCTGAACTGGAGCCTCACCGCCTCCGCATAGGGCCTGGGTGGGCAGCCTGGCTCTGGGAGGGATGAGCATCACCCCCAGGCCTTGGGCCCCTGGCCTCCAGTGGCTGACCTTTCTCCCCACCAGAGGTGTCTGTAGCACCTTGCCTAAAGTCATGCTAGATGCATCGGGGATGGATTTAAAGTCCTGTTCCTTAGAATTCAAAAACCTAGGCTCAAGGGCTGGCTCTGTCACTCAGCCATGTAGAGGAGGATTTGTGCCAGCATCACACATCACACTCTGCCATTGTGCCTCAGTTTCCCCACCTGTAAAACAAGATGATTAGACTGCGGGATCTATAGAAGCATGTCTGGCTTTGCTTAAATCACCAAGTAGTTTTTAAGGATAAACCAGAAAAGATGTATAAAAGCATGTCTGACTTTGCTTAAATCACTTAGTGATTTTAAGGATAAACCAGCAAAGTGGGATTTTGGAATAGGCAAGCATGAAAATAAAGGCCCTCTTCAACAAGCCACAGACGGCAAGGCACTTCAAAGGAAAAGGTTGGTAAATTTGGATATTTCTAAATTTAAAAATTCTAGCTAGCAGATACCATAAACAAAAAAAGAATACCTGAGAGAAAAGATTTACACAACACACATAGAAAAAAAGACTCTGAACTTTGTAAAGAGCAAAGATGAGTAGATTGTCACTAGGGCATTGACAGTGAGAAGAATGTAAATAAATGTTAAAAATAGGAGAAGCTCACATTTACTAGTAACAAGGAAATGAAGACCACGACATGAATGGGATACCTTTTTGTCACCCACTAGACTGGTAACACTTAAACATTTGTAAAAGCCACTTATCGTCAATTGGCTTTATGTATACATTATGTTTAAGGGGACAGTGAGTGTGTAGGTGGGGGTGGGAGGGCAGATTGGCAAAATCTGTTACGTAGCGGTTCTCATTCTCAGTATGTCCCTTGTAGAAGCACCCATATCTGCCCACAGGAAGGCACAGACAAGAAAGTTCAACATGACTATCTGGTGGGGAGGAAGAAATGTCTATCTATAAATAAACCACACTAGTCTATGTTATGAAATTATACAAAAATTTAAAAGAATGTGGTGGAACTATGTACCGACAGAAAAATCTATAAGATGTCGTAATGAAAAAAAGGTAAATTGTGAAACAATACAGAGAGTACGATAGTATCACACAAGGACCAATTGTTCTCATAGAAATCGTGTTAGAAGAAGGTCTGAAAACAAACACCAAATTAACAACATAAATTATTTCTGGGAAAAGAGACAGAAAATTAATGTTGGGGAGGCTTAGTTTTATCTACTTTGTTTTAATTTGTTTAGAAGGGCAATACATTCATGCATTAGTTGCATAATAGTAAAAATGAGTTTTTAAAGTAATAAACTGTAGTAGCAACCGATGGTTTGCAGCTTCTGCTTTCCCCAGCCTCCATGGAGCAGATTCCCTATGCCATAAATTAGAGGATCATTCGCATGAGCCCCTCCCCCTCCTCTCCTAGCACATTCCTCCTCCAGCTCTGAACGCAGCATGAAGAAACAGTCCTTACCCTCTGCTGCTGCAGGATCCGAGGCCAGGCACCCATCTTTCCCTTCAGAGATTCCATTATTATTTTTTACAGAGCTTTGACATGTATACACCCGGAACTGCAGGGTGATTCTGCAATTACAGTGGTGTTTTTGGTTTTTATTTTTTTATTTTTTCAATAAGGATTGAAAGGTTGAACGTGCAATGTTAACATTCAACCTAGTGTAAAAACATTTCAGCCAAAAGACTTTGGAAATTGATTTTTGTGGTGTGCAACCTGGAAAACATTTGTTAGAAGTTGCTCACGTTTAGTTCTCATAGTTGGCAAGACGTAGGAGGTACAGTGAGTGTTCATTTAGAGCAGGGGTCCTCAAAATGTGCCCCCACCTCAGATCAGCCACAGCAGGGTCACCTGGGAAGCTGTTAGAAGTCCACATTCTCAGCCCCAATCCAGCCTTACCCAACCAAAAGCTTTGAGAATACGGCCCAGAAATCAGTGTTTTAGCAAGTCCTTCAAATTTTTGCAGAATTCAGAGGCACTCTCAAAAAGCTGAGTCATACCGGGCATGGTAGAGCACACCTGTAATCCCAGTACCTGAGAAGCCGAGACAGGAGGATTGCAGGTGGGAGGCTGCCTCAGTGATTTTGCAAGTCCCTCTCTCTGCCACACAGCACCACCGTATTTCAAAAACAGAAATAAAAAAGGCTGGGGTGTAACTCAGAGGTATAATGGCCCTGGGTTCAGTCCCCACTACAACACACACACACACACACACACACACACAGAGAGAGAGAGAGAGAGAGAGAGAGAGAGAGAGAGAGAGAGAGAGAGAGAGATGTCTGCTAAGTAACAGCCTGATACTAAAGGGTGTCTGATTTTCTAATCATTCTTCAATCTCAGCTCAACTATCACTTTCTCAGTGAATACTTTGCTCTATTTCCGTAGCTCCATGCACATTTTCTTTTGCATTTATCACAGGTGTATCTTCCATCTATTTATGATCATTTGATTAAGGTTTATCACCCCAAACTCAGTGGCTTAAAGCAAAATGAAAAATTAAGAGCCAGGCGTGGTGGCGCACGCCTGTAATCACAGTACTTGGGAGATGGAGATAGGAGGATCACAGATTCTAAATCAGCTTCAACAATTTAGCAAGATTCTCAATATCCTTATAAAACCCTGTTTTCAAAATAAACAAAAAATAAAGTTTGGGGTGTAGCTTGGAGGTAGAATGCATCTGTATCAAAACAAAACATTTTTTACACATTTGAGCACACTCACAGACTATATATAATGTCTATAAGTTTCCTGGAGCTGGGCTAATCTAAGCTGGCCTCAGCTGGGCAGCTTTGCCTAGAGCCGCCCTGTCCATAGTCTGGCAAGGGTGATTCACTCTCCTCCTTTTGTCAACAAGGGACAAGGTGGGGAGGGGTGCTAGGTGCTATTTCTAGGGAGAAAAATAAACACAGGAAGAAAAGCCAAAACAGTTGAGGTTCCTTAAGGTCTAGCTGGAATGTCATTTCTGACACATAACATTGACCAAGGTATATCACGTGACTAAGACTGAAATCCAGGGATGAGAAAATAGACTGTTTATGATGGAGACACGTGAGTGCAGACGGGGGTGAAGAATCAAGACCAACAGAGAATTCTACTGTGTAGGTTGTCTTGTGTTTATTTCAATGTTTTATTTACTGAAATTAACTTTGATTCTATGATTATCTTTTGTTTCAGTATTTGATTATAAGCGATTTTGAACCTCTTTGATCATATACTTTGGTTTATTTGTCAAATTATCTTTTTGAAGTAAATTTTTTTTTTTTGTAGTTCTGGGGATTAAGCCCAGGGGCATACCATCTATGAGTTATACCCCCAGCCCTATTTTTGTTTTTTATTTGGAAACAGGATCTCACTAGGTTTCTGAGAGCCTTACTGAGTTGCTGAGGCTGGTCTTGAACCTGTGATCCTCCTGTCTCAGCTTCCCAAGTACTGGGATAAAAGGCCTGCATCACCATTTTTGGCCTAAAGTAAATTTCTTTTCTTTTCTTTTCTTTTTTGGTGGTATTGGGGATGGAACCCTTCTACCTCTGGGCTACACTCCCAGACCTATTTTATACTTTTTATTTGAAAACAGGGTCTCTTAAGCCAGCGAGGCTGGCTATGAACCTGCATGGTCCTTCTGTCTCTGCCTCCCAAGCGCAGGGATTACAAGTGTGCGCCACTATGCCCAGCCTGAAGTAAATTTCTAAAGTCAAATTGCTGGGTTGGAAGATAATGCAATTCAAATAGTGATGCATATTGTCTAGGAGTGTTCTAAGAAACTATGTAGTCTTAGTAATTATGCAAGAGGGTTGCTTTGCTCACACTTTGCCACTGTTAGGTTTTTTATTTTTTTTTAACTAGGGTTGTACCCAGAAACATTCTATTCAAGGTTTCACCCCTAGCCCTATTCTTTTATTCTTTATTTTGAGACAGGTTCTCACTAAGTTGCAGAATGCCTCACTAAATAGCTGAAGCTGGCCGTGGACCTGCGATCCTCCTATCTCAGCCTCCCAAGTACTGGGATTACAAGTGTGTGCCACCACACCCAGCTTCACTATTAGGTCTTATTAATTAAAAAAAAGAGGTTTGCCTACCCTGATTGAAGAAACATATCTTGATTTTTATTAATGTTCTTTCATGATGAGATTAAAAATATTTTTATGCCTGCCACAGTGGTATACCCCTGTAATCCCAGCTACTCAGCTTTCATGTAATTCTGAGTGTGATAGCCTCACCAGCATCCACTTTCCTGAGACAGAACGCAGTTAGCTTGTTGGCCAGAAGACAAGGCACTGGAGGGCTTCGTGCCCTTCACTTGGCTGGAAAAAGCCATGGGTGTGTGGTGGAGGGGCAAGGTCAGAACCTGGACCAGCCTTCTGTGAAGAGCGCCCATCCCAGCTTTGATGATGCTGACTCAGATGGCGGAGACCTACCACAGAATCACTGCTCTCACCATGCCAAGAGAAGAGTCCTCTGCAGCCGGTGCCATGGGACACCTAAATGGTTTCTATTTAAGGACATTTTTATTTAAATGTATGCACATTAAAAATCACAGTCCCTGTCAGCAGATTCTGAAAAGAAAATGGCAAATGCTAAATCCTTCTACTGTAGATAGAGATGCTTTGAGCTCAGGAAAGAATGTCAAAGGCTCCTTCCATCATCACAGGTTTGAGACCAGCCATAGCAACTTAGTGAGGTTTTTGGCACCTTAGTGAGACCCTGTTTCAAAATAAAAAAATCAAAAGCCAGGCATGGTGGTGCATGCTTGTAATTCCAGGATTTGGGAGGCTGAGACAGGAGGATTGTGGTTCAAGAATAGCCTCAGCTACTTAGTGAGGCCCTTTGCAACTCAGTGAGACCCTGTTTCAAAATAAAGAATAAAAAAAATAGGGTTGGGGTGTGGGGGTGTAGCAGAGGTAGAATGCCCCTGGGTTCCACGGGTTCCACCTGTGATCCTTCTGTCTCAGCCTCCTAAGTACTGAGATTACAAGTATGCACCACCACACCTGGCTTGAAACAAGATTTTAAAGAGTCAAATATAAGCCGGGCATGGTGGCGGCAGGCTTGTAATCCCAGCGCTTGGGGGGGCTGAGACAGGATGATCGCATAGGTTCAAAGCCAGCCTCAGCTACTTAGTGAGCAATTTATTGAGACCCTGCTTCCAAATAAAGTATAACATAAGTCTGGGAGTATATCCTGGAGGTAGAAAAGCCCCTGGGTTCCACCCCCAGTACCACAATAAATAAATAAATAAATAGACAAATATGTTTAGCAAGACTCTCAGACTTAAAGAGACCCTGTTTCAAAACAAAAAATAAAAAAGGGCTGGGTGTATATTTTGGAGATAGAATGCCTGTGGGTTCAATCCTCAGTACCATAAATAAATAAGCAAACTGGGTGTCCTGGCACACACTTGTAATCCCAGCATATGAGAGGCTGAGACAGGAGGATCATGGTTCACAGACAGCCTCAGCTACTTAGGGAGGCCCTCTGCAACTCAATGAGACCCTGTTTCAAAATAAAGAATAAAAAATAGAGCTGGGTGTGTAGCTCAGAAGTAGAATACCCCTGGGTTCCATCCCCCGTACCATAAAAATGAATAAATAAATAAATTAATTAAAATAAATAAACAAATCTTGTCTCAGGATGTGTGTGTGTGTGTGTGTGTGTGTGTGTGTGTGTGTGTTTGTGTGGTAATGCGGATTGAACCCAGCAGCAGCCCACTTCCTCTGAGCTATACCCCCAGCATTATTTATTTTTTTACTTTGAAACAGGCCATTGTTAAGTTGCAGAGGGCCTTACTCAGTTGCTGAGGCTGGCTGCAAATCTGCAATCCTGTCTTGGCCTCCCAAGTACTGGAATTACAGGTATGAGCCACCACATCCATCTCTGAAAATATTTTATTTTACTTATTTATTTTTATTTTTTTGGTGGTACTGGGGTTCTTGGAAGCCCTTCTACCTCCAGGCTACACTCCCAGACCTATTTTATATTTTTATTTGGAAACAGGGTCTCATAAGCCAGTGCAGCTGACTTTGAACCTGCACGATCCTCCTGTCTCTGCCTCCCAAACGCGGGGATTACAAGCGTGCGCCACCATGCCCGGCCGAGCTCAGAAAATATTTTAAAGAACTCATATTCCACAGACCAGTGGTATGGAGAGCTTTGGAATCAGACAGGGGCTTTCTGGAGCTGCCTTAACCTAGAAATTGTGAAAGTCAGTTATCAAACTCAGCCATCATTAAAAATTTAATTATTTGAGCCTACAGTCAAATAAATCACTACTCAACAAATAAATGAATTAGATAAACAAGTATTTGCTGGTTTGTAATTGTTTTAGTACACTATAATCTATGCTCTTAAAGTTATTTTTGTCTAGCCAGGCGTGGTGGCGCATGCTTGTAATCCCTGCGCTTGGGAGGCGGAGACAGGAGGATCGAGCAGGTTTGAAGCCAGCCTTGCTGGCTTAAGAGACCCTGTTTCCAAATAAAAGTATAAAAGAGGTCTGGGAGTGTAGCCCGGAGATAAAAGGGTTTCCAGGAACCCCAGCACCACCAAAAAAAGAAAAAAAGAAAAAAAGAAAGTTATTTTTGTCTATTTTATCTGTGTGGTTGAATTATTTCTGTCTCTACACATCTCTTCCTAGTCACAATTTCGTGATAATGTGTTAGTAGCTTGAAATCATCCAAACACCGAGTATTTACATCACCAAAATTGGCAAAGGCACCAAATCAGGGCTCATTTGAGAGAGGGAAGTCTATTTTTAAAGAACTGGTTATTAAGTATTTACCAGCACACCACTGTAGAAACACATGCTTCAAATATTGACTTTACTCTAAGTTCAGTTTTGGAAAAATAATTTGTCTTTGAACTTTAGTCTTCCATTTCTTACGCTTGTTGGAAAGGCTGTATAGTCTAGGCCATGACTAAAGCAGTGGTCAGCAGGCCTGGACTGCGAGTCAGAATCACTGCAGATCCCGGAAGCTGCTCACAATCTACAATATTAGAGTCTCCAGGGAGCCAGGTATGGTGGTGCTCACCTGTAATCCCAGTACTTGGGAGGCTGAGACAGGAGAATTATAGGTTCACAGACAGCTGTAGCCATGTAAAAAGACTCTCAGCAACCTAGTGACACCCTGATTCAAAAACAAAAAATAAAGAGCCAGGGGTATAGCTTGGAGGTAGAATGATCTTGATGGTCCTGGGTACACACACACACACACACACACACACACACACACAAACACACACACAGTCTCTAAGGGTGGTACCCAGGGATCTGTACTTTACATAAAGTTTCCTAGGACTTATTGTTGCTGTTGACACTTGGAAACTAGTGGTTAAAACTACCAGTACAAAAGAATAAAGAGATTAATAAGTGAAATTATGAAGTTAGATTTCTTCTTCAACTTGGCTATAAGCAGCACAAAATCAATATTTCTCAGCCGAGCATGGTGGTGTACGCCTGTAATCCCAACTACTCAGGAGGCTGAGGCAGAAGGTCACAAATTCAAGGCTGGCTTGGGTAACTCAGTGAGACTCTGTCATAAAATTTAAAATAAAATAAAATAAAATAAAATGGACCAGGGATGTAGCTCAGTGGCAGAGTGCTTGCCTACCATGTGCAAGACCCTGGGTTCCATCCCCAGTACTGCAAAGGAAAAGATATATATATATATATATTTTTTTTTCCCAAAGGCTGACTTGTTGGTTACAGAAATGGAGCAGATAAAGGATTCTCTGAAGCCCCAGAGGAACTTTGTGTCTATATCCTCTATAAATAGCTCAACAGAATAGGGCCAGTTCTCTAGGCCATCCAAAGAATGTGGAAATAATTCAAAAACAAAAACCCACCTTGCAATGCTGTCAGGAGCTCTTACTTGTCTGGTATACACATTTTTACAGCAAGGCCGGAACATCAGACCACTGGAGGCTGTTCTGAACCTCTTGTTCATTAATCTTGTCTCAACAAGTCCTTTAGCAAACCTGATAAACTACATTAGACTTGAGTCCCACGAGTCAGACTCTGCGCCCCCTCTCCATTCAGCCCCAGCTCAACCTAAAGTGGGTCAGATCCTCACCAGCTTTGCTATGACGTAAAACACTTCATTTTTTATCATCTAGGCCACAGGTGGGCAATACCATCCCTTGAGAAGGGTGGGCTGGAACAAAATGTAAATACCATGGTGGCACACGCTTTGCATTTGGGAGGCTGAGACAGGAGGATCGGGGTTTGCGGCCAGCGTAAGCTACTTAGGCCCTCTGCAACTCAGTAAGACCCCAGCCCCACAGGGGCAGCAGCACTTCCTCCTCCCTCCACCGCTTCCTTGCAGGAGCTGTGCTGTGTTGAAGATAACCTGATGAACAAGACCAGCCGGCCTCACCTGGTTTCACTAACGGACCTCACCTGGTTCCACCGAAACGGAAGCCCTCTGACTTCACAGGCCCACCTTTGTGCACCTTACAGACCTTCTCAAGCTTTGCTGAGCCCTCCTGGATAAAGAGCACCCTCATCCTGTCCTTAGCTGCTGATGCCATTTTGGTCTCGGCCCATCTGCTGGCATATGTTGTAATAAGTTTGCACCCCAATTCTTGTTCAGCCCGGCTCCTCCCGGCATTTGAATGAACGCCAACCTCTTTTAATTTGTTTAAAGCATTTCCTGATTACATTTTTTTCCTTGTGGTCTTTTGTACATCCCTAAGTAATATGTTTACACCTCTATTTTTGGATGCATCTGTTTTTGTCATTATCTGTGATTGTTATCAGGATGGATGTGCTGAGGAGGTCCCCTAGAAGGGAGGCGATCTTCCTGACTCAGCCTCCCAAGTACTGGGATTACAAATGTGTGCCACCACACCTTGTTCATCCCAGGCCTTTTTTTATTTTTTATTTTGAGACAGGGTCTTGCTAAGTTTCCCAAGCTGGCCTCAACTTGAGATCCCCCTGCCTCAGCCTCTCAAGTAGCTAGAAATCCAGGCATGCGCCACTGCATCCAGTACGTGGCATCAACAGCACTACTGAAATGATCCTTAGGCCTTATCTGTAGGTCATCCGATTACTTCATCTGCGTGTCTTACCTTTTGCCCCTCGTGTCTCCTCTCTGCCTCTCCTTAGGTCTTCTACCTCATGGCCACTTTTCCCTATAAGGGAATAGGATTCCATTTACTTATATTATCCTAACATTCCTGCTATTCATTAGTATTTTTTCCATAACTAGTTATTCTAAAATTATTTACCTGTTATTTATTTAAATTATTAATAATTTAAATTATAATAATTTAATAATAATTTATAAATTATAATAATTTATAATAATTTAAATTAATAATTATTTAAATTATTTATTAGTTATTCTAAAATTATTTACATATGGTGTGTGTGTGTGTTACATTCAGGGGCATTCTACCTCTGAGCTACACCCATCCCCAGCTCTATTTTATTTTTTAATTTGAAACAGGGTCTCCTTAAGTTGCTGAGGGCCTCACTGAATTGCTGAGGCTGGCCATGAACCTGCAGTCCTGTTACAGCCTCCCAACTACTGGCATTTCAGGCATGCACCACCATGCCGTTATTACTTGTATTTTGATTGTTTAGTTCATCAACACATAAACACTTCAAGTTCTCTGTAACAAAAATTTCAGAGCCCCCTACTCTCTCTCCCCATTCTCCTCACCTAGCCCTCCCAGCTGTTTCCTCTGTCCACCTTATTAAGGCTAAACAGACTTCTGTGCAATGCAATCAGCCCAGCCGTGACTGTTTTTGAGATTAAATGGCTATACTGTGCCCTTCCTGGATCAGCATATTCAAGATGCTATTAACTGCTTATAACATAGAATGGTGGGAAATAGAGCAGAATTTTGAATTTCCTCAGCTCTGCTTTTGCCTATTTAAGGAAAAGATAGGATTTCCCCCACCCCACCTCCTGCCCTGCTCTCTGGACACTGGTGAGTTGTCTCATTAAACCACATACTGAAGACCAGCTAGCAGAGCCCAGACAGCAAAGGTGTAAGGGGAAGGAATCCTATTAGGGCTCCCAGCAGGAGGCTCATTGGAGACACACACACTAATGAAAGAAAGACCTGGAGCTCCGTTCATGTTAATGTGTCTTCAGCTCTACTTCCAGAGGATGAAGTGTGTGTATATATGTGGGGGGGGGCAGCAGGGGGGGGGATGCTATTTGCTTTCAGAAAACATTTCAGAGGCCACACAAAAGGTTTTGTTTTCTTTTCAAAAGTCTTCAGAATAGAGATGGTAGAGGAAAAATCACTCTAAAAACATATTCTTACTGTAGTCTAAAAAGATTTCTCAGTAACAAATATTTCTAGTTGTTTGTAGTTTTTTTTATTAAAGCTATTCATAATTTTGTATTTGTTTCTTTTTCTTTTTTTTTTTTTGTACTGGGGATTGAACCCAGGAGCAGCCTACCTTTGAGCTATATCCTTGGCCCTATTTCATTTCTTATTTTGAAACAGGGTCTAAGTTGCTGAGGCTCCTGTCTCTGCCTCCCCAGTACTGGAATTATAGGTGTGCACAGATTATCAAGCCTATTTAATTAATTAATTAATTAATTAACTTTGTGGTACTGAGGATGGAATCCAGGCACATTCTACCTCTGAGCTACACCCCCAGCCCTATTTTTTATTCTTTATTTTGAAACAGGGTCTCCCTGAGTTGCAGAGGGTCTGAGTAGCTGAGGCTGTCTGCTACTGGACAGTAGTTGGATCCTCCTGTCTCAGCCTCCCAAATGCTGACATTACAAGCGTGCACCACCACATCTGGCTCCATCAAGTCTACTTTATTTTTTTTATTTTATTTTTTTCAAGTCTACTTTAAAGAGAGTGTGTGGTAATACTGTATTCAGTGATCGCTAGTGAGTTTGGTGCCATCTCTTGTGCTGGAAACCAGTGATCTTACTATTATTTTTATATCACCAGTGCAAATGTCAATACTGTGAAAAAGTAAACAGTATCTTAGTACTAGGGCAAAAATAGTTTTGCTTTCCTGGAGTGCTCACATGTGTTTCTGGGACACAGCCAGCGTTTGCTGAGCACATTTTGAGAACCTATGATCTAAGTGATAAACGGTAATGGTTGGGCCAGGGGGCAGGAGTAGAGGAAGATTTGGGTTCTGGGTTTATTTTGAAGGTCAGTCCTATGTGATTTGCTCATCAGCTTGGATGTGGAGTGAAAGGGTGAAGGATGACTTGAAGGCCTGAATTGCTGAAAGGAGTTCTGTTAAGTGAGACACAGACAGCAGGAGGGGTTGGGGGAAAAGCTTTAAGTTCACTTTGAGTACATGAAGTTTGAGATGCTCACTAGACATCCACGTTACACATGGTATGTCAGTGTTTGGGTATAGGCGATACCTGTGGAATATCAAGGGCCGGAAATATGTGTGTAGAAGCCATTACTATCTAGCTAATTTAAAACCAGAAGACTGGATGAAATTCTCAAGGCAGTGGCAGAAAAGAGATTCTCAGGACTGAGGTGTGAATGCGAAAACATTGATGGGATGCCAACAAAGAAAACTGAATTGTGGCCAAAAAGGAGGGAGGAGAGTGGGGACAGGTCTTGTGTCTCAGTGACAAGCCTCAGGCCTTTACTTCTCACAGCCTGGAGGCAGACTGGAGACTAGCACGCAGTTGGTCAGGCTCCAGTGAGGACTGCTTAGGCTGCAGGCCTCTGACTTCTCCCCATTTGGCAGGAAGAGGATTCCTTCATGAGGGTTCCACCCTCTTGACTAAATTACCCCCCCCCCCCGGCCCAGGCCTGGCCACCTGGTACCACCACACTGAGAGTTAGAACTTCAACAAAAAACTTTGGTACATGGTGGGGGCACATTCAGCCTGTAACATGAGGGCACAGTGCTTCAGGGGAGTGACTATCAGCATCTGGAGGTCAAGTGAAATGAGCAGAATTATCCCTGAGGACACTGAGGGGAACAGTGTGAAATGAACAGCGGCTTTATTCCTAATCACCGCCACCTGGAGAGAGCCTAAGTGCTCAGAAAGTGAATGGAGAAACAGAGGAGTAGTATTCCATTTATACAGTGGAATAATATATGGTAATAAAACAGGCTGCTGATAGACCACATGGTGAATCTCAAAAGTCAGTGTGTGGAGAGACTCCAGAAATAAGAGTACAATATATGCTTCTTTTGCTAGCCTGTGCCTGTGTCAAAAATTTAGGTGTGTAAAAAAGCGTAATGGCCGATGTGATGGCATCAAGATGTGGAAACTCTAAGGGGTAATGAAGCATGTGGCTGCTCCATGGGAAATGGGGTTCAGGGCCTTAATAAAGGTCTTCATGTGCCTCTTTAAGTTCTCTCGCTCTTCAGCCTTCTGCTGTGAGGACACAGCATTCCTCTCTGCTAAAGAATGTAGCAAGGAATGCTCTTGGAGTCAGGGAGCAGCATCCCCAGACATAGGACCTGCTGGAGCCTTGGTCTCATCCTCCAGAACTGTAAGCAAATTAATGTGTGTTCCTTACAAATTCTTCAATTGGTGGTATTGGTATAGCTGTACAAATGGAGTGAGACACCACTTGTGTGTTTCTAAAATAGGCAATACAAGCTTATATTCATAGAAATCCTATCAGTGGCTGTCTGCAGAGGGAGTGGGAGAAATGACTACAAGGCAGTTTTTTTGGTATGAAGGAAATGTTCTTAATACGGGTGATTTCATGGATGTGTATACATTTGTCAAAACTCATACCATCCACTCAAAATGTGTGCCTTTCACTGCAATGTGAACCATAGCTCAAATAATGGGAGGACACAGTGAAGAGACGAGTCTTTGTGGGGTTTCAGTGTAAAGGGGAGATAAAAATGTGGCAGTCGCAGGGGAATGTAACCAAAATAATTTCTTAAAGATGGGATTGATACCTTATTTGTACGCTAACTGGGGAGTAGAGGGGAAATCTGATGATGAAAGATGAAAAGGGAGAAAACTGAGGCCACATCTTGGAGTAACTGAAGGAGCCCGGGAGCAGGGCCAGAAGCACTGGAAATACACCCAGTCACAGGTGGAGGGCGGAGGAGTCATCAAGGTATGTGGACCTGTGGATGTTCTCTTGAATTGGCTGTTTTCTCTGTGCAGTAGAAACAAACTTCAGCTGAAAGAAGAATGAAAGGGGAAGTGTTGGAAGTTTGTGTAAAGAGGTATCTATCAACAGTCATTCAAAGAGAAGGCTAAATGACCCAGGGCATAAGAAATGACTTCTGGGCAGCATCTAAATTACTTGAGATTAGGATTCACAGCTTTAAGAGGGAGACATGTGCAGTCCAGAGCTTTCCTCCAGCCTCACAGAGCTGTGGAGGTGTGTGGTCATGGATGTAGATTAAAACAAGGCTGTGGCTTAGCTCAGGTTATAGATATATGAGAAGCAAGGAGGTGTTCAATGGGTAAGGAGGGAAACAAACATGAAGAGGCGAGGGACAGTGAAAATGTGCACAGAATCAAAGGATTTTGGTCTTGGTGGAACTAAATGATGGTGGAAATGGCACTACTAGAGAGTAAACGGAAAAGCCAGGATTAAGAATGAAATTTAAGATTAAGCACAAAGCAGTTGGAGTTTTGGGTTACAGCCAATTCTAGAATTGGATGGTCATAGAAGTGGCTGAAATGAGGTGAATAACCCAAAGGTGAGGGTATAAAGGACCAATAGCATGAGATACTGACTTACCGATAAAACAGGAGGGCGTGGCCAGTTGGGCGGTAATGCCTGGGTAGAAGGTGATAATGCCAAGGTGGGGTGGTTTTTGTGTCTTGATGAAGAAACTGAGATGTTAAGGGGGCAGAAGGAAAGATCTGAGTGGCAACCCAAAACAAGAAAGTCACCTATCTTGAATCCCGGTCTAGGGGGATGATGGTGTGGGAATGCTGTCAGGGAAGCAATGACCTCCAGAGAGCTGGGGTTTTGCACAGAAAAAGGGAAAGCACGTGGAGATTGAGAATACAGAAAGGAACTGGGAGGCCTGGGTTCCTTGAGGTGACTGGCATGGACAGCAATAAAGGGCATTATAACATTGGTCCTGATGGTCTCAAACCCGTGGGTTTCAAGGCTGGGAGTCCAGGCAGAGGGAGAGTCCTGCTAGAAGGTGCAGAATTCTTGTGCTTCCACATAGCTCCCAAGGTGGCAGGACTTGTGGTATTAAAACTGTAAAACTGCACCAGGTGTGGTGGCACACACTTGTAATCCCCACACTTGGGAGGCAGACAGGGGGATTGCGCAGGTTCGAAGCCAGCCGTGATGGCTTAAGAGACTCTGTCTCCAAATAAACATATAAAATAGGTCTGGGAGTGTAGCCCGGAGGTAGAAGGGTTTCCAGGAACCCCAGTACCACCAAAATAAATAAATAAATAAATAATAAAACTGTAAAACTATTTTGGCTACTTGTTTTTCAGAATATACTTTAAAAACAAATTGAAGCTATGTAATATATTAGTGTGGCTAATAGAGAACAAAAATCACTTATCCAATCTAATAAATTATTATTCTTTTGATGTTTTAGCATATATAGGTTCCTTTGTTATTATTTTAACCTCAAGTTTCCTGCTTTTTGCTTAATGTTGCTGAGTCTCCACATTGTCATGACTTTAACTGAATGCATTATATTCCATAAAGGGAATATAATTTACTTGCCCCCTTTACTAATTGTTAAAACTATTGTAGCTTACTTTCATTTTATTTTTAATTTTTTTTATTGGTGCACTGTAGTCATACATCTTAATGGGGTACAAGATGGTAGAGGCATACATGCACACATCACTCATTTAGCCCTTCCCCATTTCCCACCCCATTCCTTCCTTCTCATGTTTGGCTTAGTGATTGACTTTGTTTGTGAATGTGTATCATGTACATTAGGGTATTTCCCTCTTCCCTTCTCTCATCCCCCTTAAGTTAGGTTACCTTATTTGTTCATCTATAGTTTCTCCTCCTTCATCTAGAGTTCTTCCTAGGACCCTTTTTCTCCCTAGCTTCCACACATTAGAGAGAGCATCCAATTTTTTTTAAATTTTTGTGACTGAGTAATCTCATTTAGCATTAATGGTCTTTAGTTCAATCCATTTTCCTGTAAATGACATAATTTTGTTTTTCTTTATGGCTGAATAAAATTCCATTGTGTACAAATCTCATAATTTTATAATCCATTCATCTGTTGATGTCTTGGCTGGTTCCATAGTTTGGCAATTGTGAATTGTGCAGCTATGAATGTAGATACACATTCATTATTTAATAGTTTGGTTTCCATTCTTTTGCATAGATACCCAGAAGCGGTATTGCTGGATCATATGGTATGTTCATTCACATTCTTCTGAGGATCCTTATTTTAAATAATTACAACAAACTTGGAGACAGGATCCTTGTGTGTATTTAGCTACACACTGTAGAACTAAATAAATGTGAAGTAGTTTGCCTTGGCCAAGATGTTGAGACAATACATGAAAACTTTGTTGGAAACACCACATGAATTATGAAGATATTTAAAAGTGCTTTGCTTATGCACCATTCTATTTGGAAAAGTTAGGGTAAACTTTAGAGCAAAGAAATACTCAAAATCATGAAAGGGTTTACAAAATGGACGGACCTCAATCCAACACAGCCTGTTGGTAGGTGGGTAAGGATTTACTGCATATTTTGCCACGGTCCTTAGTGGACTCACAAAACAGCAGCGTAGGGAAGGCATTAATGAGTTCTAATATGGGTTAAAAATGACTGTGGAGTATTAGCAATAGTTACCCCATTTTCTCCATCTGAAAGCATGATTGCTGAACTCCTGTGGACTGATCTTCAATCAGTAACTTTGCACGAGACATTTAGTTATTCCACTTCAAGAAGAAAGAGGTAGAATAAAGGCCGCCTGGTTGGTTAATCTGTGTAGGACCAGGATTCTCACTCTTCCCTATCCTAAAGGGTTTACTCCACAGTTAAACTACGGTACAGCTGCCTGATTTTTAAATTGGATCCTACACTTAAGAACTTTGTGGCATACATAAAACCTCTTGAGTTGTTTTCTTGCAGCACTCCTTCTAAAGTGCTCTTTTGAGAACATGATGCTCTATACAGAAGACTATTAAACATCATCCTCAGATGTATCCCACATTACAACAGAATGTTAGTGTTCACAAAGGAAACCATGAGAAATATAATTTTAATGGGAATAAACTGATATCTGGAGATGCTCATCTGCCCACAGCATGGAAGGATATTGTCCTTCCATGGAATTTAATGGAATTCCATGGAATAATTCCATGGAATTTATTACTGTCAAGGGCTCTGAAGTCCCTATTTTTCACAGCTCTCCCAATTGAAGAGCTAATGTCTGTATGTTCATGTTCTCATAAAACACTTAGGTATACAAATTAGAATGTCCCAGGCTGGAAAGGCCAGTGAAAGAGGAGGAGTCTATTAACTATGGCTGAGCTGGAAAAGAAAATCAAGTCATTAGTTGAATACCCCATGACAACAAGAGTTTTAAGGAAAAATATTTGAGGGGGTTACTAACCCCATTGTTAAAAGTCTAATTCTTAGCCAGGTGTGGTAGCGCACGCTTGTAATCCCAATACTTTGGGAGGCTGAGACAGGAGGATCCGGGTTTGCGGCCATCCTCAGCAACTTAGTGACACCCTGTTTCAAAATAAAGAATAAAAAATCAGGCCGGGGGTGTAGCTTGAAGGTAGAATGCCCCTTCTACCCAGCAGTTCAATTCCCAGCACCATGAAAAAAAAAAAAAGTCTAATTTTTTAATAAAAACCAAAAATGTATTTCTTTGATATAGATTTTGCTATTTTAAGCCTTCTCTCCCATTTATGTACTAGAGTAATAATTACTATCTGAAGTTTGAAAATTCTCAAATTGATCACGTACAGATGCCATAAATTCACTGGACAGGTTCCTTGAATATATGACACTGACAACTACCATTTCTTGAGTGTTTTCTGTGTGCCAGGTGCTGATCTAAACACTTGATGTACTAATATAAACCGCAAGTACGAGCCAAGCGAGGGCTTGAACCTCTGCTCTGACTTCAGAGCACACTGCTCAGCTGCCTGGTGTATGTCTTGTTTTGACAAAGAACCAGCTGTTGTTGCACTTGAGGGGTATATGGCACACCTCTATTAAAATAGCTAAACTGGAGGACTGCAGTTTGTGGACAGCCTCAGCTATTTAGTGAAGCCTGCCACAACTTAGTGAGACCCTGTTTCAAAATAAAGAATAAGAAATAGGGCAGAGGGTGTAGCTCGGAGATTGAATGCCCAAGTTCCATCCCCAGATTCCACCCCCCAAAAAAAAATTCCTTTAAGATGACTTAAATGCTTCTGATTTTACAAAAGACTATTATGGTTTGAACATTTTTAATGGTAATAGTTCATTTTATTAAATGTTTTCCATTCTGTTTCAAACTGAAATTGTCCAGAAATACAAATTAACAGTTTACATACCTTTGCACATAAATCTAGTTTGAAAAAGTAATACTAGTAAATAAGCAAACATTTATCCTATTCTTTAAAAACTTCTATGAAACCTAGGATACATAAATCAGAATTAGATTTCCTGGGCAATACTAGAAGTCTCTGGTTAAGGAATATTCACAAAGAGGGAATAAGCTACAAAACGAGACTACAGAAATGCTAGACAGGACGTCTGGCGAGGCTGACTTCAGACAGGATTTATAGAAGCCTGAAGCTTGCTTTTGGTTCCTTACACTTGCTCTTCATTATATCCTGATCTTCTAGCAAATAATACAACTAAAAACTATTCTTCCTCAGAGTAAATCCGTAATAGAGTGTGCTTCTTTGTATAACTGGTTTAACAAGACATTATCCAAAAATTAATCAATTATTACTGCTTAAACAAAAGACTATCACTGTTCCAGAGATAGGCCAACTTGAGTGATTTTCAATACAGCTGACTCAGTGGCGGGGATTACATGTGGTTACATCTGCTGAGTAGACTTCTCAGTATATGATTACTAGGGCCCACGAAGGTCAGCCAGACCCCATCCTCAGCTGAACTACCTCAGCTTCTTTCCACGTTTCTCTTACTGAGGAGACTCACCTGAACAGGACCCACCCTCCACACACTCGGGTACACTCAGCTCCCTTCCGCTACCCACCCACCCACCTAGCCAGCCAGCCAGCCAGCCGCCCACCCTGAAGGCTGCAGGTCACTTGTGCTTTTGTGGCCGACTCTCACTGGAGACCATAAGTCTGGGTGGAATTATTCAGTGTAAGGCTCACAATGAGAGAGCGAGGGTCTTTCTTATTCTTGTGAACTGTGATCTTTCCTTTCAAGGTTTCACCTACAAAAGAAAGGCAAAAACGACTGTTTAAGAATTCAAGGAACACAATCTAGCAGAAAAACAATGATGGCTAGAAATTCCCTTTGGTTGTGATATGTTTCACTACTTTTTAAACCTTTTTGTTTTTTAAATTACTTCATTTTTAAGAGTTTTATGCTTTTTCT
Organism: Muscardinus avellanarius; assembly: GCF_963383645.1. Taxonomy (NCBI): domain Eukaryota; kingdom Metazoa; phylum Chordata; class Mammalia; order Rodentia; family Gliridae; genus Muscardinus; species Muscardinus avellanarius. The sequence continues at coordinate 195,522,435 of NC_137786.1, read as the reverse complement.
CTTCTGCAAAATGGAATGTTAACTATGTTAAAAATACAAAAGGCTTTTTAAAAATTTTTCTTTAGAAGACAATTTAAGGCAAAAATTGTATCAATGTACTTTTTTTTTTTTGTGGTACTGGGGTTCCTGGAAGTCCTTCTACCTCCGGACTACACTCCCAGACCTATTTTATATTTTTGAAACAGGGTCTCTTACGCCAGCATGGCTGGCTTCGAACCTGTGCGATCCTCCTGTTTCTGCCTCCCAAGCACGGGGATTACAAGCGTGCGCCACTACGCCCGGCGTATCAATGTACTTTGGTTCAGAACATTTGGGGAAGAAAAATGTCTTCAATAACAGCATAATGGATTGGGGGTGGAGAAGAGAAGTCTACCGTAAGGATCCTCTGACACACATGAAGTGGAACACCATTTGATGGAGGCCTGTGATAAGCTAAAGATGTATGTTGGGAATTTAGAGCAACCATTATAAAAATAAACCTATGAGGTATAGTTTTAAGCCATGGGTAGAGATAAAATTAATAAAGACTATTAAATCTCAAAAAGTAAGAAGGGAAAGGGAACAAATGACCGAGAAGACATAAATCAAATGGCGAAAGGTAGAATTAAACCCATAAATGGAAATAGAAATTCCATACATCAAAGAAAAAAGTCAAAGAGCAAATTAAGACAGCATTTTGATCTGAATGATAATGAAGCACAATATATGAAAATGTGGAATAGCTAAAATAGAGCTTAGACAAAAATTCATAGCTTTCAATATTTACATTAGAAAACAAAATGGGCAGACCAGCTGTGGTGGGGCATACTTGTACAAAATCCCAGTACTTAGGAGGCTGAGACAGGAAGTTCGTAGGTTTGTGGTCAGCCTCAGCTACTTAGTGAGGCCCTCTACAACTTAGTGAGATCCTGTTTCAAAACAAGAAAAATAGGGCTGGGGGTGTAACTTGGAGGTACAATGTCCTTGGGTTTAATTCCCCAGCACCAAAGGGGTAAAAAAGGAAAAGAAAAAGAAGGGCACAGAGGGCTTTCCTGGTGAATTCTAAACAAGTTTTAAGGGAATATACCACTTCACCATAAAATTACAAAAAATGAGAGAAAATATACCCAATCTCATCTTTTGAGGGTAGCATCACCCTGATACCCAAACAAGATAAATTCCTTAAAACTATAGGTGAATGAATGAATGCCCATTATGAACATAGATATGAAAGTCCTTCAATCCAAAGAGAAAAATAATGATCGTCTCATTAGGTATAGAAAAAGAATATTACAAAAGTCCTTCATGATAACTCAGCAAGCCAGGAAAAGATGCAACCTTCCTCAAGCTCATCAGAGTTATCTATGAAAAAGTGCAGATAACATCATTGCTAATGATGGAAGACGAATGCCTCTCCTAAGATAGAGTTAGGCTAAGATGTTCACTCTGACAACTTATAACCAGCTTTCTATTAGATGTCTATTAGATGTCAGAGTTGGGGCAATAGGAGGTTGGGGGGGGGTGAGGCCACAGACTGGGAATACAAAATCAGCCTTCATTTGCAGACCACTTAGTCTTATATACAGAAATTTCTAAAGCAATATGCAAAAAAGCTACTAGAACTGTAATACAGTTAAGCAGGATCAAACAATATCAAGTCAAAATATAAACTCAATTGTATTTCTACATACTAGCAATGCAGATTTAGAAAGTGAAATTTAAAGGAACCACAACAGCATGTACAATAGATTCAAAATCACCTGAAATATTTGAGATACATATAATTACATACATTCATGATTTATTTATATAAAACTATGAAACAGTTCTAAAGATGATCCAAATGAATGGGGAGATGTGTTTTGTATGTGGATGAAAGACTCAATATCATGAACATGTCAATTCTCCATAAGCTAATCTATAGATTCAACATATTTCCAATCAAAATCCAAGAAGGCTTTTTTTTCCCTGGGGGTAAAAACAAACATCCGATCTGGGAAAAGATAAATCATTAACTCTTAAAATTAACATTACATAGATAATAGATTTGACTGTAGAAAGCGAAACTATAATTTTTTGAAGAAAATAAAATCTTTGTGATGTCAGAATAGCCAAAGGTTTCAGAATTAGGACACAAAAAGATAAACTATTTGACTTCACCAGAACTAAGATTTTCTATTCTTCAACAGCCTACTTAAAATTTAAACAAAAATATTTTATTTATTTATTTATTTTTGGTGGTATTGGGGATGGAACCCTTCTACCTCTGGGCTACACTCCCAGACCTATATTTTATATTTTATTTGGAAACAGGGTCTCTTAAGCCAGCAAGGCTGGCTTTGAACCTGCGCAATCCTCCTGTCTCTGCCTCCCAAGCTCAGGGATTAGAAGCGTGCGCCACCAGACTCGGCAAAAAAAAAAAAAAAAAAAAAAAAGAAAAGAAAAGAAAAGAAAAGAAATATTTTAACAGAAACCTCACAAAAAAGATATACAAATGGCCAACAAATATAAGATGCTCAATACTAGTCACCAGGTAAAGGCAAATGAAAAGCACAGATACAACTACATAATAGGACTGATAAAATTAAAATGACCTCTTCCCCCCTTAAGTGTTGGCAAGGGCGTAGAGCAAATAAACTTAAAATAATGGCAGGAGTGCTAAATATAATTTGAAAAAAATTGCCAGTTTCTTATAAAGTTAAATACACACCATACGATCAAGTAATTCCACCTCTAAGTAATTGTATACCCTAGAGAAATAGAAACATTATTTGCATAAAGACTTTTACATGAATGTTCTTTATTCATAATTGTCCTTATCTTAAAACAGAAGCTGAGCAGCAGGTGAATGTGTAAGTTGTAGTATGCCCATATAAAGGAATTTTACTTGACATTAAAAAGGAACAAGCTAATGATATACAGATGATTCCAAAAAATGGTTCAAAATAAAAAGAGTACAAAATAGGGCTGGGGGCATAGCTCGGAAGTACAATGCCCCTGGGTTCCACTCCTAGTACTGAAAAAAACAAACCCAATACGACAGTACATTCTGAATAATTCCACTAATATAGAACTCTAGAAGAGGTAATATTAGTGACAGTGTTTTCAGTGGCTATTTTGGTTTGGGAATTAAGAGTTGAGGGACTGACCACACAGGGAATTGAGGAGGAAACTAAATGTACTGAACCATAAAATTAAAAGGTAAATTTTAAGCTGGGCGTGGTGGTACATGCCTGTAATTCTAGTAGTTGGGAAGTTGAGAAAAAAAAAAACACCAGGTTTGCAGCCAGTCTCAACAAGAGAGAGAGAGACCCTGTTTCAAAATAAAAAAATAAAAAGGGCTGAGGGTGTAGCTCAAAGGTAGAATTCTCCTGGGTTCAATCCCTGTACAACACACACACAAAAGATAAATTTTAATTTTATGTAAATTATAGCATAATAAAACTAAAAATGTGGTACCTTAAAAACAAAAACAAAGCATAGAGAAATCAGAAGATCCATTAGGTAGATTCAACACACAGGGAAGTGGGGCATTACACTGAAGATTTAATAAAATTGTGTAAATACAGCGATATAATACATAAAAGGTCTAAGTTGCAGAGGTAGGCTCTTTATTGCTGTTTCAATCTCTTTGATTGCTATTTGTTGGTTTAAATTTTCTATACCTTTCCCAAGTTAATTTTATAAAACCTTTATAGAAGAGTTAATCCAGATACTCAATCTATTTCACAAAATAGAAAAAACTGAACTCCCGCAAATGCATTCTATGAAGCCAACATCAAATGAATACCAAAACCAAATAAGGACAGCTCAAGGAAAGAAAACTGCAGGCCTATATCTCTGATGAACTTGGATGCAAAACTGCTAAACAAAATACTAGCAACAAGCATTCAAAACCACATCAAGAAAATCATACACCATGACCAGGTAGGGTTTATCCCAGGGATGCAAGGCTGGTTCAACATATGAAAATCAATCTATGTTATTCATCCTATAAACAGAACCAAAGGCAAAAATCATATCATTTCAATAGATGCTAAAAAAGCATTTGACAAAATCTAACATCAATTTATGCTAACAGCACTGCAGAGAACTGGAATAGAAGTAACATATCTCAACATAATAAAGGCAATCTACAATAGGCTCAAAGCCAACATCATATTAAATGGGGAAAAACCTGTAAGAATTTCCCTTGAAAACAGGAACAAGACAAGGATGTCCATTATCAGCACTTCTTTTCAATACAGTACTTGAGACTATAGCCAGACAAAGGGGCCATAAACATACACTGGAAAAAAGTCTGTTCAACAAATGGTGTTGGCAAAACTGGTTAATCATATGTAGAAAAAGGAAATACCACTTTCTCACCCTGCACAAGAGTCAATTCAAGATGGATCAAAGACTTAGAAATTAGACCAGAGACCTTGAGGCTCCTTAAAGAGGGCATAGGTCCAACACTGCAACACACAGGCATAGGTAAAAACTTTCTCAACAAGACCCCAAAGGCACAAAAAACTAAAAGGCAAATCAATACATGGGATTGCATTAAACTGAAGAGCTTCTGTACAACAACAACAAAATACTATCCAGAACCTCAACTGAGAGCCAACAGAATGGGAGATTTTTGCCAACTACTCCTCCGATAGAGGACTAATATCTAGAATATACAGAGAACTCAAGAAACTCAGCACTAAGAAAACAGCACAATAAAAAAATGGGTTAAGTGAACTAAATAGACGCTTCACAAAGAAATTCAAACGGCCAATAAATGCATGAAAAATGCTAAACATCATTAGCAATCAAAGAGATGCAAATCAAAACTACCCTGAGATTCCACCTAACTCCAACTAGAATGGCAATCATTCAAAACACAAACAACAACAAATGTTGGCGAGGATGTAGAGAAGTGGGAATGCTAAAACATTGTTGGTGAGATTGCAAATTAGTGCAACCACACTGGAAAATAGTATGGAGGATCCTCGGAAGAATGGGAACGAACTTATCATATGTTCCAGCAATACCACTCCTGGGTATCTACCCAAAAGAAAGAAAATCAAAGTACCAAACTAATGTATGTTCACAGCTGCTCAATCCACCACTGCTAAACTATGGAACCAGCCATCAACAGATGAATGGATTACAAAACTACGGGATATGTACACAATGGAATTTTACTCGGCCATAAAGAAAAACACAGTAATATCATTTACAGGGAAATGGATGGAACTGGAGGACATTATGCTAAGTGAGATTAGTCAGTCACAAAAAATAAGAAATAGGATTCTCTCCTTGATAAGCGGAAGCTAGGGAGAAAATGGGTCAAAGGAGAAAATCTAGACAAAGTAGGAGATTCTATTCATGAGAAAATAAGGTGACCTAATTGAGGAGATGGGAGGGGGGGAAGAAGAGGGGGAGAGGGAAATTCTCTAATGCACATGCTGTACTTTAACAAACATATCAATGTCAATCACTAAGCCAAACATGAGAAAAAGGGAGGAAGAGGGAATAGGGTGGAAACTGGGAAAGGGCTAATTGGGTGATGTGTGTATGTATATCTCTACCATCTTGCATAACATTAAGATGTATGAATACAATGCACCAATAAAAAACAAAACAAACAAAAAAAAAAACAAAGTTGCAGAGGGCCTCACTAAACAGCTGTGGTTGGCCAAGAACCCAGATCCTTCTATCTCTGCCTCCCAAGTACTGTGATTGTAAGTGTGTGCCACCATGTCCAGCTAAGAGTAACACATTTTTTTTTTTTTTTTGGTGGTCCTGAGGGTGGAACCCTGGGGCTTTCTACCTCCAGACTATACTCCCAGACGTATTTATTTGGAAACAGGATCGCACTAAGTTATTGAGAGCCTCACTAAGTAGCTGAGGCTGGCTTCGAACCTGCACAATCCTTCTGTCTCAGCCTCGGAAGCGCAGGGATTACGAGCATGCACCACCACGCCCAGCTAGAATAACACATTTTTTTAAAGCATAAAACAAAAAATAAAAGAGTGACAGCTTTAATTATATGAAAATAAAAAATTGTATAAAGAAAAAGTTTAAAGAAAAGCAATTAGAAGTGTTACTAAGTCTGAATTCTGAATTGCCTCCCTAAGATGGATTACCAAAGGTTTAAAATTTGTTTACATTACTGCCATCTTCATCAACATCACATGTTATTAGAAGCCAACTAATCAAACAAACAAGCAAAAAGAACAAAACAATAAAACACTTTGTCACCCAGGCAAATAAAAACCAGAATCTGGTTGTACTGATTTCCATTTCAGTGATTATAAGAGGTGATGAGTATTATTTCAGATGTTTAACCACCATCTAAAGAAAATGTTTGGTGCATTTACTTTAGTAATTTCTTTGATGATTTGATGAGATACTGCTGCAGATATGCCTTTTAATACATATCTAATAATAATTGCTACTCTTTTATTAGGTTGCATTTGGAATGTTAAAAAATTCTAAGCTTGCTTGCTTGTTAATGTTGTATTCAATTCTTAGTATGAGTCAAAATAGAAATGTTCCACAGTTTTATAAGGCAGGTTATCAAATCCTCCATTTCAGTTTCAAAGGATATAACTCTAAGAGATGTATGTATTCCTCTATTTCAAAATGTAGCCTAAGTCAAAATAAATCAGCAATGGTATTTCTGTTAAATTTTCACAGAAGAAAAAAAATTCTAAGCATTGATATTAAGTGAAAAGATATCTTGAAAAATTTGAATAACATGAACTGTCTTAAATATACAAGCTGCTATTGTTATTTTCATGTATTAAATAGAATACAGTAAAATAATCTTTTCTATAATATATCAACTTCAAAGATTAGGGTGTACTTACTGAAGTTAATGAAATGGCATGGAGGGTCACAGTAATAAACCCTTAATTCACACTGATGAACGCCTTTCAATTGTTCAGGCCTAACTCAAGTGCCAGGGTAGTGGCTGTAACACCAGACTAGATCAGAGCAATTAATCAGTGTCAAATAGGTACCAAATGACTGATGTTCTTAAGAGGGGCATTGTGGTGAGAGCCGCAGAGGACACCCTATGGAGCTGGCTGTGCTGTTTTGTTAGTATCACCGGCAGACGGCTATTAGTATATCACAAAGTAGTGCTGCGCTTCAATAAAAATCAAAATTGATTTCATATCAATTCTGTTACAATGTGCTTTTTAAAATTAAATTCTTCTAAAGTGAAAAATTTTATTTCTCCAGAAGGGAAAAAGAAAAACCACAAGAAATCATTATCATCACTATTAAAGCTTAGAATTAAAAAAATGAAAGAAATAATAAAGAAAAAAAAGACTGACTCCCTCACCTAAAAGCTTACTATGTATATATTATGAAGAAATAAAGAACCTGATTTTTCTTTTGGGCACTAGGGATTGAAGCCAGGAATGTTCTACCAGTGAGCTATATCCCCAGCCTATTTTACTTTTTACTTTGAAATGAAGTCTTGCTAAGTTCCAGGCTGGCCTTGAACTTGGGATCTTTCTGCCTTAGCCTCACAAGTAGTTGGGATTACAGGCATGTGGCCCTATATTGGCATAAAATTACTTATATTTTTGAAGCCAAACCACATGAAACAGTTACTGAAAACCGTCATATAAGCTTGTAAAAGTAAAATTGTATCTTATTTTTTATAAGGAAAAAATACCCTAAATTGAAAGTAAGTGTTCTCTAACTCCTTTAAACCTGTTCATTCTGGGAGTCAGTTCCTTTAGTTCCACAATGATGAAAATGGCTCCAGTATTGTGAGCCCTTTATGTGGAATTATTTTTAGCACTAGGTTGTGAATAACAAATGAAAATAACACACCAAAGCTCAAACCAAACAAATACGCTTTATTTTAAAGTTTCTTATTGGCTTTGGCCAAATGCATTATAGATGAATTATTATTTTAGGCAAATTCTCTTGGTCTGAGGAATTCTGTTCCCTGTTGTTACTTTTTATTTTTTAAATAGCAAGTCTACCTGCAAGGGTAGATTTACCACTACCAAAAAAAGCCTGCCATTACTGGAAATAACTGCACAAACTCAGACACAACCAACATAGGAGAACAACTGTTTAAGTATGTTTACTACATTTTACTTATTAAAAAAGTTTGTGTCAGATGGGCATGGCGGTGCACACCTCAATCACAGGTTTAAGAACAGCCTCAAGCAACTCAGCGAGACTGTCAGCAACCTAGTGAGAACCTATTTCTGAATTTAAAAAAAAAATAGCTGGGGGTATATCTCAGAGGTACAATGTCCTGGGTTCAATCTCTAGTACCACAAAAGAACAAGAACAAATAAATGAAGAAAGACTTACAAAATGAACTGGATTCTAAAAGGTAAGTTGGACTATCAAGTAAGAAAGGTCAAAATAGCATTGTAGGTAGAATATCTTGGGCAAAGGCAAGGAGGAAGAAAACAAAGAAAAGCATATGTATGGGCTTATCTAGAACTGGTTGGAAAGGATGGGAAACATGGCCACAGGGTAAGGGGCCGTCAGGCATTTTATCCTCTAGATATTTGCTATTCAGTAAAGAGTTTAATAGTACTTACGCAAAACATGTATTTTACACATTTTTGTTTTAACCTTTAATATTTATTTATTGATTTATTTTGGTGGTACTGGGGTTCCTAGAAACCCTTCTACCTCCAGGCTACACTCCCAGACATCTATTTTTTATATTTTTATTTGGAAACAGGGTCTCTTAAGCCAGCGCAGCTGGCTTCTAACCTGCGCAATCCTCCTGTCTCCGCCTCCCAAGTGTGGGGATTTACTAGCATGCACCACCATGCCTGGCTAAGCTTTAATAATTTAGATCTATGAGCCACTTGTTTTTGTGTATGGTATTAAGAATAGAAATTCATTGTTTTTTTTCTTTTCTTTTTGGTATAGGGATTGAACCCAGGGGTATTCTACATCTGAACCACAACCACCTCACAGCCCTATTTTATTTTTTATTTGGAAACAGGGTCTAAGTTGCTGTTTAGGTTCATATGACTTTTTAATAAATTTAGAAATCACATAAGATACTCAAATTTGTTTTAGCTATTCTAGGCCTTTAACATTTCTATGTAAAATTTGGAATTACCCTATTAATTTCTATAACTGGGAGTTGGAAATTACAATGAATTATCAAATGAAATTTGGGAAAAATAACACCAGAACAATGTGCTATATTCCCACCCATAGAGTATATCGCTGTGTTTATTTAGGCTTTAATTTCTCTCCACAATGGTCTTAAGTTTTGAGTATATAGGTTTTGTACATATTTTGTTATTATCCCTATGATATATTTCTCATAGTATTCAACTATTCATTGCTAGTGTGTGGAAATGCATCTAACTTTTGTTATATTGGCCTTGTAGCCTTCACCTTACTAAATTCATCTATTAATTCTGTACTTTTTTGGCCAGTTTTATGTATAGAATCATACCTATAAAAACAATCACTTTGTTTCTTTCTTTCTAATGTCTTTTGATTCTTTTTCATTTCTTATTGGACTGGCTAAGACTCCCATTATAATAGAATAGGAGTGGCAAAAAAAGGAAAGCCTGGCCTTGTCCCAAGCTTGGGGGAAAACAGACTTTCATCATTAAGCTAAAGGTTCTGTGTAAATGTTTCTTAATTATGTTAAGGAAGTTCCTCTGCTATTTTCCGTCTGCTTTACTTATGATGAATACATGTTGAATTCTGCGTAAGCTTTCCCTACATTGATATAACCCTGAGTTTTTTTCTTTAACTGTTAACACTGGGGACCATTTTCTGTGATTTAAAATAATGAACCAGCCGGGCGTGGTGGCGCACGCTTGTAATCCCCGCGCTTGGGAGGCAGAGACAGGAGGATCGCGCAGGTTCGAAGCCAGCCGCACGCGCTGGCTTAGGAGACCCTGTTTCCAAATAAAAATGTAAAAATAGGTCTGGGAGTGTAGCCCGGAGGTAGAAGGGCTTCCAGGAACCCCAGTACCACCAAAAAAAAAAAAAAAAAAAAAAAAAGAACCAGTCTTGCATTTTTGGAATAAATCCCCCTGTGCCATTGTCTCTTATCCTTTTTTTTTTTTTTATACTATTGGATTCAATTGCTAATATTTTAGTGAGGATATCTGTTATCTGTACTCGTGAGGGAATAGTGGCCTGTAGTTAAGTTTTTTGTTTATTTTGGGTATCAGTGTAATTGGACTCAAATACTCTCTTTTGTATTTTTCAAAGAGATCATGTAGAATTTCTGTTATTTCTTCAAGTTGTTGGGAGAATTTTCCAGTGAAGAAATCGTGAGTGGAAATGTTTCCTGAAAGGCTTTCAAGGGACTGACTGCCTGTTTTTTTTTGTCAATATAGCTAACTGTAACACAGCTATATCCACTCATTCATCTCATGTCCCTTACAGCATTAGGTGTCTGTGGGTCCTCACTGCCAGAACTATGGGATTACCTGGGAATTGGACATGAGAAAATGGAAGAAGAAAATATAAAAAATAAAAATGGGGTTCTCCCACTCAGCATCAAAAGACCTTTCCTTTCTTTACACTAGAGTAATATCTCTTGCTGAAGTTTTTCTTTCTGAACTGATGCCCTCTTCCAGGATTCAGGCTGTCCAAGGTTCAGCCTGAGAGATGCCAGGGGTAAACATCAATTTACTACCAGCTTTATACTTTAAATTCTGAACTTTTCATCCAATTTATCTTCTATTATGTACTTTTTAGAGATCTCAAATAACTGCTCTATACCTTCTGGTTTTATAGTTGCATTTAGTGGAAAAGACTGGACAGAATGTGCTTCATTCAACTTAACCTGGAACTGAAATTTCAGTGACTTTATATCTAAAGTGTATTTCTTATAAATAGCATTTAGTGAGTTCTTGCTTTTATTCAGTCACTTCTGTCTTTTAATTATGGCACGTTTAGACCCTTCACATTTAATAAAACTACCAATGTGTTTAAGCCTATCACTTCACTATTTGTTTTCTATTTATCCACCTGTTTATGTTGCTTTTTCTGTGTTCTTCTTTTGAACTGAGTACTTTGCTAGGATTCTATTTTATCTCCACTAGCTTATTAGCTATAATTTGTTAGCGGTTGCTTTATGATTTATAGTGCATATGTTTAATTTATTAGTTTGCCTTTAAACATTAAACTATTTCATGCGCAGTGTAAGAACTTCACAATATATTTCTATTTTCTTATTAATCTTGTTTTATCACTGCCACACATTTTATTTCAAAACACATTTGTTATGTTTTGAAGGCCACAATATAATTTTTCTTTATATAATTGTTTTAAGAAATTAATAAATGAGAAAACAGAATCTTTTCTGTGCACTCACACATTTACTAACTGTCATTTTCCATTCCCTTATTTAGAACCAAATTTGTGTTTGGCGAAAAATTTATTTCCAATCTGTTAAGCATTTTTCTTAAGAGTCTATATATTTCTCCTAGATACAGAATCTAGGTTGGCAATTTCAGCACCCTGAAAATGCCATTTTTCATCTGGTTTATATAGTTTTTTATGAATATTCTGAGGTTATTTTCTTTGTTCCTTTCTTCAACCTTTTTGTGTGTGTGTGTGTGATACTGGGGTTGGAACCAGAGGCATTCTACCTCTGAGCTATACCCTCAGCCCTATTTTTTATTCTTTATTTTGAAACAGGTTCTCACTGAGTTACAAAGGGCCTCACTAAGTAGCTGAGGCTGTCTGTGAATGGCAATCCTCCTGTCTCAGCCTCCCAAATGTTGGGATTACAAGCGTGTGCCACCTTGCCCGGCTTTTCTTTATTCCTTTCTATATACTGATTCTCTTCCTCTGGCTTATGTTAAGGGTTTTCTTTTTTTATCTGTTAATCAATAAATTATTTGTGTGTTTAGACTACTTAGGGTTCACTAAGTTTCTTCAACCTGTGGGTTATAGTTTTTATCATATGTAAGAAATTTAGCTATTATTTCATTAATTATATTTTTCATCTCTGTGCTTTCTTTTAAACTTTTTCCTGTTCTGGTTTCCTTTAGGGACTCTCATTATTACATTTAGGATATAGTATTGGATATTTTCCCACAGGTTATTGTGAATGCAGCTTAAAAATACTTCTTTCTTCCTCTACTTCATTTTGATACATTCTATTGCCATGTTCAAGTTCACTGAATTTTCCTCTGCCACTAATTCCATCAAATATTATTTTCACTTCAGATATTGCAATTTCTATCTCAAGAGATTTAATTTGCATTTAAACTATGTTTTTTTGCTATATTCATAAAAACGTAGTTACAATATTTCTACATGATTATCTGCTTATTCTATCCTTTCTGGATCTGTTTTTACTAACAGGTAACTTTCTGCATTTAGTATCTAAGTGAATGATGAATTTTATGTTTCTGCATGTCTTAGGTTTTGTTTTCTTTTGTTGCCACTAACTGATTTGCAGTTTAGTTTTATTTTTGTTTCAAGACTCATTTTTAAGTTTGCTAAGGAACATCTTTACTCTAGGGACAGTTTATTTCCACTGTAAAAACACAGTCCTTCTGGAATTTCAACCGAATATACTACAAAAGGGCTGTACCCTTAGCTGACCGAGACTTGAATAACCTTGCAGCCCTGTTTAAACTGGACAGTTTAGGGCTGAACTGAACTATATTCAGGTCACAGTTTGCTTGACCTGCTGTATTTGATGCTACATACACACATCTTAAATGTTCACCTAAGACTCCAGGGGACTTCCTGTGTAGGCCGTTAGAGCTCTGTCTCTGCTTTGCTTTTCCTCCGCAGTATTCTACTTTACAACTCTTTGCCTCTCTTCATTAGGATTGCCATCAGTGGTATAGTGGGGAATAAAAATTTGTTATGCTTACTTATCTGATCCTTTGTTTTAGTCTCACAACTAAAAAGAAATGACTACATTTTTCTTACTGTGATATTTTCCTTTCAAATCTTTCTTCAAGTGGTTTTTAGAAGATTCTAATATTTTGCCGGGCGTGGTGGTGCACGCTTGTAATCCCCGCGCTTGGGAGGCGGAGACAGGAGGATCGCGCAGGTTCGAAGCCAGCCGTGCTGGCGTAAGAGACCCTGTTTCAAAAATATAAAATAGGTCTGGGAGTGTAGCCCGGAGGTAGAAGGGCTTCCAGGAACCCCAGTACCACCAAAAAAAAAAAAAAAAAAGAAGATTCTAATATTTTGTGATATATTGGCCTTACGACTTAAAATACAAGCACTTCCTCTGTGCAACAGCAAGAGAAGAAATACAGAAATAAAGGGCAACACTAGAGTCATGTAACTGCTTCAGTGCTTGAAAAAGCCAAAGGGCAAAGCAGGAGCTGCTTACTCTACGGATTACTAGGCAAAGAATAGTTTGAATTAAAAATTTCACTAGTCAAGCAGTATTTTACTGTAATTTACATAGGAGAAATTTTTGAGAATCATCAATTTAAAATACTGTCTTAAATCTTCAAAGTTAAGGTATGAATGAAGCAGTACTGCCTTTAAAATCTCAAAAGTAGCCGGGCGTGGTGGCGCACGCTTGTAATCCCCGTGCTTGGGAGGCAGAGACAGGAGGATCGTGCAGGTTTGAAGTCAGCCACGAGTGCTGGCTTAGGAGACCCTGTTTCCAAATAAAAAATGTAAAAAAAAAAAAAAAAGAAGGTCTGGGAGTGTAGCCCGGAGGTAGAAGGGCTTCCAGGAACCACAGTACCACCAAACAAAACAAAACAAAACAAAAACAATCTCAAAAGTAAGCCAGGTGTGGTGACGCAGGCTTGTAATCCCAGCACTGGGGAGGCTGAGACAGGAGGATCGCACAGGTTCAAAGCCAGCCTCAGCTACTTAGTGAGGCTCTCAGCAATTTGGTGTTAGACCCTGGTTCCAAATTAAAGTATAAAATAGGTCTGGGAGTATAGCCTGGAGGTAGAAAAGGCCCTGAGTTCCACCCCTAGTACCATAAAATAAATAACAGTAAGATGTCAAAATGGTTACAATGAAAAAAAAAAAAAAAAACCCACAACATGATTCAAGTTTTCTAATGTCAGGGCAAATATTAAGAGATATAAAAAAATAAGAAAGAAAAAACCCCTCCAAAACAATAAGAAAAGAGGACTTAAAATGGCTTCATGCATGTTTGCCTCATTTCAGTTTTGTTGCACTCAAGCTTTTCGGAGAAAAAAAAAAAACGATACCATCAGGGTTTTATTTCCATGGCACTGCAACTTCAAGGAAAGAAAATAACAAGGTGCAAAGTTGCTAATGATGGTTTTTGCAACTATTAATTTTGACTTATACATTGACAGTGAAACCAAAACTAGCTTAAAATTTTATGAAATAAAAATATACTGAGACCACCCAGAGCCTCCCACATTTGGCTTTGTTAAATCCTAACATTATGCCACAATTCTTTTAATTTTTAAAAGAAATAGTTTAGTATATATGACATTGAACACCTTTATGGACAGCTCTAATCCTATTTCTAGTGTTCCTGAGAGGTAATCTCTATGCTAAATCTAGTGGTTATCATTCTTAAATGTTGCTTCAACTTTTTAAATACATGTATATGTGTAGCTGTTTTATGTTTTAAAACTTCATATAAATGGTATATTATAGGAGTGTTTTTGCAACATTTTTTGATGCTGGGGATTGTCAATGTTGCTTTTGAAAGACACATAATTTATCTGCTCTAGAGAATTGATTCTATGTGGCCACCATTTTTAATTTGTTAAAAAATTAAGGTTGTTTCCAATTTTTCACTTTTAAAAACCACTGTAAAGATTTTTGTATACAAGCTGCAGCAGAGACTGTTAAGAATACCTACCTAGAAGAAAAACAGCTGGGTTGTAGAGATGGCATATTTAGACCTAACTTGATGGTATCCAACTGTTCTCTTAAATTTTACCCATTAAAACTAACAGGAAGAGTATGAAAGTTCCATTTGGCTACATTTTTGCCAGTACTTGGCATTGTTAAACTTTATGCATTTTTCATCAAATTGATGGACAAGAACATGTCTCCTGGTTCTAGTTATTTAGTCATTCCCTGAATTACTGGTGTTGTAGTGTATCTTTCACTCAAACTTGTATAATCAGCATTCCTGCCCTTCTGTCCTTCTAGGAGGCTTTCAGAGATAGTGGGATACATGTTTATGTAATAAAAGGTTAAAAAAAAATCCATAACCAAATTCTAATTTTTAGAGTTAAATGTGTAAGTATGTAAGAAGTGTAGGTGCTAATAATATAAGTGAATAATAAATGAGGTTAAAACAAAGGAATGTAGAATTTGACTAGCTCTTAAATACTCTATAAGATTAAACAGTTGGACAAGAGATGGTGGGGAGAATTCTATCCAAATATATATGGAATAGAGAACCACTGAATGACATTCTCTTTTAAATGTATGCTTTACTTCCATTGGGAATATTTCTCTTTAGTCACTTCGGACATGAAAATATTTTCTTCTAGTTATATGTGTATCTTATTAAATACTACTTATTGCCTAAAGAAATATTTACTGAATTATTTTGTGGTAGTTTTGAGCTATGTAACATATTTTAATAGTACAAATTAGACTTCAAATTAAAAATTTTAAAATACACCTTTAAGTAATATGCTGCCTAAAATTTATGTAGATGATAATTCTAAGAATGTCTTATCACAGCATCTGTTATACTGTTCCAAATACAGTAAGCATATTAAAAATAGTTGGAAAATAAATAACTATTGTTTACTTTACATGAATATTTTTCTTTTCTCACCTGATTTAACTGAAAATGGCTTTTCCAATAGAAATATTGTTTGTTTCCAGTGTGTTTTGGTACTCTGAGGGCCCGTAGAGAACATGATCTGTATTGGTAAAGTTCGAAAGTATTTGATGAAGTACACGATTTTTAATATCATGGTACATTAATCTACTAAATCAAATACAGCTCCAATCGCTTACAACAGCACGCTTATGATCAAACAAAATGCTATGATCAACAAAATGCTTATGATCAAACACCTTGGGGCACAAAAGCAAAATACAATGTACTCCACATAATTAATTCTTATGAATAACTCATGATACTTACCCTGTTGTGGCAATTTTTCTCAAAATATATATCAAAGTAGCCAGCAATTGCCTGTTTAAAAAAAGGAATATAAATGATTATTATACTAATTACATGATGTAACAATAATTCAGTCTATTAAGACATGGCAAATTAGAAACCATTTCAAAGACCAAACACCTCTTAAACTTACAGCTGGTTAATATTTTTCTCAGGAAAGATAGTGTAAAAATAAAATAATATGATTTGGCTTTTCCCCACACAAACAACATAATAATAAGGGTAACAAGACTAGTTAAGTAATCAATACATGTTTTATTAAATAAACAATCAAGCTAGACTATCAAAAGGGACCGGAGAGTTTGGCCCATCCCAAGGTGGCTCAGATGGGAATTAATCTATCTCGAGCCCTCCAGTTCTGATGGGGCCTCCAGAAAATGCAGCTGGAAAGACAAACCTTGGAGAGACCAGCAGAAACACTAGTCAGGTTAAGCGCAGAATCATACATGATTGTGGCTTTAAGCTACTACATTTTGGGATGGATTAATGCTGAGGAATAAATGATGAAAACATACATTTTTATACAAAACCAGTTCATTTAATTTCATCTTATCACAAGTACATCCAATTTTAAAGTAATAATATATTTTTGGTGGGATCAATAGAAATAATTTTTTCTAAAATTATAATAAATATAAGTAATAGTAGTTAAATAAAACTTATGCTGAAAAGAAAAACTCCCAAGTTAACTGTAAAAAAAATCCTGTAACAATACAGAAAGAATTCCAACAGAAATTAGCATATTCAGATGAATATATATATTTTTTGGTCTAAAATTTAACTGATACCATTCCTTTTTCTTTCACTAATGAGATTAGCTTGACTTAATCTGTTTTTAAAGCTGGCATTAAATTAAGCTTATAAAGTGTTAAAAACATGACATTGATTATTGAGAAATCACTCTAAAGCTAATTTGTGTACTCTGCTGCATGTGCTAAGAATGTGAGGTTTTATTGATCTTGTAGAGTTAATATAGATTGGGTCCAAAGCAAATTCAATATTTAACCTTAAAGTTCATTAGATTGTAGATTCTAAGAGAGAAGTAAAACACTATTTATAATTCTGCCAAATAAAATTAGAAAGCAATGTGGTGTGTGTAGTAATGAGGTACAAATTATTATAGAATCAGTTAATCAGAATATATTTCTAAATGAAAACTTTCTTCATAGATTAACTCAACTATTTTTTCAAATTTATCCCTTATGACTATTTTGTTCACCATTATATAATTAATGTTTGTGTCTAGAGCAGAGATGGGTCCACAGTATCTTTCTGTTGAATGAATGTGATTACATACAATTCTATTACAGTACTTACCACAGGATCTTAAGAGTCCTCCCCATCAGGAAGCAATGTATTTAAGAGCAGGGCCTAGGTATAACTCTTATGTCTATGCCCCTCACCCATCAAAATATTATATAGTAGGATCTCAAAAACTTTAAAAATTTTTTAGTCTTCAGTCTCTTAAATATAGCTAAACTTTACTATGCTGTCAGGATAATTTGTTAAGTCACTGTCCTTTGTATATTAAGCTGCTGAAAATTAGGAACACAGCATAAGAAGGCAAGAGAATCAGGAAATTTAATAAAGAGAAATCGAATGATTAGTAAGCATGTGAAAGAAATGTCTGACCTATAAAAAAAGGTAAAACAACCAGTTACATTTTTTTCCCCTGGGAAGGGGAAAGGTGCTAGAGATTGAGCTAATTATTAATGGCCAATGATTTAATATATCATGCCAACACAACTACTCCTCCATTAAAAACCCAGAACAATGAGGCTGGGAGAGCTTCCAAGTTGGATGTATCCATGCATCAGGAGAGTGGCACACCCTAACTCCATGAGGACAGAAACTCCTGTGCTTGGGGTCCTTGCAGACTGCACTCTGCGTACCTTTTCATGTGGTCATTCATTTGTATCCTTCTTATTTTCCTTTAAAATAACCCAGTAAAACTAATGTGTTTCCTTGAGTACTGTGAATCGCTACAGAACATTATTGATACACAGGAGGTTGTAGGGACATTTGATTTGTAGCCAAATTGGACAGAGGTGTGGGTAACCTGGGGACCCACTGCTTGTGACTGGTGTATGAAGGTGGAGGACAGTTTTGTGGGACTGAGCCCTTAATCTGTGGAATCTGCACTAAACTGGGTGATATCAGAATCGGATTAGACAGAATTGGACAAGTGGTTGTTGGTGTGGAAAACCCAAACATCAGAAGTGTTGCACGCAGATAAATGGTTTTTCTTGAAAGACCATGTGAATCCTTGGAAATAATCCTAGGAAAATATCGACTGGTTTGGAAAAATATTCACAATATACTATTAGGTGAAATGCATCTTGATAAGCAGCTTGCAAATTATGGGCACAGAGTAAATATTGTGGAGATGTAAATATACAAAATGTATATGTTTGGAAAGATAATTCAAAGATGGAACTAAATCCTTACCTCTCACCATGCACAGGAATCAAGTAGAGATGGATCAAAGACTTAGAAATTAGACCAGAGGCTGTGAAGTTATTAGAGGACATAGGCTCAACACTCCAACATATAGGCACAGGCAGTAACTTTCTCAACAAGACCTCCAAAGTGCAAGAAATTAAAGCAAGAATTAACAAGTGGGATGGCATCAAACTAAAAAGTTTCTTCTCATCAAAGGAAACCACCAAGAACCTAAAGAGAAAGCCTACAGAATGGGAGAGGATCTTTACCAGACACCACTCTGATACAGGGCTAATATCCAGAATATACAAAGAGCTAAAAGACTCTACACTAGCAAAACAAATAACCCAATCAGAAATGGGCAACTGAATTGAACAGACACTTCACAAAAGAAGAGATATAAATGGCCAATAGATACATGAAAAGATGTTCAACATCATTAGCCATCAGGGAGATGCAAATCAAAACTACGCTGAGATTCCATCTAACTCCAACCAGAGTGGCAAACATAAAGAAATCAAATAACAACAAATGCTGACGAGGATGTGGGGAAAGAGGAACTCTTTTACACTATTGGTGGGAGAGCAAACTAGTTCAGCCGCTATGGAGATCAGTGTGGAGATTCCTTAGAAAATTGAGAATAGATCCACCTTATGATCAGGCTATACCTCTTCTGGTATTTGTCCAAAAGGGTTGAAATTAGAGAACTACAGAAACATATGCATACCCATGTTCATCACAGTACAATTCATAACAGCCAAAATCTGGAACCAACCTAGGTCTCTATCAACAGATGAATGGGTTGCAAAATTATGGGAAATACACACAATGGAATTCTATTCATCTCTAAAGAAGAACACAATCATGCCATTTGCAAGAAGATGGAAAGATCTGGAGAACATTATGTTAAGTGAGACCAGCCAAGCACAGAAAGAGATGGGACATATATTTTCTCTAATATGCCCAAACTAGGGTATATTGGGGATACCAGAGGGACTCGAGATAATGGAGGGGAAATCTTAGCAAAGCTAGAATGAAAGGATAGGAGAGGAAGGAGGCTGAGGTTGTTTAATGAAGGAGCTACATCCAAGTATGTGTAAAAGTATGAATATAGCATGGTTAACCTGGACAATCATTGTTGGGAGGCAGGAAGGGGAATGGGGCAGGGGGAGGGTACCAAGCACAGTCTAAATGTATACAATTTTCAATATGTTCCACATATAAATAAAAATATATATGCAAAGGATTTAAGATTATTAAGACATTTTAGAACTGTCTTCAAAACTCCAGCTCTAAATATGAATTTTAGTTAAAAAAATCAAAAAAGAAACTAAAACTTCTTTAGCCCACTAAATAATATGGTGGAAGAAATATTGGCTAGTTTTAGGTAACCAAAACAAAAACACGACAAAAAAAATCAAAGATAATACTCAAGACAAACAATAAAATAAAAGTGATAATAGTTTACTTTTGGTTATGAACATTTGGAAGGTATCTATGACAGAGATAAATCTGAAATTGCACCTATTTTTTAGTTCTCTTTGGAATACATGTTACTGTCTCTGACTCCTCAATCAAATTTACCTTCCTGATGATGTTTGACTTGTAGTATAGAAAATCAGTTCCACTAACACACTTTAAGCAGAAAGCAGAAACATGAAGTGAGGTTAGGAGCAATTCACCTGGGATTAAAAACTTCTACAAGCCAGCCTGATGGAGCAGGCCTGTAATTCCAGTACTTGGAAGGCTCAAGGCTAGCCTTGGTGGCTAAGTAAGACCCTGTTTCACTATAAAAAGGGGTGGGGATGTAGCTCAGAGGTAGGATGCCTCTGGTTGGGTTCAATTCCCTAGTACCATACTCCCTACCAAAATATACAGATAATTAATTCTTCAGATAGTTAGCATTCATATGACTGAAAAAGCACATCATTCTAGCTCTGAAACACCAAAGGGATCTGGGTTTAAAGGGGGCACTTATTCTCAAATACAAGCAAGAATGAAATGCCCTTAAAGAGTATAGGGCTTTTTTTTTGTTTTGCTCTATAGTACTTTCCCCTTATCTGTAATTTGGCTTTCTGTTGCAGTCAGGGTCAACTGCAGTCTGAAAATGGTAAATAAAAAAAATTCCAGAAAAAATTCCCAAGTTTTAAATAACTTTTATTACAGTATATTATAATTGTCTTATTTTATTATCACTGTAAATCTCTTATGTGCTGAATTTATAAGTTAAACTTTATCATAGTATGTATGTATAGGAAAGTATACAGTATACATAGACTTTTTTTTTTTTTTTTTGGTGGTACTGGGGTTCCTGGAAGCCCTTCTACCTCCGGGCTACACTCCCAGACCTCTTTTTACATTTTTTTTATATTTGGAAACAGGGTCTCCTAAGCCAGCGTGCGCGGCTGGCTTCGAACCTGCGCGATCCTCCTGTCTCTGCCCCCCAAGCGCGGGGATTACAAGCGTGCGCCACCATGCCCGGCTTTATACATAGACTTTGGTACTGTGTGTGGTAGCAGGCATTCACTGAGAGTCTTGAAACACATATCCCGAGTAAAGAGGGGGAGAAGGATGACAATTGGATCAGAGATTCTTAGTAGAGATTTAAAAAAAAAAAAAAGGAAAAAAAAAAACTTGGCATGGAGTCATATAAATCAATTGAACATTAGAGGTTTTATTTCTTCAGAACTATTTGAAAAAAAAGAACAATGATATAACCAAATATCAGATTTGTGAACAAAACTATTTTGTCTAGAGACCATAACATGCTACTATTTCAATTACAATTTCACCACCTTGTTACCATCATTTTAATAGGCTATCTTTAGGTCTTTTAAATGTTAATTTCAGTGGACTTATTCTCCCTGTGGAAGTCACTCAAAATGTAAGAATAAACAACAACCACAGGAAATTGGAAATGATGCCTAACAGGTAAAGTAACTAGAGCTACAACTTGACATATGCTTGGCAAAGATCTATCTGATTAGAAACCTGGCCACAGAATAAATTTCTCTTTTGTTTCATATAAATAGCTTATCGGGGCAGTGGGAACTGCTCAGGAATAAACAAAAAGCCAGCATCAAGTATTTATAAAGCTTGATTAATTTACAAAAGCAAGCTCTCAATTAAATAAAATTTCACTGAATTACAGTGGTCAGAAATTTTTTAGTTATAAGTCCCTAACCTAACAGAAAGGAGAATGGGTAGAAATTAATAACAAAAAAGACAATAGAAGAAACAAAATGAAAATAAATATGCACACAGTGAATTTCTGAGATCGTATGATCACTCTTGAAATTTGCTGAGACTCTTCCAAAACTGCTTTGACACATACAGGAAAATAATACAAGCATGTAGCTTTTTGTGCATTCTAAATATTCTAGACATTAGGATACAGTTGTAGAATAAGCTGTTTTCTTTGGTGTGGATTTCATAAAAAGAAAAAAATAACTCATAGCATTTATAAAGTTATAATTTAAAAATCCACTTTAAGCCACATTATGCATGTTTACCCCACATATAAAAAAGTAAATGCAGTTTATTTTATGTATGCTTAATTGAGAAACAATGACTTGGAATAAAAACAAATTACTTTTCATGCATTTTGGTGTGATGAGTCTTTCCTTAAGGAAGGCACACTGTGTGTGTATGTAACAGGATGGCAGCCAATGAAATAAGATCGGACTGGACCTTATGAGAAAGAAGGAAATTAAAAATTATCATTATCACTATCACCTGAAGGGAGTAATTTATCATTTCTGTTCTTCATTGGTATCATGTTCCAACAGCGTGTGGTTACAGCAGATACAATTAGGCAGCTGGCCACAGAAGTAGGAGGATAATGTGCTTTTGATGGAGTTTAGCCAAGCATGGAGATAGAGTGCTTGTAATCCATGCAGCAGAATCACTATAACAAAAATACAATTCATTTTTTGTTGGAGTATTTCTTTCAAAATCTTAATTTGGAATTTAAAAGCCAATTGATAATAAGTCTGAAGCAAAGAAATAGTAAGCAGATAATGAATAAAAATAATTATTATAGTTTATATCATTATATATATGTATATATATATATATATATATATATAAAACAATCAGATTAAAATACAAACATAAATCATACAAGCTGCTGTGGAGAGCACAAACTCTGCTAGTGGTAACTGGTATCCAAAATAAACAATTATGAAAATTGCAAATTTTTGCCCAATATCAAGTATATCTTAAATCATAGACTTTCTTCTTCAATTAATTTTCTATTTTATCCCAAGAGAAAATTTGCATCTTTGCTTTCTTTTGTGATTCCTCTGGGGAACAATACACATTAAGTGCCATATAACTCCCAAGGGACACTGCCAGATTGAGTGGTGTTTAGAAATAGACCAAGCAATATGGGAAGTAGCAAAATAGACAAAAGACCTAAAAATACAAGAGCTGTTTTTACTGCAAACCTAATACAACTAATTTCTGATCTACCTAAAATATTCTGAGATAATAAATAAAACTCCTTTGAACTTATTTAGATTGCTCTTTTGTGATTTCAAACTTGCTTATTAGTGACTTTAGGGGACATAATGAATTATCTCCTCAGAGTCTAAAACACAAGGGTTTTATGTTTTTTTTTTTTGGGGGGGGGTGTCTTGCTATATTGCCCAGGTTAGTGCTGAACTTGTGGGCTCAAGCAATTGTCTCAGCCTCCTTAGATAGCAGTTTAGACTATAGAAGTGAGCCACTCTGCCCTGCCAAAACAATATTATTTGACAGTTCATAAAATGATACCTCACATGCCTTCACTGCCATATATTTTTTCCTATCTATAAAAAGATATTATTACTTTTGTGGTAGTGGGGATGGAACCCAGGAGCATTCTTTTTTTTTTTTTGGTGGCACTGGGGTTCCTGGAAGCCCTTCTACCTCCGGGCTACACTCCCAGACCTATTTTTACATTTTTATTTGGAAACAGGGTCTCCTAAGCCAGCGCGTGCAGCTGGCTTCGAACCTGCATGATCCTCCTGTCTCTGCCTCCCAAGCGCGGGGATTACAAGCGTGCGCCACCACGCCCGGCGGAGCATTCTATTTCTTAGCTACACTCCTAGACTGATTTTTTATTCTTTATTTTGAAACAGGGTCTCTGTGAGTTGCGAAGAACCTTACTAAGCAGCTGAGGATGGTAGTGAACCTGGATCCTCCTGTCTCAGCCTTCCAAATGCTGGGATTACAAGTGTGTGCCACCAACTTAAGATATTATTTTATATAGTCAATATTCAGTGAGATTTACCAATACTTTCACCTTTTAAAGTATAATGCACACATAGAAAAATACATATAAGTCTACAGCATTGTGAATTCTCAAACTGAATACAGCTGTGAAACTCACTTTCATATTAAGAAACAGAACATCTCAGCATTTTAGAGGACCATCCCCTTACTCACCAAGTCAGTTCTAGGCATCTTCTACTCCCAAACAGGAACCACTATCCTAACTTCTAAAGGCACAAGTTTTCCTTATTTCCACATAAATGGAGTCATATATTATGTAGTCTTTTGTGTCTGGCTATTTTCCCTACTATTATTTGTCCTTGAGTGACTTATTACCTTTGGTTATGTTTTGAACACTATATCTAAAAACTTACATGTAGAAACAATGAAACCTATAATAATCTTTTAGAAATAATTTTTATTTCTGCAAGGAAGCCAGGGCAAATAGCACATCAATATCATCTCAATCCCACGTTGGTATTTCAGGATTGCCCAGACCTCCAGATGGCTTGAGGTTGGGCTATACACTCATCTCTGCTTTACCCTACTCTTGAGATTGATCTTTCAGAATTCCCATTGCAAACTCTGGGGAAATTCCAAGGGCACCATTTCTGCATGCTTACTCCTGTGAGGCTTTCCTCTTTAAGGCCCTATAACACTCTTCCCCATTTACTTAAACTTCCTCTAATCCTACACAGTAGATTATAATACATCCAGCAAACGTCCCTATACTCCCATATTCATTGTGCTTTTTGTTCAAATATAGATTCCAATAAACCCCAAAGGGTAGACTCACCACTTCTGTGTTCACCTGTACCCTCACTGCCTAAGCACCACACCCAGACATTTTACCTAAGTTGTAAAAACAACTGTACAGAGTTACAAAGGCATGAAATGGCATGGAATGTTCAGGGAGTATAAAAATTTCATAAATATTTGTTAACTGAGCAAACTGTTGAACAATAAAGTGACATATGTTCAACTGATATCATCCTTTGAAAAAAGGAAAGTTATGATGCTTTATTTCTCTAAATTCCCAGTTTTTTTTTAAATTAAAAATCGATATTAGATGTCAAGCTACCTCAAAGCAATATTCCCTGGCACCTGTACCAACAATTAATCACTCTCCATAGTAAATATACTGCATATGGAATTCAGAAGGCTTTTGGAAGAAGCCATGCCTAAGGTAAAATCTTAAATATGAGCAGAAGTGGGCTACGCCTAGGGTATCTTTTCTATGCCTCTACTATTAAGTTCTATGATAGAATGTCATTTTACAACTATCAGTTTATATGTGGCCTCTCCTTTAAAAGGAGTGTCCTTGGGACCAGACACCACATTTTGGATTTTGTTATATTTATAGTGCTTAGAACAAAGCTAACAGTATTAGTATTCGGTACATATTGCTTGTGCTCAGCTCACTGCTTCTTTAGATTCCTATCTCTTCCTGCTACATCATGCATCATCAACTTCTTATAACTTGACATTAATGCTTACTGTTTCCTTATATTCTATTTTTCACAGTGCTCTTCAATGTTCCCTAAAAACTATCCATGCAAGGGCTCTATATCTCAGTTCTAGTTTCTCAAATGGCAGGGAACACTATCAATAGTAAGTAAACATTATATTTTAATGTTAAAATATACCTGAATAAAAAAAGTACTTATTTAACTTAAAAAGTCAAAGTGAGTCAGGCACAGTGGCACACACCTGCAGTTCCCAACTACTTAGGAGGCTCAGGCAGGAGGTTCACTTGAGCCCAGGAGTTTAAGGGCAGCCTAGGCAACATAACAAGACCCTGGCTTAAAAAAAAAAAAAAAAAGATGCAGAACAATAAAATATTTAAGTTTTGTGACTGTTTAACCTTGAAAACTATTAAACAGAGGTTTAATCTTGAAAACTATTAAAACTCATTCTTGTGTCTAGATAATTAAGCTTTACCGAATGCCACGAGTTTTAGAAGCCTTTAGAAGTATAAATTAAGAAACCTAACAGTCTTTAAAGAAATGACTTCACAGACAGGAGAAAAGGACGGTATGAGATGTGCAACATCTTACTTTTTCAGAAATGACCAGATTCTTCCAGTCTTTTGAAAAGATTGGCAAAAAGATGGCTAGTTGAATCCAGAGGCATTCTACATCCAAGCTATAGCCACAGCTCTTTTTATTCTTTGGTTTGAAGCAGGGTCTTATTGGATTTCTGAGAGTCTTGCTAACTTGCTGAGGCTGGTCTCAAACTTGCAATCCTTCTGTCACTGCCTCTCAAGTATTAGAATTACTGGTATATGTGACCATGCTGGGGGAAAGCTGAAATTTTTAACCATAGTGCTCCATCTGCACTGGGAATTTTCCTCCTTGATTTTATTTTTATCTGCTTTAAAGTATATTCTCACCTACTGAGTATATATAACAAAAATTTATTTTTTAATTTCTTTTTTTTGTGGTATTGGAGATTGAACCCAGGGGCATCCTACTTCCGAGCTATACCCGCAGCCCTATTTTTTTATTCATTATTTTGAAACAAGGTCTCACTAAGTTCTGGAGGACCTTACAAAGCATCTGAGGCTGGCCATGAACCTGTGATCCTCCTGTCTCAGCCTCACAAATACTGGGATTACAAGTGTGTGCCACCATGCCCGGCTTATTTTTTAATTTCTTGATTCATCTTTCCGTGAGGACTGATCCTTCCTGTCTATACATATTTACATACATATCTCAGATGTCTGGAGACATTAGGTATTTTATGATTTTTAGAAGATTTGAATGCCACTATTCACAATGGTTTCTATCAGGACACAGGCAAAAAAAATTTGAACTGAGAAGATTCCTTCCATATAGATCATTACTCTAGGGATAAAAACCTGAATCTGAGGAAAATCTGTGGTCAGATTCATTTATCATTACAATCTAACAATGCTAACTGGCAGCCTCTGTGATAAGTCTGGAGAGCTCCCCTGACATCTCTAACCAAGAGTCAACTATTATTATTTAGTTAAAAAACCTTTTTAGCCGGGCGTGGTGGCGCATGCTTGTAATCCCCGCGCTTGGGAGGTGGAGACAGGATGATAGCGCTGGTTTGGAGCCAGCCTTGCTGGCTTAAGAGACCCCGTTTCCAAATAAAAAAATAAAATAAAATAGGTCTGGGAGTGTAGCCCAGAGGTAGAAGGGCTTCCAGGAACCCCAGTACCACCAAAACAAACAAACAAACAAACAACACAAACAAAAAACAAAACAAAAAACCCAACCTTTTTAATGCTATTGCTGTGCTTGAGTTAAGATAGTTTAATCCTGCTTGAGTATGATTACTTCTTATATCTTGCTCAGACAATGCTGATCTCAAGCCTGAGCCTCTATCTAGAATTAAATGAGTATAATTTAAAAACCCCAAGATTCTACCCGTTATTTCAGAACAATGTGATATTCAAGTCATTTTATGACATATTCTAGAGGCTTCTGAATCAGTTAATAAGTATGTAAAAATGCAGATTCAGAGGCATTATTTACAGCATGGTTTTTAAAAGAAGATCAGGAATATGAGTCTCTCTCAATTCTATGATCAAGTTCAACTTCAGGATTCCTGATTTTGTAGACTTCTGCATCCTAAATAGGTACAGTGATTTAAATTTTGCAGGTGATTCCTTCCAATATTCTACTCACTGGTCATATACCTTCAAGTTAATACAAGATAGAAGCACATCTTTTTTAAAAATTAAGTTTTCCTTAATGTTTCAAAGAGTGTAAAGCAACTAAATGAGAAGAATGGACTGACGAAATCCAGGTATTTGAAAAGCTAAAATCTGCTGGGGTCCAATTCAGAAGGCTTCAGACTCAGAGTTGGAAAATGAAGGATAAGAGAAGATTAAGTACAAATAATTTTGTAGGCAGCGTGTAGATTACACTTTGAGTCAAATATAAAAAGTCAGATACAGAATTCCTTTCAGATATAAAATAACAAGACAAAGTAACCCCTTACAGTATTTATATATCATAGTGAACATAAGTAGGAAAAACTTTTTTTTTTTTGTACTAGAGATTCTACTTCTGAGTTACACCTTGAGCGAAATTTTATTTTTTGTTTGGAAATACTCTCCTAAGTTAAGAGAGTTTCTACATTGCTGAAGATGTCCTTGAACCTGTGACCCTCCTGTCTCAGCTTCACAAGCACTGGGATTACAGGCATGTGCCACCATGCCTGGCTTGGAAAATCTTAATCAAAATTACTCTGGAAAATCCCTTCCTATAAACCATCTTTCTTTAAATTCAATACAACCAGTTCTTCAGGCAATGACACGAATAATCATTTCTTTGGCTGGGCTCCAGTTAAAGTAGATGGTTTATAACAGTGTGCCATGTTGTATTAAAATATATACTCTTATTAAAGACAAGAATTATGTGCAGCTTAGCAAGATAATCTAGTATGATCTAGAGAAATGCATGTAAGCACATGACAACTGAAGAGGCAGTTTTTTCATCCTCATTTTGGGGCACATATTCCCTAAGTAGAGAGAAGATTTAGAAGAATTATCTATACTAATTGGACCATTACTTCTTTTACACTTTACTTTATTTGAATATTTATAGTTAACCTGTATAAATATTTGCACACGACACTATTCTATTGGATTTGCTTTAAAATAAATTTTAGGGACTTCCGGGAAGATGGCGACCGAGAAAAGCGGGACTTAAGAGTCCCGCTAACAACCAATCTCCATTACCACAAAATCAGCGCCTTTCATAGCCAGAAAGCACCATCACCAGAAAAACAAAAAAAACCACCAGGCTCCAGAGAGAAAGCGGACTGAGAACAGAGCTCAGGGCCACAGAGGAGACACACGAGCCTGAGGACACGGCAGCAGCGCCATACTGCCGGCGGCAGCGGCGAACTCAACGGACGGCTACAGCAAGCCAGGTGAGCCGCTGCGGAACAGCCAGTCGGGATCTTTCGGCGCAGACAGCATTTAAAGCTCCCAGTGGCTGAGCTCAGCACACGCTGCAGGGATTCAGAGTGGAAATCAAAACCAGAGAAGAAAAAATACGCCAGCCTCATGGCCGAGGGCGTGGCAGAGGCGCCATATTGCCACCGGCGGCGGCAGCAGCAGTGAATTCACCGAGTCCAGTACAGCTACATCTGCGTACTCAAGAACAGTGAGTCAAATTGCGGGCCACAGAGGAGAAATCGCAGTATTGGGCCTCCTGGGACTTGACCCAGTGAGGGAGTGGTGGTGGCAGAGATATCACACCATAGGAGAACGTGCAACCTGGCACCCCCCATAGTTTAAAGCAGCCTCTATCCACTCCCTGGGTCGGAGACTCTGTGATACAACCCAGTAAAGGAGTAGTGGGGTCTGAGATAATACAGACTCGAGATCCAGAGCACCTTAAGTGAAGCCATAGTGACCCAAGGGAAGAACCCAGAGAAGGCACAAACCTCCGAAATCATGGGAAAGAGGAATAACACTGGAGTAATGAATGTGCACAACCCCACAACATCAGAACCTGATAAAACAGAAAATCAGAGATTTCTAGAAGATCAAATCAGGAAAATAACTGTAGAAATAATAGAGGTGCTTTGAAAAGAACTCAGAGAGAGCCAAAAAGAGATAAAGGATGCAATTAATGAAGTAAAGGCCTCAATTCAAAGCACAAACAACCGATTAGACCACATGGGGAACAGAATCTCGCTCTTAGAAGATGAGCAATCCAAAAATGAATGCATAGTTTCTAATCTAGAAAAAAATATCCAACAGCAGGAATCTGACATTGAAGAAATATGGGCCCATCTTAAGAGAGCTAACCTAAGAATAATTGGAATAGAGGAGGGAAAAGAAAGTGATACCAAAGGGATCAACAATCTCTTCAAGGAAGTAATAGCAGAAAATTTTCCAAATATAGAGCAAGAGGTTGATACACAGATCCAGGAAACTTATAGAACTCCCTTTAGACAGGATCCGAGAAGAGGATCCCCACGCCATATAATTGTCAAAATGACCAATGTGGAAGCCAAGCAGAGAATCTTAAAGGCAACAAAAACAAAGGGCCAAGTGACATTCAGAGGCAAACCAATTAGAATCACTCCAGACTTCCCAAACCAAGTCATGAGAGCCAGAAGGGCTTGGAGTAACATATTCCAAACTCTGAAAGAAAACAACTTCCAGCCAAAAATTTCCTATCCAGCAAAACTTTCTATCAAATTAGATGGAGAAATAAGAAGCTTCCATGACAAACAGAAACTGAAGGAATTTATGTCTTCAAAACCAGCGCTAGAGAAAATACTCAAAGAGATTAACTACAAAGAAGAAATAGGTAACACTCACCAGAACCAGAGAAACAAGAGTTTCCATCCAACAGACAACTAAGATTGGTTATCTGTGGAGATTCATTATTTATGTTAGTCTTTTACCTATCTCTATATTGTATTGTTTGCCTTTATTGTTGTTAATTTTTAGGATATCTAGTTGGAATACCTTCAGATATAGCATTTGGAAATATTTTATCCCATTCTATTAGTAACTGTTAACTCTGTTTACATTGTCTTTGGATATACAATATTTTTTTTATTTTTTAGGGAGTTTGTATACTCTTCTGTTGCCTGTGCCATTGAAATCATATCCAAGAAATCACTGCCAATTTCAGTGTTGTGAGGTTTTATGACCCAGATTTTCTCCTAAAAGTTTATAGTCTTAAGATTTATATTTAGGTCTTTTATCTATTTTGAGTTAATATTTGTATATGGGATTAGGTAAGGGTCCAACTTTATTCTTTTCCATGTAACTGTTATGTTTCAACAATATTTAGTTAAAATATTATTATTTCTACTACCAAATGTTCGTGGAAACCTTGTCAAAAATAACTTGACAATATAGGGAAGAATTTAGCTCTAGGCTTGTATTTAACTCCAATGGTCTATATATCTGCCTTTAGAACAGTACTACACTGTTTCAATTATTGTAGCTTTATATGGTTTGAAATCAGAAAATATATATCTGCTAGCTTTGTTCTTTTTCAAGATCGTTTTGGGTATCTAGAATTCATATTCCATATTAGGATAGATTTTTTTCTGAAAAATAAATATATAAATATATGATAGTTTCACCTAAAAAAACAGAAAAAAATATGCTCTAGTAAGAAAGAAAGCAAAAAGAAATATTGAAATGCTATCTTTAAATCATCAAACGCTTGGTATCAGACAAATGAAACTGTTATGTGAGATTATCATTTTTAATTTTGGATAAATTGCTATAATACTAGATGTCAACCACTAAGCCAAGCATGGGAAGGAGGGATGGGGAGAGAATGGGGTGGGGATCGGGTGGGGGCTGACTGGGCGATGTGTGATTTGTATGTCTACAAAAGATTGTATCCCACTATGATATATGAATACAGTGCACCAATAAAATAAAATTAAAAAAAATGTTTTTAATTAACACATAAAAATAAAATAAAATAAATTTTAGAATCTGTTAACTTTAATAGCATAGGTTAAAAATTCATTGTATTAGAAGAGCAATTTATATATTTTTATGATTACCTAAAATGAATTGTTAAGTCAGTGTCAGCAGGTTTCAAAGGATATTTTCAAAATATTATAAATGTTCTGATTTTACTGACTTGGCAAAACAGGGCACAAAATCGTATCCCAATTCTTACCAGCTATCACTGCTTGCATATTTCTTTCTTTCTTTCTTTTTTTTTTTTTTGGTGGTACTGGGGATGGAACCCAGGGGCCTTCTACCTCCCGGCTACACTCCCAGACCTATTTTATACTTTATTTGGAAACAGGGTCTCTTATGCCAGCTGAGGCTGGCTTTGAATCTGCATGATCCTTCTGTCTCAGCCTCCCAAGCGCGGGGATTACAAGCATGTGCCACCATGCCCAGCTCACTACTTGCATATTTCAAAGGCATTTCAAATTCAACATATTAGTAAACAGTTTCTGATCTTTACCTACAAACCTCCTTCAGTTGACTTCAAAGATAATACTATAATTTTTCAAACTGTACAAGCAAAAAACCTTCGAGTCATACATTATTTCTTTCCCTTGTCTCCCATTATTTAGTTCACCCTCAAGTCCTATATATTTTACCTCCTAGATCATGTGCAGGTGGTGCTGGGGACCAAATCCAGACTTCATGCATGCTAGGCAAGTATTCTACCACTGAGGGGCATCTCTAGCCCATCTCCTGGATAATTCTTGAGCAAGTCCTTTTCCTCCATCTCACTAGGATCACCTTTGTGTAAGTCACTGTCATTTCTTGCCTGAGCCTCTTCTAGTAGCCTACCCATTAGCCTCCTACACCTACTTGGTTCTACTTGTTCTCCACATTCTAGCCACAATCCTTTCAAAGTGCCCTTCTGCCCATATCCATCTCTGCATAAAAACCATGCTAGTCACTTCCCAGTGTGCTCCAGAAAAGACCCAAGAGCACAAGGTGATAAATGATCCAAACAGCTGGATAACTGTTTTGACACAGCCCCTGGATTCCATCTCTAGTACCACATACAAAAACAAAACAAAACAAAACCTAACCCCCCCAACAAAAAAACCCAAGCAATCCACTATGGTCTATGTGTTCCAGCCACGCTGAGCATTGTTCACTGTTGTAGGGACAGACACAAATGTGCACAGCACTTGGTGAGCTTTCCCTTGGCTCCCTTCTTCATCCCTCTTCTTTCTCCATACACAATACTGAGCTGGGCACTGGTAATTCCACATACGTACATGGCTTCAGTGGCAGCGTTTCCCTCACTGGTTTTCTCCCCCAACACCACCCTGTCCTAGACTCCATCAACCTCACTAAATAGCTGAAGCTGGTCTCAAACCTGTGATCTTTGAGGTAGTTTCAGAGTCTCGGGTTTTTCATTTGGATCTTTGATACATTTTGAGTTGAGTTTTGTACAGGGTGAGAGTTGAGGGTCAAGTTTCAATCTTTCACACATGGATATCCAATTCTCCCAGTACCATTTATGAAACAGACTGTCTTTTCTCCGATGTATGTGTTTGGTACTTTGGTTGGCTGTAGATGCGGGTCTGTTTCCAGGATCTCCTTTCTGTTTCACTGGGCCTAACTCTGTGTTGGGTTTTATGACAATGCCATTTTTTTTGTTTTTTAATTTTTCAGTACTGAGAATGGAAGCCAGGGCATTCTACCTCCAAGCTACATCCAAAACCCTCTTTTTAATTCTTTATTTTGAAACAGGGTCTCGCTGAGTTGCAAAGGGCTTTACTAAGTAGTGGCTGAGAATGTGCATAAACTGAGATTCTCCTGTCTCTGCCTCCCAAATGCTGGGATTGCAAGCGTGCGCCATCATGCCTGGCTTGCCATGCTGTTCTATAGCATGTCTTGACATTGAGCACTGTGGTGCTTTCAGCTCTGTTCTTTTTGCTCCAGATTACTTT
Organism: Muscardinus avellanarius; assembly: GCF_963383645.1. Taxonomy (NCBI): domain Eukaryota; kingdom Metazoa; phylum Chordata; class Mammalia; order Rodentia; family Gliridae; genus Muscardinus; species Muscardinus avellanarius. The sequence continues at coordinate 195,489,287 of NC_137786.1, read as the reverse complement.
GCCTATTTGGGTTCTTTGTGCTTCCATATGGATTTTAGAATTGTTTCTTTTTTCTAGTTCTTTTAAAAATGCCATGGCATTTTTGGTGGGTATTGCATTGAATCATTATGGGTAATAGGAACATTTTAACAACATTAATTCTTCCAATCTATGAGTTTTGGGAAATCTTTCTACTTTCTTGTCTTCAATTTATTTCATCACCTTTTCTATTATTTGCATTGTAAAGGTCTTTCATTTTCTTTGCTAAGTTTATTTCTAGCTATTTTTCTTTTTTGTAGCTATTGTGAATAGGATTGCTTTCATGATTTTCTTGGCAAGTTTGTTATTGGTGTATAAAAAGGTTACTGATTTTTGGTGTTGATTTTGTATTCTGCTTCTTTACAGAGTTCATTTAACGGTTCTAACAGTCTTCTGGGGAACTCTTTAGGTTTTTGTATGTACAGCAACTGTCATTTGAAAACAGAGATAACTGACTTCTTCCTATTTGTTTCCGTTTCTTTCCTTTCCTTTCTCTTGCCTAACCGTTCAGGCTGAAACCATCTAGTATTATAAGAACAGTGGGAGTGGAAACCCTTGTCTTGCTCCTGATTGTAGAAGAAAGAACTTCACATACTAGGCTCCTTTTAGAGCTTTAAAAGCCCCAGCTGGCTGGCGTGGTGGCATGATTGTAATCCTAGTACTCAGGAGGCTGAGATAGGGGGACTGCAGGTTCTTACCTAGCCTTGGCTACTTAGTGAGACTGTGTTTCAAAATAAAGAATAAAAGCCAAGCCTAGTGGCACATGCTTGTAATCCCTGCGCTTGGGAGGCGGAGACAGGAGGACTGCACAAGTTTGAAGCCAACCACACTGGCTTAAGAGACCCTGTTTCCAAATAAAAAAGTATAAAAATAGGTCTGGGAGCGTAGCCCGGAGGTAGCAGTGTTTCCAAGAACCCCAGTGCCACCACCACCCAAAAAATAAAAAAATAAAAAATAAATAAAAACAAAACAGGGACTGGGATGTAATTCAGAGATAGAATGCTCGTGGGTTCAATCACCAGTATAAAACAAACAAACAAACAAAATCCCCAGCTACTAGCAACTTCATGGACATCTTTTTGTCCATTTTTGGTGAATTTTTAAACTCAGGTATTATATACATGCAAAAACAAACTCCTTTTAGCCAATGTTATTACTGTCTTTTTAAGTAAATTCTTCATTAAAGTGTACAAGTATAACATATACAGAAAGCTAGAATATAGGAGAGTGGCAGAGTGATTTCCCAGCCTGAGTTTGATCCCCAGTACTTCAAGAACAAACACAAAGTAAGCAAATCATTGGTATACAGCTCAGTATGCTATTTTACAGTAAACACCTTTGCACAGTCACTATCAAATGAAGATGTGGACCACTTCTATGCTCTTTCAATCATCTGGTCACCCTACAAATGATAACCACTATTCTGTTGTCAAACAACATATATTAGCTTAGCCTGTATGTGAAATCTATTTTATTTTTGGTTTGAATTGAATCTAGGGGCATTCTACCTCTGAGCTACACACTGAGCCCTATTTTTTATTCTTTATTTGAAAAAGAGTCTCACTGAGTTTCAAAGGGCCTCACTAAGTAGCTGAGGCTGTCTAAGAACTGTGATCTTCCTATTTCAGCCTCCCAAAATCTGAGGTTAAAAGTATGTGCCACCATGTTTGGTTCTGTATGTGAAATTTAAATACTAAAACTAAGCCAGGCATAGTGGTGCACTCTTGTAATCCCAGTACTTGGGAGGATGAGACCAGAGAATCGCGATTCGAGGACAGCCTCAGCTACTTAGTGAGGCCCCCTACAACTTAGTGTGGCCCTGTTTCAAAATAAAGAATGAAAGCCAGGCATGGTGGCGCACGCTTGTAATCCCCACACTTGGGAGGTGGAGACAGGAGGATCGTGCAGGTACGAAGTCAGCTGCGCTGGCTTAAGGGACCCTGTTTCCAAAAAATATATAAAATAAGTGTGGGAGTGTAGCCCAGAAGTAGAAGGGCTTCCAGGAACCTCAGTACCACCACAACCAAAAAAAAAAAAGAATAAAAAATAGAGCAGGGGGTGTAGCTCGGAGGTCAAATGCCCCTGGGTTCCATCCACAGACCCTCTAAATAAATAAATACTAAAATTTTCTGTCTCTGTCTCTCTCTCTCTCTCTCTTTTTTTGGTGGAACTGGGGATGGAACCCTTCTACCTCTGGGCTACACTCCCAGACCTATTTTATATTTTATTTTTGGAAACAGGGTCCCTTACGCCAGCGAGGTTGGCTTCGAATCTGTGTGATTCACCTGTCTCCGCCTCCCAAGTGCGGGGATTACAAGAGTGTGCCACCACACCCAGCTTTCCCTCTCTTTTTAAACTAAGCTCTGTGTGCATGAAGCTTAATCATGTTGCAGTATATAGTTAAGTTCATCTTTTTTCATTGGTATATTCTCCATAATTAAATTATAGCTATTTATACCAAAGTTTCCTAATGATGAATGTTTGTATTTTCCAGTTTGGAGCTATTAAGAAGGCTTCAAGCTGGGCATGGGGGAATATGCCTATAACCCCAGTAACTTGAGAGGATCAGACAAGTAGATTGCAGGTTTTGTTAAAAAATATTTTATTGGTTCATTATAATTACAGCTCTTAGTGATAATCAAAGCAGTACAAATGTGCATGCACACAGATATTGGTGTATGTCCCTCCATGTTCCTCCCTGTACATGTTAGTGAGATTGGTAGTGATACCTTAGAATATGGACGTATCATTATTTGAACTGTTTGGTTTCTTTTTTTTTTTTTCTGATTTCAAATCTTATAAAGCTACAATAATCGAAACAGTGTAGTACTGCTATATAAATATTAACTCAAAATAGATAAAAGATCTAAATCTTAAGACTGTAAACTTTTAGAAGTAACCTGGTTCACAAAACTTCACAACACTGAAATTAGCAGTGATTTCTTAGATATGATTCCAAAGGCACAGGCAACAAAAGAATAAACAAACTTCATAAAAAATATTGTACATCCAAAGACAATGTAAACAGAATTCAAAGTTACTGACAAAACGGGATAAAATATATCCAAAAGCTCTATCTGAAGGTATATTAATATTCCAAATAGAAATCCTAAAAATTAGCAACAGTAAAAGCAAACAATACAATTTAGAAATAGGTTAAAGACTAAAATAGATGAATCTCCAAAGATTTTTATATGACCAATAAACACATGAATATCACTCATCATTATCATAATATAACTAATCATTAAAGAAATGCAAATAAAAACTATAGTGAAATACTACTTCACATTTGTTAGGATGGGTACTTATCATGAATTACCTAGCTCCAGCCCTTTACCTTAAGTTTGTTACTATCTTTACTTGTAAAGTGTGTTTTTCTTGTAAGCAGCAGATGGATGGATTCTGGTTTTTAATCCATTTTGCCACTTTATGTCTTTTTATTGGGGAATTGAGGCCATTTACATTCAGTGTGATTATTGAGAAATAACTTTTAATTCCTAACGTGTTAAGATTTTATTTCTGTTTGAAATACTGTTTATTCTTCTTGCTTAGTTGTCTGCTGGATGGAAAATCTTGTTTCTCTGGTTCTGGTGTGTATTACCTATTTCTTCTTTGTAGTTAATCTTGTTGAGAATTTTCTCTAGTGCTGGTTTTGAAGACATAAATTCCTTCAGTTTCTGTTTGTCATGGAAACTTCTTATTTCCCCATCTAATTTGATAGTTTTGCTGCGTAGGAAATTTTTGGCTGGAAGTTGTTTTCTTTCAGAGTTTGGAATATGTTACTCCAAGCCCTTCTGGCTCTCATGACTTGGTTTGGGAAGTCTGGAGCGATTCTAATTGGTTTGCCTCTGAATGTCACTTGGCCCTTTGTTTTTGTTGCCTTTAAGATTCTCTCCTTGGCTTCCACATTAGTCATTTTGACAACTATGTGGCGTGGGGAACCTCTTCTCTGATCCTACCTAAAGGGAGTTCTATAAGTTTCCTGGACCTGTGTATCAACCTCTTGCTCTATGTTTGGAAAATTTTCTGCTATTACTTCCTTGAAGAGATTGTTGATCCATTTGGTTTCACTTTCTGTTCCTTCCTCTATTCCAATTATTCTTAGGTTAGCTCTCTTAAAATGGGCCCATATTTCTTCATTGTCAAATTTGTGCTGTCTGATTTTTTTTCTAAGTTATAAATTATGCATTTGTTTTTGGAGTGATCATCTTCTAGGAGCGAGATCCTATTCTCCATGTGGTCTAATCAATTGTTTATACTTTGAATTCATGCCTTTACTTCAATGATTGCATCCTTTATTTCTTTTAGACTCTCTCTAAATTCTTTTTGAAGGTCCTGTATTATATCTAGTTATATTCCTGAGTTGATCTGGAGATCTCTGAATTTCTGTGTTATCAGGTTCTGATAATGTGGGGTTATGGGCATTCATTGCTCAATTGTTGTTCCTCTTTCCCATGATTTCAGAAGTTTGTGCGTTCTCTGGGTTCTTCCCTGGGTCACCATGACTTCACTTAAGATGCTCTGGATCTCGAGTCTGTGGTAATATCAGCCGCACTACTCCTTTACTGGGTTGTATCTCAAAGTCTCAGATCCAGGGAGTTAATTGAGGCTGTGCAAGACCATGGGGGTCTGAGCTGGGCGTTTTCCCACAGGGAGCTGCGACTAGCGTGTGGTATCTCTGCCAGCACTATCCCTTCACTGGGTTGGACTGCAAAATCTCAGACCCAGGGAAATTATCAAAGTTGCGCAAGTCCGTGGGGGTGCAGTGCTGGGATTTCTCCTTTAGGGGCCACAATTTCACTTACGGTTATTGTGCGAGCTGATCTGGAGCTGTCACGGGTGTGGTGAACTTGCTGCCGCTGCTGGTAATATGGTGCCACTATCATGCCCTTTGCCGTGAGGCTGGTATATTTCTTTTCTGGTTTTTAGCTCCGTTCTGAGCCCCTGGAAGGCGTGATGAGCTTGGCCATGAGTTTTAGACTTTCTTTGTGCTGAAAGAACTGCTGAATTACACCCAAATGATTCGCAGCTGCTCACACTTCAGCTCCCTGTTTACCTTTCCTCTCTGAAGCCTGGTGCTGTGAGGCAAGATGCCGCTGGCATGGCATCTGCCGCTGCATGCGGGCTGGTTTCTTTTCTGGTCTCTGGTTGTTTGTCTGTCTGTCTGTCTTTCTTTCTTTTTTTTTTTTTTTTTTGGTGGTACTGGGGTTCCTGGAAGCCCTTCTACCTCCGGGCTACACTCCCAGACCTTTTTTTTATGTTTTTATTTGGAAACAGGGTCTCCTAAGCCAGCGCGTGCGGCTGGCTTTGAACCTGCATGATCCTCCTGTCTCTGCTTCCCAAGTGCGGGGATTACAAGCCTGCGTCACCATGTCCGGCCTCTGGTTGTTTTTCTAGTCTTCTTTTTCCTCTGTCCCTTATGTTTACATCTCTGCTGATAGTGTTTTTTGGCTATGAAAAGCGCTGATTTTGTGGCAATAGAGATTGAGTGCTAGTGTGACTCATAAACGCTGCTTTACTTGGTCACCATCTTCCAGGAAGTCCTCTAGATTGCGAGTTTTGAGGATACCCTCAGCAAGTGTTAAACTCTCATCAATCTACTGAGACCCTGTTTCAAAGCAGAAAATAAAATTGGGCTGGGGGTGTAGCTTGGAGGTATAATGTCCTCTGCTTTAATCCCCAATTCTATGAAAAACTTAAAGAAAAAAATTTAAAAAGCCTGCAGCAGAATTCTTATGTCTTTTTGATAGCTATATAAATACATCTCTGTTGTTTTCTGGTCTTTCACCTGTGGTGAAGGCACAGGGTAAGTGTGTATTCGGCTTTGTGAGCTATAGCAGGTTGCTGGATTGTACAGGAATATTTTTGGTTCAGTGCAGTAGCTTTGTTTATTACCCTAAGGCATTTCTTAGATGCTCTGAAATTCTATAATTATATATATGTTTGAAATTTTATATAGTATGGGAATTTTTTTTTTTTGGTGGTACTGGGGGTGGATCCCAGAGGCTTTCTACCTCCGGGCTATACTCCCAGACCAATATATATATTTTTATTTGGAAACAGGGTCTCACTAAGTTGCTGAGGGCCTCACTAAGTAGCTGAGTCTGGCTTCGAACCCGTGCGATCCTCCTGTCTCAGACTCCCAAGCGCGGGGATTACAAGGGTGCACCACCACGCCCGGATCTATAGTATGGGAATTTTTAAAAAAGAATCTCAGTATGATGGTATCACCAATATCCAACAATAACCAGTATTTGATACATCACTTCCTCTGTTCTTCCTGTTTCCTTTTTTCTACTGACCTATTCTGAAGCCAATGACCTATCTCATGTTCTTTTTCTCCTACATAATTCAGTTTGCCTCTTTAAAAAAATGGATGTTTTCTTAAATAACTACAATGCCCTCACCACAGATAATCAAATTCTCAATAATTCTTTGGTATATTCACAGGGTAAATTTTGTTTGTTGTTTATCTCTTCTCCTAATGGCTTGTGGGTAGAGAAAATGTTTTGGGCTTGTTACTATATTCCCAATGCTCTCTCAGCACATAATAGTACTCAAAGAACATTTCTTGGGTATAAAGGAAGAGACAGAAGTGTTCTCACTACCATCTAAGTCAAATTACTAAGGTTCAGGTTTCAGAGAAGAGTAGAAATGGGGACCATGCTCTAGATCATATGGTCATTCACACAAGAAGAAAACCAAAACCAACTGTAGAGGTGAATCACATAATTAGAAACACTGTCCCCAAGACATAAAATTCACTTAATGAAGTCTTTTCAAATATATACCAGATGTCCCAGTAAATTCTATGATGCAAGTTCAAGACAAATCTTACAATTTCTAAGCAGCACAGATGTGTTTTAATAATTAGTTTCTTTAGCTGATTAACTTTGCAAGGTCAAAATTAGGTCAATTTACACCAAAAAGTACTATGAACTGATTTAGTACCCAAGAATGAGCTTGGAATTAGATTTCTACTGTCAAAGGTTTTTCAAAAACCTTTACAGAAGATTTTACAAGCACAACTGCAAAGAATTGGGCTAATGAAGTTTTATTTCTTAAGACATTAGGAAAATTTAAAGCTTAATTGCAAAATAAAAATAAAAAGTACCATGACTAAGGAACCTCTCAAGCCTGAACTGTAAACATTTTGAAGTTTCTTTTCATAGCAATTGCATTGGCCTTGTAAAGATGTAACTCAAAATTAAAGACCTCTTTTGATGCTAAATATTGGTGCCTATTAAGTATCTTTCTACCACTTGTCAAGTATTAAGAAAAGAACTGAATAGAGAGAAAATATATAATTAATTTTTAATTCACTGACTTTCATTTATGTTTCTTTCCTTTTAAAAATCCTAAATAGGTAGGCTCAGATTTATTGTTCAGATTAAGCTTTGTGTGTGTGTGTGATTGTGTGGCACTGGGGATTGATCCCAGGGGTGTTATACCTCCAAGCTGCATTCTCAGCTCCTTTAATTTTTTATTTTGAAACAAGGTCTCCCCAGGTTGTTGAGAGTCCCGCTAACATGCTGCCCACAAACCTGCACTACTCCTGTTTTAGACTCCCAAGTACTAAGATTATAGGCATGCATCAGATTGGGCTTTAAAAAACAATTTATCCAGGAGTTGTATCTAATTACAATGTAGAAGGTAGCAAGTAACTTTAATCTGATATAACAAAAAGAAACTAGATAAATCATGCTTTTCATTAAAAATATGGAAGAATTTTGAATGCTAAGAAATAAAAAATATTTCTAGAGATTAATCTTTCGTAGTTGAGTACAAACAAATGGTGGCTTTCATACCTTCAGACAAATGCTGGAGCCACGGACAGATGGGGTGGGGACTGGAGATACACAGCAAAGTAGCAGAAATGCACAGGAATAAGAATTTTGCAGGACTTACCAGGAGATATCAACCAATCTTTAATAGCTAGGCCTGGGTATTTTGGTTCAGGGCAATTTGGAGAAGCCAAAAGGCAGGCCAATTCTTCCTTACATTACTTGTTAGGAGGTAGATGCACCTGTGATTGTGCCTGCAAAGCAGTAGAGAGAAAGGGTTCTTCCTTTCCCTTCCTTTTTTTTTGGGGGGGGGTAAATTTGTTGCAGTACTGGGGATTAAATCCAGAGATAGTCTACCACTGAGCTAACTCCCATTCCTTTTATTTTGAGACAGGATTTAAATTGCCTGGTTGGTCTTGAGCCTGTGATCCTCCTGGTTCAGCTGACACACTGGGATTACAGGATTACAGTGTGAGCCAGTACTCCCAGCAAGAGAAGGAGGTTTCTTGCCCTGCTTAGAACCCAAGCCCAAACCATGTATAACCACACAGTTCACTGTCATCATTAACAGGACCTTATTTTTCAATTCTTTACCATTTTGGAAACCTTTGCCCAGAACGATGAGGCTGTTTGCTTCAAGTACCTCAAGAAAGCCTACTTATGTGAACAATGTAAACTTATCAACTAATCCTCAAGAGAGTAAAAGCCATCTTCTCAAGCACAGATGGCTCAACTAGACGATATACTCTTCACGACTCACCTCTCACTGTGTCTACCACGCTCCACTACTAGGTCATGAAATACCAAACTCCAGCTGAGAATTTTCTTCTCCTTTCCAATTTCTCTTACCTTGGAAGATGCCCAACACTTGTAAATATACTGATTTTCTTTTCCTTCCTCTCAGAGGCTATTTAAGATGATCAAGACAGTGCTGTTCCTCACTGTAGTGAACTATAAACAGCTTTATTTTGATGGTCTTCCCAGGAGGGCCTGGCTCTATGCTCAGGACACTGGAAATCTATTGAAGTGGCACCAAGTCCTGACTCAACTCAACTCCCAATAAGATGAAAGAAGCCAGCCTCTCATCTTAGTTCTCCAGGGAAAAATGTTACCTACTTTAGTTTGCACCATTTTTTTTATACAAGATGTAGCATTAAATATAAACTTATACAAATGAGAATAAAACAGAAAGTAAGACTAATAGTGAAAAGAAAAAAATCCAGAAAAGCATAATCACCGATGGTTTGGAGAATTAGTAAGGACTCTTAAAAACGATTATATGTTAAGAAATTTAGATAAAAAATAAAAATCTTAACTCAAAAAATAAGAATCCTAGAACTAAAAATTTAATTAAAATAAAAATATTTACTGATTTATAAGGAAAAGTCTAGAGAAAAGAAATTAATTACTATCAATAATTTTTCCTCTAGAGGATACCTCTCTTCTATGCTTTCAGTTCCTAGTCATCCTGTGTTTCTATGTTTAAATCTTGAGTCATACCAAAACGTCTTCAGTAACTGCCTCTTCTTGCATCTGTGCCTTTTCAGGGCAGATAGTAAGTTTTATTTAATTTTTTGTGTGCATATAGCATTTGATGTTTGTTCAATAAGTTGAAATATCTGTTAGTATGTACTTTTGTTAACATAAATATTTAAAAACTTATAATAAAAAAGATACTAAGTACCTCATATATCAGCACTCAAATATGCAGTTTTATATAATCTAAAACAAAGAATTTTAAGATGTTTTAAGCAAAATTATAAAAATAATCTGCTGTTTCTTATTTAATGTGAGTTCCTCCTTAACAACCATAGTAAAAAAAAAAAAAGTAATACCTAGGAATAATAACATTCTTGTTAAAAAATGTTTAAAAACATATTAAGGAAAGTTTGTATAAAGTTTCTAAATCACTATATAGTAATTACTACAGTGCATGTTAACAAAAAGGTAAAATAAATATGCTAACATTAAGGAAAATGATTTGATATAGTAAATAAAAATCTTTATGTCAAAGATATCTGTCAGCATTTAATTTGATAAAATCATATGCAATGCTTTCATTTTCAAAGTATACAACTCATGTTATCTAAAAGGTATTATTAAAATTCGCTTAATGTATATATCAGATTCCAAAAGAAGATGCTTTTTTATACTGGCAAGGAGCTTATAAACAGATGCTAATATACATGTTGCTGGATATTATATGATTATACAAATGACAGAAAAAAGTACATTACATGATTATGAAAACAACTTTAAAAGTAAACTAGTGCTCATAAGTAAAACATATTAGTTTTCAATTTTCTTGTCCTTAGAATTTAATGAAAAACAAAAATGCTATCAAAGGTCTTCTGTGGCATGTGTAACTGGTGGGAAGACTGCAAAGAAAAGATGTTTTCCATGGATAGTTCTAATAACCTGAGAAACTATCTAAAAGCACTATCAGCCTACAGCACACATGCTACTGAAATTAAATCCAAAGGGGTGTTCTTAGTATCTTGTTATTTTGAAAAATCCAATTTCCTCTAATTTTTTAATTAGGCCACAAATTTAGAAACTCATTAAAAAACAAATGGTTATGCATATATTTAAAATGGGCTTAACTACTCAGAAATTGGGCATCGTAATTTGTGGTTAATGCATGTTCTTCAAGAAACAAACAAAAAAGCCTTTATTATGTCTGAAGGTTTGTACTTAGCAATTCAAATCCAGATACTTTCCTCTTCTCTATGTAAAACAAAGCCAAATCTTTCCTCTTACTACCAAAGTTGATTCTCCATCCCTTTACCAGGCATTGTTTTTTATTTTTCAGTCTCTTCACTAATTCTTTTGACTACAGAAAGGAGAAAAAATTTCCAATTAGGTATGCATCCTTTTTAATACCTTTGTTATAAGACTATTTCTTGTAAGCAAGGTGACGAATTTATTCATTCAGAAGTAGCTTTAGAGACCATGCTTGTGTAATAGGTGCAGTCAGTTGGTGGGAGAACATGACTTGGCACCACCCCAAACAGCAAAAACCAGGTGTAGACACGGGTGGTTAGCTGGAATTGACTAATAATGAAAACCTAATAAAAGCACTGGGCCACAAAATCTTACTCATGTCAGGCTTTTATCACTTCCAAGAAATGTAGATGCTTAACCAAACAACTCTAAGCTTATTCTGAGAAATGAAAGAATAAAAATTTCAAAGACCCACTGTTTTATCTGTGAGATAAGTAACTTATTTCATCAAACCCATCTGTCAATCCTGTCTCCAAGGAAGAAGAGTACATCTTGATTATATACATCCTCTTTCTCCCTCTCAACAACTGCCAGACTGGCTAAAAAGTACCACATCTGTTTAATAAGCAATATGTTTCAGATAAAAATGTAATATGCAACCTGGATTCTTCTTCACTGGAAATATCTTACTGACAGGGGTTCTCTATGTTTTTCAGGTATTTTTTGGGGGAAGGAGTCAGGAAAGAGTAAGGATATTTTACTTTTTTAAAATTTTTTGGTGGTACTGGGGGTGGATCCCAGAGGCTTTCTACCTCCGGGCTATACTCCCAGACCTTTTTTTTATATTTTATTTGGAAACAGGGTCTCACTAAGTTGTTGAAAGCCTCACTAAGTAGCTGAGGCTGTCTTCGAACCCGTGCGACCCTCCTGTCTCAGCCTCCCAAGCGCAGGGATTACAAGCGTGCGCCACCACACCCGGCATGGATATTTTACTTTCTAAGTAAAATATTATAGTGATTTGTATTCTTAACCAGTAAAATGGGGGGGGGGGCTTTAAAGGTAATTAGCACATTATATGACATTCAAGTGTTCAATTACTGTTAGGTATTATCATAAATTTTTTTTTTTTTGGTGTTACTAGAGATTGAACCCAGGGGGATTCTACCTTTGAGATACTACCCCAGCCCAGCCCTTTTAAATTTTTTTGTTTGTTTTGAAACAGAGTCCTGTTGGTTGCTAAGCATATTGCTAGGTTGTTGAATACGGAGCATACAGAGGTATGTTATTATGTCTAGCCTCAGGAATACAATTTTATCAACTAATTATTTGACATGATAATCTCAACTATTCAGGCAAAATAAAAATAGAATAAAAATCTAAAGGTGTTAAAGAACCCAGGTTGCATATTACATCTAATAGCTGTAATGATAATGTGGCATATTTTTTCTAATTCGTTTCTCTTATAGAACTCTAATTGTACAAGGACAAACTGAAGCAACTATTTGATACTTACACTCTTTTTCAGTACTAATATTTTGGTTACAACCTTCAAAATTAAATAGACTTTTTCTTACATTTTACTTTTTTAAGTATTCAGAATAAAATTAAGATCTAAGAAGGATAGATGTAGTTTCTTTTAACACTAAACTTTATAAACTCTATCCCAAGTAACAAGAAATACAAAATAATTTTAAATATGTCTTATAAAAATGTATAGGTTTAAGAAGCTGGGTGTGGTGACACACGCTTGTAATCCCAACATTTGAGAGGCTGAGACATGAGGATCATGGCTCGTGGACAGCCTCAGCTACTTAGTGAGGCCCTTTGCAACTAAGTGGGACCCTGTTTCAAAATGAAGAATAAAAAATAGGGCTGGGGGTGTAGCTTGGAGGCAGACTGCCCCTGGGTCCCATACCCAGTACCCCCCTACACATACACACAAAGACTGAAAATGTATATGCATAAACCTATCATAGCTAAACAACTTTCCATATTTCCTGATATCAAGGGTTCTTTCTCCATGACCTAGATGAAGCCAGGCAGATAGGCTGAATGCAAGGAGAAACTGGGCAGGGGCATTGGGCAGGCGGCAGAGAAGGAATGTGTGACCATGGGGTTTCCAATAGTGGTTAGCACTTATGGGAGGGCCTGGGACGTTAGGGAGCCTGTAAGGACTATACTCCTCTTCTCTTCACAACAGAGGCAGCTCTGTGGAAAGCCCGTTCTAAGACTTGTTTCTAGAAGGTCAAAATATGTTTGTTCCTTTGTCTCTTTCAGTGTGTCTCAGAATTATCCTATTCCCCTTAATAAATCCTTTTCAGTTTAAACAAACTGATTTGGATTCAGTCGTCTGAAATCAAGAATAATGACCAATAAATCAGAACATAAAAAAATCTTAATGACAGTAAATACTGTTGTAACTGTATAAAGTTCAAAAATATGTACAACTAGAAACAAATGTTGTTCTGATGTTGCTAGAATTTTAACATCTCTTCTATTTTATGTGAAGGTGAGTGAGAATAGGTTTAATCTGGTGATATGACAAATACTTTCTAGGAACCCCAAAGACTGATCAACTTTCATTAATCAAGATGGTATTTTAAAAAATTCTCACAGATTACAATGACCAAAACACAGATGAGCTGGGTGTGGTGGCACACACATGTAATCTCAGTACTTGGGAGGATTCCAAGTTTGAGAACAGACTCAGCAACACAGTGAGACTCTCAGCAACTATAGCAAGACCCTGTTTCCAAATGAAAAATAAAAGGGGATTTTGCGTGCGTGCGCGTGCGTGCGTGTGTGTGTGTGTGCGTGCGTGTGCGCGTGTGTGTGTGCGTGCGTGTGCGTGTGTGTGTGTAGTACTAGGAATTGAACCTAGGGCTACTTTACCTCCAAGGGGTGCTCCCAGCCCAATTTTATTTTTAATTTTGAAACATAACGTAGGTCTCCCTAAGTTGCTAGCTGGGAATCTGTGATCCACCTGTCTCAACCTCTCAAGAACTATTATTATAGCATGCGCCACCATGCTTTGCACATAATAATTTCAATTTTTAAAAACAATTTGAAAATTTGTGGGAGGTGGAGAGAATAAAATTTTGGTTATCATTTAATTAAATACATGGATATATTGCCAGGCGTGGTGGCACATACTTGTAATCACAGCTCTTGGGAGGCTGAGACAAGAGGATCACACAAGTTCGAAGCCAGCCTCAGCTACTTAGTGAGGCTCTCAGCAACTTAGTGAGACTCTTGTTTCCAAATAAAGTATAAAATAGGTCTGGGAATATAGCTGGAGGTAGAAAGACCCTGAGTTCCACCCCCAGTATCACACACACAGACACACACACACACACACACACACACACACACACAAACTATAAATAAATAAATAAATAAATAAATGAATGAATGAATAAATGAATACATGGATGCAGTGCCCATTCCAAAGTCACAAATCTGGAATCTAGGTATTTAACTTTTTTTTTTTGCGGGGGGGCAGGTTTGGGGATGGAACTCAGGGGCAGTCAACCTCTGAGCTATACCCCCTGCCCTATTTTTTTTTTTAATTTTTTTTTTTGGTAGTACTGGGGGTGGAACCCAGAGGCTTTCTACCTCTGGGCTTTACTCTCAGACCTTTTTTTATATTTTACTTGGAAACAGGGTCTCACTAAGTTGCTGAAAGCCTCAGTAAAGTAGCTGAGGCTGGCTTCGAACCCATGCGATCCTCCTGTCTTAGCCTCCCACGCGCGGGGATTACAAGTGTGTGCCACCACGCCCAGCTCCCCTGCCCTATTTTTTATTTTGAAATAGGGTCTCACTAAGTTGCAGAGGGCCTCACTAAGTAGCTGAGGCTGTCCGAGAACGGTGATCCTCCAGTCTCAGCCTCCTGAATGCTGGGATTACAAGCTTGGGCCACCATGCATGGCTAGGTATTTAACTTTTAAAAATTTAAAAGTAACTTCAATTAAAAGAAATTTCCAAAATATTGTAGTATGTTGAATGTTAAATTTATTTGGATATAAAAGAGTTACTGGATCAAAACTGAGACAATTATTAAATCATAAAATCTTTTGCATCCCAATCTGAACAATATTTAAAGAATCAAGTTAAAGCATTAACATGCCTAATTAACAAGCTTGGGCCACCATGCATGGCTAGGTATTTAACTTTTAAAAATTTAAAAGTAACTTCAATTAAAAGAAATTTCCAAAATATTGTAGTATGTTGAATGTTAAATTTATTTGGATATAAAAGAGTTACTGGATCAAAACTGAGACAATTATTAAATCATAAAATCTTTTGCATCCCAATCTGAACAATATTTAAAGAATCAAGTTAAAGCATTAACATGCCTAATGAGTCCCACATAATTTTCTCATAATATAGTTTACAGTTTTCTCACAATATAGTTTTCAATGAAAGTAACTTAAAATGCTCTCAATTAATTATGAGACAGGTAATAATGAAAATATGAAAAGACAAATCATCATGTAAAAATGGTTTCCTAATACTTTTCCTATTAAATTGAACTAACTTTTCTGAAGTCTACTCAACTACTAAACCAGATCTGTTCAATGACCTAGCAAAGACAAAAATCAACTGTCAAAGGCAATAGTGGTTTTCATTTATCACAAGTCTGGTAATTAATTCATTAGTCTGCCAATCAACTGCATGGATAGTGAAATCTGTGAAAGGAAAAATGAACAGCTTACCGTGCACACAGATGTTTTTGTGATTTTCAGGGTAAAATCTGAAGAAAACTCCAAATCTGAGATAGATGTTGTGTGACAATCTATATGCTACCCATTAAAAGGGAGAGAAGATAAGAGACAAAAAAAAGTAAACAACAACAAAAACAGATTAAACACTTCTTTTTCAATGCAAAATGGATTATTGTTGATATTTTAAAAGTGTAAATGTTTTGCATATCATTTTGAAGATTATTTTCCAAATTTAAGAGGTACTAGCATTATCATTTGGTTAATTTGTCTTTAAATTACATTAGTTGCTTTTACTTATATTTCTTATAAGCAATAATATATATAAAATTATGGCTCTGCTCTCCTAGTTTACCTAAGACACATTAAAATAAATACTACAAAACAAAGTATTATTCTGTGTTTCCCTAAAAATCATCTTGCATACCCAACCTGCCTCACTGGCTATAATTTATGTGTGATAACAGTCAATAATTTTAGAGGAAATGGCAATTTGAAAATGCATGCTAATCATAGGAAATGTTTTCAAATTCATTTCTGTTGATGCGTTTAAAGTTTATTACATATTAGAAAACCCCAAAATAACTTCAAATCAAACAGCAAAACTATGAAGACTCAACTTAGGAGAAAAAAAAAGCAAAATATCTTTATTTTTGCATTCTGTTCTGGTTCAAATTCTTCTCCATTTCATTTTGGAGAGGTGATGGAATCTCCTTTCAGCTACAGCAGTCTGACTAGAAGTGTGCTGTAAAGGCTGCTATCAACTGACCTGCCATGAGTACATTATAACTGAGTGAATATTTTTATTTCTAGTACTTGAGAGTCTGACACTGGAGGATGGTAGGTTCAGAATCCGCAGAACAGTCTGGCTGGAAGTGTGCTGTAAATGTTGCTATCAAATGACTTGCCATGAGTGCATTATAACCTAGCAAATACTGTCAGGCGTGGTGGCACATGCCTGTAATTCCTAGTACGTGGGAGGCTGAGACTGGAGGATGGTAGCCTCAGAAACTTAGCGAGACCCTGTTCCCAAATTTAAAAAAGGAGGTGGGAGTGTAATTCAGAGGTAGAATAAATCCTGGTTCACAAACACACACACACACACACACACACACACACACACGAAAACAGGAAACAGGGTCTCTTAAGCCAGTGTGGCTGGCTCTGAACCTGCTCGATCCTCCTGTCTCTGCCTCCCAAGCGCGAGGATTACAACCGTGCGCCACCACGCCCGGTGTAATATATATATTTTATATATATATATTATAATTGTACTCACCGGAAGATATATATATTCCAGTGAATATAACATTTAATTATATACCTGGGACATTATATAATAGTTTGGGAAAAATTTTAGTGTTAAAAGTGTGGTTATCTTTTAAGTGCACTGAGGAACATATGATATTACTTAAAAATGATGAATATGTATACTTATTAAATACCTTCATTTTTCAGATGTAAATTTTGTATTTCAACTCTTTATTGAGGATTAAGCAAAGAGAGTACTAGAGAGAGAAATAAGCACTCGTCTCCCAACTCCTTTTTCTGCTGTGCAGTAAGGCTAAGTAGGCTGTAACTGCATATGCCTCCTCTGAGCCAAAGACCCAAATAAATCAGTATCAGTGTACCACAGCATGGAACAGTCACAAAATTTTCAAGTAGGTTATGATTTGTGGTTGTTTTCCTTAAAAGCTGAAAAAGCTGAATGTAATTTTAATTGCTTTGCTCTAGTTGAAAAATTTTATCCTAAATCTAATGCTAAACAAGCTATATATATGATTATCTAGTTGAAACAAACTTGAGTTCTTTTTTTTTTTTTTTTTTTTTGGGGGGGTGGAACCCAGAGGCTTTCTACCTCCGGGCTTTCCAAATATTTTATTTGGAAACAGGGTCTCACTAAGTTGCTGAGAACCTCACTAAGTAGCTAAGGCTGGCTTTGAACCTGCGCGATCCTCCTGTCTCAGCCTTCCAAGTGTGGGGATTACAAGTATGCGCCATCACACCTGGCAAATTTGAGTTCTTAAGCAATAATTTTTCACTGAAAACTTATTAGTGAACCCATGTAAAATCATCATAAAAATTCACAATAAAACCAGAGATTAACATGCTAAAAACACATACAAAAAAATAGCTAAGAACTTTAACACAGTAGGGCTTTAGTTTCAGGGCAAATCCACTATAATTTACTTACTCTAAAATGGCTAGACTAAATTAGGGAAGAAAAAGTTAAATTAATGAAGCCCAGAGGTGGTGGCGATGCAGAAATGAGAATACAGCAGGACTTTGTGCCTTAATTAAGTCAAACTAAATGTAAACTATCCAACCCCTTCAGAGTTAGATTTGAGGGGTTATAAAACCAAATAAGGATGTTTAAATATGTAAAGAGAAGTGATTCCAAAGGGGTGATAGGGCCAAGTGGTAAAAGGTCCACATACAAAAACATTGGATTCAACTGTGGATTAAAAGTGTTTGGAAAAAAGATCACACTTCTAGGAAATATGTAAATTTGTTTCCTTATTATTAGTTCTTATTGTTCTCCTAAATACTACATTATAATAACTACTTATATAGCATTAGTGTGAGTAATGAGAGATAATTTAAAGTATAAAGAAGGATGTTATATGGTCATATTCAAATACTATACCATTTTGGATAAGGAACTTGAGCATCCTTGGAGTTTGGTATCTGAAGAGTGTACTGGGAACCAATCCCCATAGACACAGAGGAATGATTTTATTGATTTCAAATAATGAACTAAGAAAAATAGCAATACTCTTAAAAAAAAATAAGTAAAACACTCACCTTAATGCCACAAGGGTCTGAAATCAGAGTCTTCGGATCTAGAACTTCCACGACAGCTTCTGGAATAACTGCTTTCTTCATGCAAGACATGTTGAAGCCATAGACATCATCCCAAAAAGCAATTCTGTCCCCGTGCTTATTCACATCACTCACGGCCACAAGGCTGATAGTGCAAATGTCAGGGTAGACTGTAACCAAAAAAATGCCCAGCAATGTAGCACTGTCTCCTTTTATTAGAGAATATAATTTTTTAAAGGCTCAATACAAATACCAATTTCATCATCAATTACTAGCAATGGGAGGTTGATAAAGGTATGGATCAGAGAAAACAACCGAATTATCTTTGTAGCCATGTGTAAAAATACACATCTATTTTCATGTTCATAAAATTCAAATAAGGCCAGGCATGGCGGCGCACACTTGTAATCCCAACACTTGGGAGGCGGAGACAGGAGATTCATGTAGGTTGGAAGCCAGCTGTGCTGGCTTAAGAGACCCTGTTTCCAAAAATAAAAAAGTATAAAATAGGTCTGGGAGTGTAGCCTGGAGGTAGAAGGGCTTCCAGGAACCCCAGTACCACAAAATTAAATAAATAAATAAATAAATAAATAATTCAAATAAGTATTCTAATGACTGACTCCTATTAAAATTATTTTAAAAGATTTATATAATTAACTCTGAAATAAGCATATAAAACTATAAATATTCTAACTTAGAAAAGGTACTAAATCTTTTATTTCATATATTTCTCTAAAAATCAAAGAAAGAGACAAATCATTTAGAAAAATATGTAGCATGTAAAAAATGAAATGGAAATTTAGAGCTAAGTAGAAGACTAGTTCACATTAACCTCCTTTTTAAATTAAAAAAAAAATGCTTATGACTATTAACTATGTACCAGACATATGTTCCAGTCTAATTTAAAGAATGTGAATCCATGTCCCTATTCTAAAGAAACTCATACTTAATATGACAATAAGGAAGGGAAAATGCAATGTACTAGGGAAGCTCACAGCAGACTTGCCTGGAGCAACTGATAGGACTTTGAGGCTGACTAGCTATGGAGATGAGGAAGAGTTTGTTTAGCTTTCAGCAACTGGACAGATTGCCACATTATAATAAAGATACAAATGTGAGCACACTCAAGAGGAATATGAAAGTTATTTATATCCAACTGAAAAGTGTTCAATAAAGAGCTGAAACACAGATCTAAAATTCAAACGAGATTATTTGGGGCCAAGATACACATCTGGAGGCCTTGAATATACAAATGGAAATGAAGTGATCTAAAGAGAATACGTAGTACTAGAATTTGAGGGGCACAGAGGAGAAAAGGAGGCTGAGCAGCTAGGACTACAGAAGAAAACCAACAGGCTACGTGTGAGGAGGATAAAGAACGACCGAGGAAAAACTTTTACTAGCAACAGCAAAGGCTTTTACGGCACACACACACACAAAATACATATTTTCTAACAAATAACTTTCCCTTTGAACTATCTCAAATAGCAACTTTTAGGGGGGCCTCATGAATTAAAACATAAGCCCCCAATGTTCCCCTATTAGCAGAGAGCAAGTATAAATGTACCAAAGAAAATGCCGAAAAGAAAGCCCATGATTATTAACTAGCGGTCAGACTGAACGGCAAAGAATTTGTCCTTTTCTTCCCCTAAACTTCATTTTCATCCACAGCCTTAGAAATTATTCAGTGACAACAGACTAAATTATCCTCCAAATAAAAGCCATGATTAGATCTGCTGGCATCAAAGCAATCACGAAGCTTATTTTCAAGATGCCCAGAAAAAACACCTTGTGCTAGGTCACTGGTGAGTTTCTCAAGTCATATATAATAGGGCCTGGGAGAAAGGTGCGCCAGGCTGTACTGGACCAGAGCCCATTGCCCTGTGAAATGAGGCACTCACACTCTCCCCTCACTTCATAAGCAGGTAAGGCTTCTTGTTTAAGTTCCTGACTCATAAATTCTTCAAAGTAACTGATTTGTTATTGGAAATGCTGACCGGCAAGAGGATCAGCTACAGGGAAATAGGTTAACAAGTGAGCATGGATTGTTTCCCAATGAAACTTTATCTACAAAAAAGGCAATGGGCCAGAGATAGATACCCCTGATGTAGATAAGGGAGAAATGTAGGATAGGGGTTATTAGCAGGGCCACTGCAGTATAATACCTCACGGAGTACCAGTCACACTGTGGCTTATGGGAACTAAATACCCAACAGAGTTACACAGTACACAGACTTTGAGGTTAAAACAGTTCATAAAGCTCTTCTATTTTGGATTATTAGTAAAAACCTCAGAAATTGAGAGCATTAAAAATTCTGCTATCAGATTCAGTAATATATAGTCTGTGGGTCAAATATAGTCTGCTGGCTGTTTTTGTAAAAAGTTAATTTAGAACACCACCACATTTGTTTGCCTATTACCTGTGGTTATGACATGCTAGTGGCAGAACTGAATAAACAGTTCGGACAGAGAGCATTATGGCAAAGAAACTCAACTATTTACTCTCTAGCCTTTTACAGAAAAAGTTTGCTGATACGTGGTTCTACATCAACGGGATGTACTAGTAATACCACTAAGAAATAAAGAGGGCTTACTGAGAAGGAAAATGAATAGTTTACTAAAAGGAAAAAGGTTTGAAATTAGGTAAGTAATAAGAAACAAACTGAAGAGGAATATGATTTTGCTCTTTCTAGTGTTGGGATATATTTTCAAGCTATTTGTATTTCACAAAGATAACAAAAATAATGGTTTTTGCATTTTAAAACTTAAAATGAAGTTACTTTGTAAATCTCAGTAAGACTACTGAATATCCACATAGGATTTGTAAGCAGAGTTGTAGGTCAATTTTGGTTTTATGCCTACTTCTACACTGCTGCCTAAATTTGGGCCACCTGCCAGAATCTTGCCTAACTTTACCTTCACATTCTGACACACTTGTCATTTGATTTTTTTGTCAGAAGCTGTAATTGAATAATTATTCCTGCTTGTTGGTGAAATTAACATAACGCTGATTGGTCAAAAGCTCCTTACAGACCATTTATAAATTCATGGCTTTGACATCTGTGTCCTTCTCGGTTCACTGCCCAGAATTCATTTGTCACTAGAACAGCTCACATGGTGAATAGATAAAGATGGGAAATCCTCTATCCCTTAAAAAATGCCTCACAAACTTCCAGACACTACAGGATAAGACTGAGCTGTGTAAGAACACAACTCCTAATAAATACTAGTATCAATGTTTGTATATAAATGACCAGAGTAAAAACGGTTAAAACAAAAGGCGATAGTAAATAAGTCAAAACAAACTGTGCATTTTACAAAATATATGAATGATACAGAGAAAGATTTCAGTGAAGTAACGATGATAGCAACATGCTTGGTATGAATACAAAGAAATATACTATACTGTCACCAAGATGGCGGACATCTTAAAAGTCAAATAAGCTTAAATAATTAGCTTCTAATTTATGTAATAAAGACATCTTAAGTAATACTTACTTGGAAATTAGATACTTTGCCCATCATTAACGTACTCATAATGACTAGGCCCACAAAAGGTTAACAATGATAACAGGTAGCTATAATAGGCTCTGAAAATTTATATACTAAAAAAAAGTAGAAAAATAACACTACAGCAACATCATTGGAAAAAACCAAAAGATGTATGGTTCAATTTTCTGTGCAGAAAGGGGAGCAGGAAGAAAAGTACATTTGCAAATTTGGAATTTACAACAGAGATAGTTTCTTATTAGCATAGATCAGATTTTCAAAAGCCAATTCTAAAGCAGACTCTTGGATGGAGGCAGAACTACCAGTGCATGGTTTATGTTGGCTAATCTATTTTGCTGTCCACTTCTAAAATGCAATCCTCTCTATTACGAGGCAGAGCCTGCTTCCTCTGTGGAAGTAGAAAATGACAGAAACTTGATTTCCTTCCATCCTTTGCAGGTTAGGCATGTCTACTTTTCAGAGGCTGATCATACAATATATTGTCCCCAATTCTCCTTTGTCTGGCATCAATATCATGAATGCTTGTTTTCATTTTGTTTGGATTTACCTGAATATCTACCCTCTTAATTTTATCTGAATCAATTTTTCTAAATCAAAATTTTAAATACGGCTCTATAAAGTACAGGGAATTAGGTATTATTTTGTGAGCCAATGTAAAATTATTCATATGCATGTTAGTGTTCCTTTTACAGGGACATGATAATTTTTTGTATGGTTCCAATTTTAGTACTATTTTGCTTTTAATAGGTGAGTTTAATCCATTTATATTTAGTCATCTGAGAAATATTGATTTCATGGCTACCATTTTCTATTATCTTCTTTTTATTGGGAGGGGCACTGTTGGAAATATGAGCCCAGTTTTGCTCATGCTAGGCAAGCATTCTACCATTGGGCTGCATCTCCAGCCCTTTCCCTGCATAGTAATTCTTATATTTAGGAAGCCCTATACTTCTGTTCTAGTAGATTCCTTTATAATCAAAACCTATGTAACATCTTTGGTTCCCCATTTTCAGCACTATTTACTAATTTCCTCTCATTAATAATAATAAAATTAGCATATTTCCTCCTTTTTTTGTTTCCTTTAGATATCCAACTTTTTTTTTGTTTGAGAGAATTGTATAATATTAAAAGCCAAGACAGAAATAGGCATATAATTAGTCTACCATGTTACTATATTTTTCAGAAGGTTAGAAATAGAATCATAATTCATTTCACCTGGTGGAGGTGGGAACTGCCAGTTCAATTTTTTTAGGTCCCTTTTTTGGGTGTGTATGTATAAAACAAGTGTCTAAACAACTGCTGATATTCATTGAGGCACAAACCAGGCCAAACCATTCATTTTCCACATTCCTGGCTTCTCTAGATTCTGTTAATAATAACAGTCAATAGTACTGGTTAAGCAGTTAAGTGCTTACTTACCTATTTCTCAGTATGTCTACAAATCATCTTAACACTAATCTTAGCTATAGAAAAGTTGCAATGAACTAGACTTAGAAGCCTCCCTATTATCCCTCTGATAATGGGAAATAGCTCTGGCACGGTTCACATGGCTGCAGGTTCTTAATGAATTTCACTGAGAATTCAATTTAAATGTATTAAGTTGCTGTCAGTTTTTCAGTAAGATCAATGAGTACCATTCAGGGTGGTATGGGAACAGTGATCTGAATCTTCCCTGGAACTTCACAGCAAGAGTCATATATTAAAAAGTGTACTTTAGTAGGGACTACAAAATTAAGTGAAAAGAACATGAATACTGGAATCAGGCAGATCTGAGTTAAAAAAAAAAAGGCTTGGCTAGTTAATATGTTCATCCAGTACACCTTTATGAGATTATTCCTAAAATTGCAAAAAGCTGTTTGTATGACATCTAATAACATAAGTGTGGAGCATATTATTTGACAGCTAGGAAACAGACAATAAATAGAAACTAATATTTCTTTAGTCATTAGAAACAAAGCCAATAGCCAGGTGTGATGGGCACACTTATAGTCCCAGTACTTGGGAGCCTGAGAGAGAAGGATCGCAGGTTTGTAGCCAGCCTCAGCTACTTAGGCCCTCAGCAACTCAGTGAGACCCTGTTTCAAAAATTAAAAGACTAAAACAATAGGGGTAGGGGTATAGCTCGGAGGTAGAATGTCCCTGGGTTTCATCCCCAGTACGGCAAAAAACAAAAAACAAACAAACAAAAAAAACCCCTAGGTTTCATCCCCAGTAACACACACACACACACACACACACACACACACACACGCACACACACACACACACACACACACACACACACACTATAATTTAAGAAATCTATAACCAACTATTACAGGGTAAAAAATACCTAAATCCTAGCCAGGCTCAATAAAAAGATCAAGAACTTATCTTAAAATTACTGCAGAAAATATATTGATCAAATGGGCACATTTTAAACATAAAAAGGCAATATTTTTAAATGTTATTATAAAAAGAACTCTTATTGTTCTGGAGAATTTTCTGTTTTCATGTTTTTGACCATGATTTTTAACTGTACCATAACTGCCTGAGTAACTGCACAGAATACTGGTGGGCAGGAGGAATAACTGTGGTCAAGTGCCTTGTCATTGTTCAACATGTCTCCCTCTTTTTTTATTTTCAGGTAACATTTTTTCCTTCAAAACAGGACTGAACCCAAGGCCTCATGCATTCTAGGTAAGTGATCTACCACTGAGCTAAATCTATGGCCCTTTCTAAAGTTTTGTGTGTTTATTTTTTTTTGTTTTGTTTTACTTCGAGACAGGGTCTTGCTAAGTTGTCGAGGCTGGCCACACACTTGTGATCCTGCATCAACTTCCCAGGTGATTACAGGCATGTGTCACTATGCCCAGGTCCTCTCAGGTAATATTTATTAGCTACACTCTGACCATGGAGACCATTTGTGGATTCTGAAGCTCTGAGAAAAGGAATGTACAGGAAGAGGTGAAGGATGAAGGACAGATGCTATGCAATTCAGTTTTCATGATTCAATTGAGTAAGCATGTTATGTTGCTATCTTTCCTAGAAGCTGCAGAGTTCATTGAAATGACAAAGATAAACAAAACACACTACTAAAACACAACCTGCCTACAAGTGTGCAGACTTAATCTCTTGACACATTATCCAAAGACATGAAAAAAGGCCTTCCAAATTTACTGAGATCTATTTATACACAAAGTAGAAAAACATAGTTGCTACGTAAATGTTCTCACTAAATCACAGAGAAGCCAAGATTTTATTATTTAGTGAAGCCATAAAAATTTGCCATTAAAATGAATAACCTCAAACTTAGTATGAAATATGTTACTGGAAAAAGGAACTAAATGACACAAAATTGAAAATGAAATGGTATTTCTCGATTAGATTTTGATTTGGATATTAAAAAGCTCCACAAATCTAGTCCTTTTTATTTTAAAACCCTTTTAAATAAAAATGTTCTTGAAAATACGATTAAGTTGGAGCTCTGCATATTTTATCTAATGTTCTACTTCAACAATATTATAAACGCACATCTTAAAACTTCTAATGGAAGCATCTTTCATCTCTATTGGGGACTTTCTCAGCTATAGTGTACTTGAAATTCAAAAGTTCATTTTGTTCTATGAGATTAAAATTAGATTATTAAACTAAAGTCTTATACTCACCAGATCCTTCTTTTGCCAAGTATTTGTTCTTTGCATAAAGCACAGAATCTAACATAGACTCAAAAAGAAGAAAATAGCCCTGCATAAAACATATATGAAAAAAAATTTTAGAAATGGGACACATCCTCATAACTATCCTCATAAACAAATCAATTTAAATCTATGGATTATTCTTTTAATAAAAAAATACCTTTTTCCCCTGCCATGTAATACTCTGCAAAATCTGAAACTATTTTTTTTTTTTGCAGATAGTTCTCTATATATTAATTACTAGAAAATTAGGCCAGGATATAAAGTAGACCCAGAAATCTAACTATGGTAGATTATACTAAATCTTCTTTACCTATGGTTCTACTTTTCCAAAGTACTGTTTCTTCCTAATACAAGAAAATGTTCATATATAAATTCTTAAATGCTGTAATTTCCTGGAATACTGCAATATTATTCTAGAGTAGTGGTTATGAACTAGATTTTGCTCTTAAGAGACAAATGTTTCCAGATACTTTTGGCTGTCATAGCCGAGGGCGGAGGCTGGGAGATGTTACTAGCATCTACTGGGTAGACACAAGGGATGCCGATACAAGACAAGTACCACAGCAAAGAACTACTTGGCCCAAGTTATCAATGACTCAGGTTGAAAAACACTGGTCTGGAATACTATTTACCCAAATGCTTCTTGCCCAGTGACTTTTTCTTTGACTTAAAAAAAAGGTGAGAAAATCCTTAAAGATGCTTTAGAAAATACCAGATTCCCTGTTTCCTCTTAGAGATTCATAATGCACATTTAGCAAATCTGAATAGTGCTATGGTAAACAAAACTGGTGAACATATTTTAACCAGGTACTATCAACCTTTTTTCCCCCTACTATCAACATGATGCAGAACTAGCACTGTGTAAAATACAGATTATGAAATATGGTTCTAGCATATTACAAATTTTAGAATATAGTAAAAAATCCTCTTTCAAGAAAGAATAATCATCATAGTATGAATGAAAATGTGCCATACTGGCATCCCAAATACAGTATATTCTCATAGTGGGCTCACAGCTTATTATAGAAATGACAAAGTAATCATGGCTGAGAAATCAGTAGCTTCAGTTAGCCTTTCTCCTTCTAGAGGCTAACCCACAGCCACTCCTCAGCAGCAGGAAATGTGCACAAAACACATTTATTACTGCTTGGGTGAATTATTTAAGTTGTACCTTTATCTTAGCATTCCAAATCAAAACTGTTCTCATCCACTCATTTTTTTCTGAAGATAAGTAACTGTCTGATGGAATACAATATTCTTTAACCACACAGGCACAATATGTTTTAAATGTTTCTCCAGAATATGAAAACATTGCAAAGCTAGAAAGGTTAATCTTCAGAAGAAACTAACAGCATATTTAAATGTATAGAAAATACAGCTCTCATGCTTGAACCATTTATAAAGGAGCCTAGTCAAACGGCCACCAGTAACTCTACCTTAGTATTTACTCCCCTCAACAAACTGATTCACTGCTAAGAAAATAACTACCTATAGGCGAAGACTTAGCAAAAAGGCCTTTTTGTGTGCGTGTGTGCACGTATGTGTATGTTACTGAGGACTGAACCCAAGGGCATCTACCTCCAAGCTACAACACAGCCCCAGAGAAGGTGGGTGCCTGGGACTGAGGCCTTGAAAACTGTGCTGTCTTGCTTGCTTGCCTCCAGGATGTGAGAGCAGAGTCCTGTTCTCTCTCTGCCTCCCATCGCCATGCTCTAAGCAATTAAGACCCAGTCTGACACGGACTGAACCCCCAAATCTCCAAGAACTGTAAGCAAATAAAATAATCTTCCTTCCTCTAGGTCCCATGGTCAGTCAGTCTTTTTGGATTAGGGCAGTGAGAATAAGACTGACTAAGACCATTTGATCTTGATTGCAAAGTATATGAAGAGGCTTATATTCTGTCAAGGTAGTTTCTAAACCTTATGGTAAAGAATGATGGAGCCACCAAATCAATGGCAAAGCATTTCTTCAAAACAAAAGTAGATTATACATTCCTTCACATTTAGGAGATATGTACACTATCTAAAACTCAGTAACGAGTGGCAATTTTACTGTTCATTTGTTTCACTTGGTATTCAGGTATATATTCAATCAACTATTACATCATCAAAAAGGATTTTTTTGTGGTACTAGGGATTGAACTCAGGAGAACTGTACTTCTGAGCTACATGCTCAGCCGCATTTTATAGGGTCTGGTCTTGCTAAGTTGATGAGAGTCTTTTTTGATAACAGGCACATGCCTTCATGCCTGGCTAAAAGGACTTCTTTGATGTCCCTATGTAAAATATTTCCTATTAAAGTCCATTTCTTTGTCTATTTCATTATAGCACTTATAAATTAAAATATTAAAATATTTATTTTTGTGTTTATTTTATCTCCTCACTACAGTATAAGCTCCAAGTACAAGGTCTTTTGTCCATACTGTCTGAAACAATAGTCCTGAGGGCTGGAAGTGTGTTTAGTAGGTGGTAGAAACTCAGGCATTTTTGAGTGAAAAATAAATAAAAAATATTGTTTATGTGCACAATTATATATGTATGTGTATAATGTATGTATATGTGCATAATTATATATTAAAATGAAACTGTGCTTGTTATCTAAAAATTTTCTTGTATGAATTAAAATTAGTTATTTTAAAATTAAAAATCTAATAATAGTGGTGATAACTGTTAGTGCTTTATAAGGATTAGGTCACTTAATTCTCCCTCAAAGAACATTTTGTTATTATGTACTTCACTGATGAAGAAATTAAAGCTTAGAAATGTTACATAAACTAAGACCTAAAAGATAGCTTATGAGTCATCTAGATTTATTATTGAAGTCAACCTCCCGGACACTGATTTCATTTTATAATCTTAAAAAATTAGAATCTTAGAAACCATCTCCAATATCACATGATCAGGATTCTATTTTTCCCTAAAGGTAATCATCATGGGGTATTTGGAAAGATTGAATAAATAAAGCACAATTTGAACACTGGTCTAAGTACAGAAGTCAAGTTCTCAATTGCTATTTTATGTTGCTTCTTAAATTGATTAGCCTGATTATAAATAAGTTTTAGTATTCAGATTAGACTACATTTGTAATTTAGGAATCAAGTGTTCAAAAATGAAAAATTTCTATATAACTTTTATTTTTCTTTTCTGAAGTACCGGGAACTGAACCCAAAGGTGCTCTATCACTGAGCTACATCCCCAGGCCTTTTGCTTTTTATTCTGAGACAGGTTCTTGCTAAGTTGCCCAGTTTGTCTTTGAACTTGTAGTCCTCCTGCCTTGGTCTCCTGAGTTGTTGGGATTACAGGCATGTGCCATCATGCCCGGCTAGAACACATTAAACAAGACTAAAATTTACAACATATGTGGCCTAGAATAATGCAGAGTAGTATCTTAGTTGGCAACTAGCTCTTTTCCACTGTGAAAATACTAGTTTAGAAAAATCAATAAGTATACTAGAATTATGTATAGAATGAACATACAGTATGATCTAAACTAATATACCTACTTAAAAATATAGCAGATGGCTGGGCGTGGTGGCACACACTTATAATCCCAACATTTAGGAGGCTGAAACAGGATGATCACAGTTCGCGGCCAGCCTCAGAGACTCTTTACAACTCAGTGAAACTCTGCTTCAAAATAAAGAATAAAAATAGTGTAGCTCGGAGGTAGAATGCCCATGGGTTCCACACACAGTACTGCAAAAATAAATAAATAAATAAATAAATAAATAAATAAATAAATAAATAAATAGACTTCCGGGAAGATGGCAACGGAGTAAAGCGGGACTTACGAGCCCTGCTAACAACCAAGCTCTATTACCACAAAATCAGCGCCTTTCATAGCCAGAAAACACCATCAGCAGAGAAACAAAAAATGTAAATACAAGGGACAGAGAAAAAGAGGGCTGGAAAAACGAGACACCACAAAGAAACCAGACCGCAGTGCTGCGGCTGCAGCCGCGGCGCAGAGTGGCAGGCGCCATCTTCTTTTGCAGCACCAGGCCCTAGAGAGGAGGGGGACCCAGAACGGAGCTCAGAGCCACAGAGGAGATACACCAGCCTCACGGCCGAGGACGCAACAGCAGCGCCTTACTGCCGGCGGCAGCGGTGAGTTCACCGGACGGCTCTAGACCAACGCACTCAACAGCCCACCAGGCTCCAGAGAGGTGCAGCGGACAGCGAGCCGAGGTGAACCGCTGCGGAAAGGCCGGGCGGAATTTGGCAGATTTTTCGGCGCAGGAAGTGTCTAAAGCTCCCAGGGGCTGGGCTCAGCACACCCTGCAGGGACTCAGAGCGGAGCTCAAAACCAGAGAGGAAATACGCCAGCCTCACGGCCAAGGGCATGACAGCGGCGCCATATTGCCATCGGCGGCAGCAGCAGCGAATTCACCGAGTCCACTACAGCTCTATCTGCGTACTCAACAACAGTGAGTCAAATTGCGGGCCCCAGAGGAGAAATCCCAGTACTGACTCCCAGGGACTTGACCCAGTGGGGGAGTGGTGGTGGCAGAGATATCACACCATAGGAGAACGCCCAACCTGGCACCCCACATGGTCTAAAGCAGCCTCGAACGACTCCCTGGGTCTGAAACTCTGCGATACAACCTAGTAAAGGAGTAGTGGGGTCTGAGATACCACAGACTCAAGATCCAGAGCACCTTAAGTGAAGTCGTAGCGACCCAAGGGAAGAACCCAGAGAAGGCACAAACTTCCGAAATCATGGGAAAGAGGAATAACAATGGAGCAATGAATGCCCACAACCCCACAACATGAGAACCCGATAAAACAGAAATTCAGAGATTTCTAGAAGATCAAATCAGGAAAATAACTGTAGAAATAATAGAGGTGCTTCGAAAAGAACTCAGAGAGAGCCAAAAAGAGATAAAGGATGCAATTAATGAAGTCCTCAATTCAAAGTACAAACAACCGATTAGACCACATAGAGAATAGAATCTCGCTCTTAGAAGCTGATCATTCCAAAAATGAATGCATAGTTTCTAATTTAGAATAAAAATCCGACAGCAGGAATCTGACATTGAAGAAATATGGACCCATTTTAAGAGAGCTAACCTAAGAATAATTGGAATAGAGGAGGGAAAAGAAAGTGAAACCAAAGGGATCAATAATCTCTTCAAGGAAGTAATAGCAGAAAATTTTCCAAACATAGAGCAAGAGGTTGATACACAGGTCCAGGAAACTTATAGAACTCCCTTTAGACAGGATCGGAGAAGAGGATCCCCACGCCACATAATTGTCAAAATGACCAATGTGGAAGCCAAGCAGAGAATCTTAAAGGCAACAAAAACAAAGGGCCAAGTGACATTCAGAGGCAAACCAATTAGAATCACTCCAGACTTCCCAAACCAAGTCATGAGAGCCAGAAGGGCTTGGAGTAACATATTCCAAACTCTGAAAGAAAACAACTTCCAGACAAAAATTTCCTACCCAGCAAAACTTTCTATCAAAATAGATGGGGAAATAAGAAGCTTCCATGACAAACAGAAACTGAAGGAATTTATGTCTTCAAAACCAGCGCTAGAGAAAATACTCAAAGAGATTAACTACAAAGAAGAAATAGGTAACACACACCAGAACCAGAGAAACAAGATTTTCTATCCACCAGACAACTAAGATTGATTATCTGTGGAGATTCATTATTTATGTTAGTCTTTTACCTATCTCTAAATGGTATTGTTTGCCTTTATTGTTGTTAATTTTTAGGATTTCTAGTTGGAATATTAATATACCTTCAGATATAGCATTTGGAAATATTTTATCCCATTCTATTAGTAACTTTTAACAATGTTTACATTGTCTTTGGATATACATTATTTTTTTTATTTTTTAGGGAGTTTGTATACTCTTCTGTTGCCTGTGCCATTGAAATCGTATCCAAGAAATCACTGCCAATTTCAATGTTGTGAGGTTTTATGACCCAGATTTTCTTCTATTTTTTTTTTTTTTTGCGGGTTTGGGGATGGAACCCATGGGCATTTGACCTCCGAGCTACACCCCCTGACCTACTTTTTATTCTTTATTTTGAAACTGGGTCTCACTGAGTTGCAGAGGGCCTCACTAAGTAGCTGAGGCTGTCTGCGAACCGCGATCCTCCAGGTCTCAGCCTCCCAAATGCTGGGATTACAAGCGTGCGCCACCACGCCCGGCTTCCCGATTTTCTTCTAAAAGTTTATAGTCTTAAGATTGATATTGGACTTCCGGGAAGATGGCGACCGAGAAAAGCGGGGCTTAAGAGTCCCGCTAACAACAAATATCCATTACCACAAAATCAGCGCCTTTCAAAGCCAGAAAACAACATCACCAGAGAAACAAAAAAAAATCACCAGGCTCCAGAGAGAAACCAAGAAATCACTGCCAATTTCAATGTTGTGAGGTTTTATGACCCAGATTTTCTCCTAAAAGTTTATAGTCTTAAGATTTATATTTAGGTCTTTTATCTATTTTGAGTTAATACTTGTATATGGGATTAGGTAAGGGTCCAATTTTATTCTTTTCCATGTAATTATTATGTTTCAACAATATTTAGTTAAAAGATTATTATTTCCACCACCAAATGTTCGTGGAAACCTTGTCAAAAATAACTTGACAATATAGGGAAGAATTTAGCTCTAGGCTTTTATTTAACTCCAATGGTTTATATATCTGCCTTTAGAATAGTACTACACTGTTTCAATTATTGTAGCTTTATATGGTTTGAAATCAGAAAATATATATCTTCTAGCTTTGTTCTTTTTCAAGATCGATGTGGGTACCTAGAGTCCATATTCCATATTAGGATAGATTTTTTTTTCTGAAAAATAAATATATAAATATATGATAGTTTCACCTAAAAAATAGAAAAAAATAGATTCTCTGGTAAGAAAGAAAGCAAAAAGAAATATTGAAATGTTATCTTTAAGTCATCAAAAGCTTGGTATCAGACAAATGAAACTGTTATGAGAGATTATCATTTTTAATTTTGGATAAATTGCTATAATACTAGATGTCAACTACTAAGCCAAGCATAGGAGGGGGGGATAGGGAGAGAACGGGGTGGGGATCGGGTGGGGGCTGACTGGGCAATGTGTGCATGTATGTCTACAAAAGTATGTATCCCACTATGATGTATGAATACAGTGCACCAATTAAAAATAAATATGAAAAAAAAAGATTTATATTTAGGTCTTTTATCTATTTTGAGTTAACATTTGTATATGGTGTTAGGTAAGGGTCCAATTTTATTCTTTTTCATGTAATTTTCATTTTTCAACAATATTTAGTTAAAAGATTATTATTTCCTCCACCAAATGTTTGTGGAAGCCTTGTCAAAAATAACTTGACAATATATGGAAAAATTTATCTCTATGCTTTTATTTAACTCCAATGGTTTATATATCTGCCTTTAAAACAGTACTACACTGTTTCAATTATTGTAGCTTTATATGGTTTGAAATCAGAAAATATACATCTTCTAGCTTTGTTCTTTTTCGAGATCGTTTTGGGTATCTAGAGTCCATATTCCATATTAGGATAGATTTTTTCCTGAAAAATAAATAAATAAATGTATGATAGTTTCACCTAAAAAAAAAAAAAAAAGAAAAAAATATTCTCTGGTAAGAAAGAAAACAAAAAGAAATATTAAAATGTTATTTTTAAGTCATCAAAAGCTTGGTATCAGACAAAGGAAACTTTTGTGAGATTATCATTGTTAATTTTGGATAAATTGCTATAATACTAGATGTCAACCACTAAGCCAAGCATGGGAAGGTGGGATAGGGTGGGAACGGGGTGAGGATCGGGTAGGGGCTAATTGGGCGATGTGTGCATGTATGTCTACAAAAGTTATTTTTTTTATCCCATTATGATGTATGAATACAGTGCCCCAATAAAAAAATAAATGTATATATAGTTATATGTAGATATATATATATAGCAGATATAAAAAATTTATATATGTGTTGCTAATGCTTACTGTCCTTTCTCTCAACTTTCTGGTTTGCTAAACTTCATTGTACTATTGGCTCCCTATGTGATGGAAGAGCCTTTAAATTCCTGGGAATTGTCCTTGGTTCTGAACCAAGTCATTTATTACTGGTATCAGAAAGCTTTGCTCCAAATGCCCTGCTCATCTGCAGGGTAATTCAGACTGTAATTTCACAGGCTGCTGCCTCACCTGTAGGGGAACCATCTGGAAGGGGAATTATACCTGATATTTTCTCCTCTGAAGCTCATGGGGCATTCTTCTTTCAAAAGTGTCAATTACTTTTTAAAATTAAATACTGCATTTATCTTTCAAAAATTAAGTACTAAAAAACATAGAATTAAATTAAATGAAGGACTAGAATATTTAACATTATTCAATAAAAAGAGAATCTTATCTTACTCGTGGTACCTTCAGTGTAAGGTACTTCTCTAATATTTTTTGGCTCAAATAACTAAATTGCTAAAATAGTCCTAGGCAAAATTTATCTTTTTAAAAAAGCAAGTCAGTGGGGCATGGCGGTGCACGCTTATAATCCCTATATTTGAGAGGCTGAGACAGGAGGATTACACATGTTTGAAGCCAACCTCAGCTACTTAGTTTGGTGCTCAGCAACATAGTGAGATCCTGTTTCCAAATAAAACATAAAAATAGGTTTGGGAGTATAGCCCAGAGGTAGAAAGCCTCTGGGTTTCACCCCGCCCCCAGTACCACGGAAGATAAAACAAAAAAACAGAAAAACAAAAAGCAAGTCAAGGAAGAGCTGCAAATAAAAAGTTAATCTGAAGACTACAGACAGTCAAGAGATAAAATTAAAAATGCAAGAATAAACAAGCTTACAAAATCTAATACCAATCTAGCAGAATTCCTGATGTGTAACAATTAATAACTTATGCTCATCAGAAGGCATATAAAAGGGACACTTAATAATAGAAAGTTTTAAAATGCTATGTTCATATATGAAGTTATAAATACATATTTTAATATTATGTACTGAGTGGAGGAGAAAGAGGGGTGCGATCTGAAGAGAACACACTAAGTGCTGTGTGGTATATGTTTCCAGCATTCTGAATCTCATTATGACGTATAATTACAATGTACCAACTAAAAAATAACCTAGATTGAATAAACCAACAAAAATTTTCATGCTACTTTGTAAAAAAAAAAAAAAAGGATAAGTAGTCAAAGTTTGAAAAAAATAATGGCTGGCTATACACACATAAAGTGTATATCTATCTCCAACAAAGAATACTAATCATTAACAAACAAACAAACAAAAAAAACTGAGCATGCAATGCAAAAAAAAATGGTCTGTAATGTTCTTTCTTAAAGATTCAGTTTTAGTATCAAGGTGATACTAGATTCACAGAATGATTTTTGAAAGTAGTCCATCTCTTTCTACTTGATAAAATAACACTAGACCTATGTCCTTCATGAACACAGATGCAAAAATTCTTAAGAAAATACTAGCAATTCACATTCAAAAACACATCAAATGGATTGTACACTATGACCAAGTTGGCTTCATTCCAGAGATGCAAGGCTGGCTTAACATATACAAATCAATAAATGCAATTCATCACATAATGAAACCAAAGGAAAAATCACATAATCATGTCAACATATGCAGAAAAGCATTTAATAAAATCCAACACCACTCATCTTAAAAAAATGAAGATGAATGGATTACAAAACTGTGGGATATGTACATAATGAAATTTTACTCAGCCATAAAGAAAAACAAAATTATGCCATTTACAGGGATATGAATGGAACTGAAGAACATTATGCTCAGTGAGATTAGTCAGTCCCCAAAAATAAGAAATCAGATGATCTCCCCAATATGCAGAAGCTAGGGAGAAAATCGGTCACAGAAGTAACTCTAGATGAAGAAGGAGATATATGGATGAGCAAATAAGGTGACTTGAGGGGGATGGAAGGGGGAAAGAGAGAAGTTCTCTAATGCACATGATGTGCTTTAACAAGCATATCAAAGTCAATCACTAAGCCAAACATGAGCAGGAGGGAAGGGAGGAAATGGGGTGGGAATTAGATAAGGGCTAATTGAGTGATGTGTGCATGTATACCTCTACCATCTTGTACTCCACTAAGATGTATGACTATAATGGACCAATAAAAAATTTACAAAATGAAGAAATTACAAATAGAAGGAATTACCTCAATATCATAAAGGCAATATATGATAAACCCAAAGACAACACTATACTGAATGGGGAAAATCAAGAATAAGACAAAGGTACCCATTATCACTACTCCTATTCAATATAGTACTCAAAATTCTAGCCAGAGCAATGAGACAAGAGAAGAAAATTAAGAAGATACAAACAGGAAAAAAAATTAAAATTATGTCTGTTTGCAATTCGATTTTTAAAAACTCAACCAGAAGCCTTTTATGCTGGGCACATGCTTGTAATACCAGTACTTAGGCTGAGATAGGAATATTGCAGGTTCAGGGCCACCCTCAGTTACTTAAGGCCCTCTACAACTTAGTGAAACTCTGTTTCAAAATAGAGAATGAAAAACAGAGCTGGGGGTATAGCTCATAGGTAGAATGCCCCTGGGTTCAATATACAGCTACATACATATGTACATACATACACACACATGCACGCATGTCTTCTAGAGCTGATAATTTCAGTAAAGTAACCAAATTAAAAAATCAACTTATAGCCGGGTGTGGTGGTGCACGCTTGTAATCCCCGCACTTGGGAGGCGGAGACAGGAGGATCGCGCAGGTTCGAAGTCAGCCGTGCTGGCTTAACAGACCCTGTTTCCAAATTTTAAAAATAGGTCTGGGAGAGTAGCCTAGAGGTAAAAGGGTTTCCAGAAACCCCAGTATCACATACACACACACAAAAAAAATCAACTTATAAAAATTAATAGCTTTTCTTCTATATACCAACCATAAATTCACTTTAAAAGAAATCTGAAAAACAATTCTATTCACAATGGATTAAAAAATATAAAATCCTTAGGAATAAATCTAAGTAAGAAGATAAAGAACCTTTACAATGAAAATTATACAACACTGAGAAACGAAACTGAAGAAGATCTTAGAAGATGTTATCAATATTCTTGGCTAGGCAGAAAAAAATATTGTCAAAATGTCCATGCCACCAAAAGTGACCTACAGATTCAGTGCACTCTATCAAAATACCAATGTCAGTCTTCACAGAGCTAGAAAAATCAGTCCTAAAATTCAGATGGAAGAACAAAAGACCCAGAATAGCAAAAATAATTCTGAGCAATAAAAACTTTGCTGGAGGCACAAATCTGATTTCAAATTATATTACAGACAGCCGGGCGTGGTGGCGCATGCTTGTAATCCCTTCGCTTGGGAGGCTGAGACAGGAGGATCGCAGAGGTTCGAAGCCAGCCTCGGCTACTTAGTGAGACCCTGTTTCCAAATAAAATATAAAATAGGTCTGGGAGTGTAGCCCGGAGGTAGAAAGCCTCTGGGTTCCACCCCTAGTACCACCAAACAAAACAAAACAAAACAAATCATATTACAGAGCTATAGTAACAAAAACAACATGGCATTGGCACAGAGACACATAGACCAATGGAATAGAATAGAAGACAGAGACAAACCTTCAGACTCATAAAATCAGTTATTTGGTAAAAAGCCAGAAACATACTCAGAAAGAGAGAAAGATTTTTCAACAAATAGTGCTGTGAAAATTGAGATATTCATATGTAGAAGAATGAAATTTGACGCTAATCATCTCTCACCCAGCGCAAGAGCCACCTCAAGATAATCCAAAGGTCTAGAAATTAGACCAGAAACTTTGCAATTATTAGAAGAAAACACTGAACTAACTCTTTAACATAAAGGCACAGTAAGAAACTTTCTCAATAAGAATACAAAGCAGCCGGGCGTGGTGGCACACACTGGTAATCCCCGCGCTTGGGAGGCTGAGACAGGAGGATCACACGGGTTCGAAGCCAGACTCAGCTACTTAGTGAGGCTCTCAGCAACTTAGTGAGACCTTGTTTCCAAATAAAATATAAAAAAGGTCTGGGAGTATAGCCCGGAGATATAAAGCCTCTGGATTCCACCCCCAGTACCACCAAAAACAAAACAAACAAAACAAAATAAAACAAAACAAAAAAAACCCACAAGGCTTAGGAAATAAAACTGAGAATCAGTGGGATAGCATCAAATTAAAAAGCTTCTGAACAGAAAGGGAACAATCTAAGAGTCTGAAGAGGGAGCCTACAGAATGGCAGAAAATCTTTGCCAGCTACTCCTCTGATGAAGGACTAATATCTAGAATATATAAAGAACTTTAAAAACAATACTAAAAGAGCCAAATAACCATAACCCTAACCCCAAATAATCCAATTAAAAATGGGCAACTGAATAAACATTATTTAAAAGAAAAAATTCAAACAGCCAAGAAATATATTAAGAAACAGTCAACATTATTAGCAATGAGGGGAACATAAATCAAAACTACACAGATTTCATCTAACTCCATTTAGAATGGGAATCATCAAGAATACAAATGATTACAGGCATGCTCCACCACTCCTAGTACTTGGGAACAGGAGGATCAAAGGTTTGAAGACAGCCTCAGCAACCTAGTGAGATCCTTTTTCAAAACAAAAAATAAAATAGGTCTAGGAGTGCAGCTCAGAGGTAGAACACTCCTGGCTTCAATTCCCAGCACCACCAAACGAACAAAATACAACAGATAATAAATGCTAACGAGAATGTGGGGATTTGTTTCTGAGTCTTCTATTCTGCTTCATTGGTCTATGTATCTGCTTTTGTGCCAGTCCCATGCTGTTATTACAATGGCTTTGTAGTATAGTTTTAAGTTAGGTATTGTGATTTCTACTGCATTGTTTTTGTTGCTGAGAACTATTTTGGCTATTCTGTTTTTTTTTTTTTTTATTGTTCCAAATAAATTTAAGGACTGATTTTTTTCTGTGTCTGAGAAATGACCTTGGTAATTTAATGGGTATTGCCTTGAATCTGTAGATAACTTTTGGAAGTATGGCCATTTTCATGATATTTATTATGCCTATCCATGGACATGGAAGATCTTCCCAACTCCGAAGATCTTCTTCAATTTCTTTTTTTAATGTTTTATAATTTTCTTTGTAGAGGTCTTTTACTTCTTTGGCTAAGTTTATTCCTAAATATTTTATTTTTTTGTGGGAAATCCTGAGTGGAAGTGTTTTCTGAATTTCTTTTTCAGTGGATTTATGGTTGGTGTACAGAAAAGCTGATTTTTTTTTTTTTTTTTAACTGAAGAGCTTCTGT
The DNA here is from genome assembly GCF_963383645.1 of Muscardinus avellanarius. Lineage (NCBI taxonomy): Eukaryota > Metazoa > Chordata > Mammalia > Rodentia > Gliridae > Muscardinus > Muscardinus avellanarius. The sequence continues at coordinate 195,450,754 of NC_137786.1, read as the reverse complement.
ACAGCAAAGGAAACTGTCAAGAACCTCAATGGAGAGCCAAAAGAATGGGAGAAGATTTTTGCTACCTACTCCTCCGATAGAGGACTAATATCTAGAATATAAAGAGAACTCAAGAAACTTAGCTCTAAGAAAACAAAAAACCCAATAAAAAATGGGCAAGTGAATTAAATACACTTCATGAAAGACAAAATTCAAATGGCTAATAAATGCATGAAAAAATGCCCAACATCATTGGCAACAGAAGAGATGCAAATCCAAACTACCCTGAGATTTCACATAACTACAACTAGAATGCCAATCATTAAAAACACAAACAAAAACAAATGATGGTGAGGATGTGGAGAAGTGGGAACTCTAAACAGTATAGAGGATCCTCAGAAGAATGGGAACAAACTTACCATTTGATCCAGCAATACCACTTCTGGGTATCTACCCCAAAAGAAGGAAACCAAACCACCAAACTAATGCATGCATATCTATGTTCATAGCTGCACTATTCACCATTGCCAAACTATGGAACCAGCCAAGATGTCCATCAACAGATGAATGGATTACAAAGCTGTGGGATATGTACACACTGGAATTTTATTTAGCCATAAAGAAGAAATCAGATGCTTTCGCTAATATGCGAAAGCTAGGGGGAAATGGGTAACAGGAGGAACTCTAGATGAAGAAGGAAATCTTATAAAGGAGCAAATAAGGTGACCTAACTGAGGAAATGGGAGGGGGAAAAAGCACAAGATGTACTTAAATAAGCATATCAAATTCAATCACTAAGCTAAGCATGGGAAGGAAGGATGGGGAGGGAATGAGGTAGGGATTGGGTAAGGACTAATTGAGTGATGTGTGCATGTATATCTACACAAGTCTATTATCTCATTAAGATGTATAAGTACAATGCACTAATAAAAATAAAAAATTATAAATCCTAAAAAAAAAAGAATGTGGGGAAACAGGAACTCTTAACATTATTGATGGAAGTATTAATTAGTACAACCACTATTGGGATCTGAATGGAGGTTCCTCAAAGATTAAGGCTGAAACCACCATAAGGCTCTGTTATAAAATCATTCCTTAGTATCTTTCCAAAAGAACTAAAGTCAGAATCTGGCGGGGCGTGGTGACACACACTTGTAATCCCCACGCTTGGGAGGCGGAGACAGGAGGATCGTGCAGGTTCGAAGCTAGTCTTGCTGGCTTAAGAGACCCTATTTCCAAATAAAAAAATATAAAATAGGCCGGGCGTGGTGGTGCACGCTTGTAATCCCCGCGCTTGGGAGGCAGAGACAGGAGGATCGCGCAGGTTCGAAGCCAGCCGCGTGCACTGGCTTAGGAGACCCTGTTTCCAAATAAAAAAATGTAAAAATAGGTCTGGGAGTATAGCCTGGAGGTAGAAGGGCTCCATCCCGAGTAATGCCAAAAATAAAAAATAAAAAAATAAAAATAAAGTCAGAATCCTATGATGATGTACTCACATCCATGTTTATTGCAGCACAAACTATGAAACAGTAGCCAAACTATGAAACCAACTTAGGTGTCTATCAACAGATAAATGGAAATGAAGAAAATGCGGTACATACACACAATGGAATTTTATTCAGCAATAAAGAACAAAATTATGTTATTTGCAGGAAAATGGATGGAACTAGAGACCATTAAAATCAGCCAATATCAGAAAGTCAAGAGTTAAATGTTTTCTCTCTCTCTCTCTCTCTTTTTTTTTTTTTTTGGCAGGTCTGGGGCTGGAACCCAGGGGCATTTTACCTCCAAGCTACACCCCCTGCCTGATTTTTTATTCTTTATTTTGAAACCAGGTCTCACTGAGTTGCGGAGGGCCTCACTAAGTAGCTGAGGCTGTCCGCAAATGTTTTCTCTTGTATGCAGAAGCTAGAGAGAAATAGGAAACAAAAGGGTCTTGAGATAAATAAGGTGAGAGACCAGTAGAATAATGGAAGAAGGTAGGGGAAGGGAGGTAATGAAGGGAAAAAGGAGGTTTGATAAAAAAAAAAACAAACAGTAGTTCAAATAATGCCACGTCCATAGGTGAAAGTATCACTACCAATCTCACTGACATGAGAGGACAGGAGAAGTTGGTGGGATTTGGAGGGAATTACATCAACTGCTTTGTGCATGTATATTTGTATCATGCTGAACCTCATCATGAAATATAGTTAGAGTACACCAATAAAACATATTAAAATAATGTATTGTATGAGGAGCAATTTCTGGTTTTAGCAATAAGTTATTTTGCATTAAAAATAGTGAAGGAGTATATACAATTACTTCCCAAACAAGAAATAGGAATAGCCACTAATTATTTGAAGATATTCTAAACTTTTTTAGTAATTTAAACACAGTAGAAATTACTTCACAACTACCAGATTAGCAGTCATACGATAGCCACTATTGGCTAGTCTACAGAGACATGAAATAAAAAGTTTACTACTTTGAGAAAGGTTGGCATTATCTAGTAATGTGGAAGAGCAGCACAGCCTATCATCTAGCACTCCTAATTATACACCTGGAAACGCATGTTTAAAGGTAAATGCATACATGTATAAGAATACTACAGCACTGTTATTCGTCATGGTAAAATCCTGGCCTTATCTAGGACTCATAGTAGTACATTGTAGTACACTGTAGTACCTTCATATAACAGTATTTACAAAATGAAAATGAAAAAATTACCCTTGCAGGCAATGTTGCCAAGTGTTACAAATATTTCTGAGTAAAGATAGCAAAAAATTACATTTTGGTTCCACGTATGTAAATGTCAAAAACTGGTAAATGTAAAGTGGACTGTTTAGGAACATAAAATAGAGTGGTAAATCCATAAAGAAATACAAGAACGTGATTAGTCAGTAGGTCAGGAAAGTGGTTACCTCTGGGATAGAAAAGGAGTTTTAACCACGAAATATTTGGATGGGTTTGTTCTATATTTTGATCTGTGTGATGACTTTCACAGGTGTTCTGTGACTACTGGCTTTACCACACTTATAAGTTCATGCAATTTTCTGTATTTATTTCAAAACTTAAGATTTAAAAAGGAACATTTTTATGAATAGTTTTCTATAATATGCAATAATATGAGTAAAAGAAAATAGGACTCCCATTCATATGTATTTATAAATGCTATAACATGTGTGGAAAAACACAAAGTTAGGGAGAAAAATAACTGCCAGTGTAGAGGGGAATATAATATCAGGGTACAGGAAAGGGAAAGAGATGAATTCTTCATTATAAATCAACTATTGTAAATTTAAAAAAAACAAAATTTTGTAAGTTTCCTTCATAAAATTAAGAAAAGAGTAAATAACCAATCTATAAAGATCTAGTAGTGTTTCCTAGGACCAGTAGTAAGTGGAAACTACTTATAAAAAGAAACATTAAAATAATAGGGAAAGAGTAAGATGGCCTTAAAAAAAATCAATTACAAGCCAGCGTAGTAGCACGGGGTTATAATCTGAGTTACTTGGGAGGCTGAGACAGGAAGATCACAGGTTCAAGGACTGCCTCAGCAACTTAGTGAGACCTTGTTTCCAAATAAAAATAGAAGAAAAAAAAAGGCTATGGCATAGCTCATAGATAGATTTGGGGTTCAATCCCATAAGCAAATAACAAAAAACAAAATAAGTCAATTACAGATGCTCTTTGACTCATGATGGAGTTATGTTCCAATAAACTAACATAAACTGAAAATAATCATAGATCAAAAATGCATTTACTACTCCTAGCCTGCCAGCATCACAGCCTCTGACACAGTACACTGCAGAGTATTGGTCCTTTATCCTTGTGACTACACAGCTGATCAGGAGCTGTAAGCTTGCTGCTGCTGCCCAGCATTCCAAGAGTTTCTTACTACATAACGGCTAACCTCAGAACAGATCATATTTCAAATCTGAGGAACTGTTTTTAGTATTGCTTTGGCATCATTGTTTTAAAAAAAAAAAATCTCGAGTCATCTTAAGTTGAAGGAACCATGCATAAGAAATCCACTTTAGATATGAAAAATTGGGTTAAAACAAGGGAGCTGGGATATGACCCAGGAGTAAGGTGCCAAATGGTTCAATCTCTAGCACCACAAAAATGAAAATGGAAAAGGGTAGAAAATATTCAAACATTAATAATAAAAATTTTAGTGTCTATATATCATACAAATAAGTCTAAAGAAGAAAAAGATTACCAGGAACAAAGAACACAACTATATAATAATAAAAAAGCCAAACTTTTTCAGGAATACAGACATCATAATACCAATGCCCATACAAAAATACTTGAAAAACTGGCCTAAGTTAAATGTTAGGATAGATTTTTTCTGAAAATAAATAAATAAATAAATGTATAAAAAGAAATCCAGACAAAGGGAAACTCAAGATAATTTTGGTGTTACTAGAAATAAAACCATTACAAAAGAGTATAGAGGTTTTTTAAAAAAAACTAAACAGAGGAGGCCAGGATTGGAGCCTGCCGTGTGACAAGGCTGGTGCTGGGGCCAGGGAGGCCGGGATAGCAGCCTCCCTTAAGGAAAGGCCGGTGTTGGGGCCTCCGAGGCTGGGATCCGAGCCTGCCATGAGGCAATGATGGTGCTTGGGCCAGTGAGGCCAGGATCAGAGTCTGCCTGGTGGCGAGGCCAGTGCCCAGGCCAGTGAGGCCGCGATGAGGGCCTGCCATGAGGCAAGGCCGGTGCTGGGGTCACTGAGACCAGGATCCAACCCTGCCGAGCAGCAAGGCCGGTGCCAGGACCTTCGAGAGTGGGAATGAATCCTGCAATGTGGCATCCACAGAAAAATATCACAGAAAATAAAAAATTAGATGCTTTCCCTAATATGCAAAAACTAGGAAGAAATAGGTAATAGGAGGAAATCTATTTGAAGAAAGGGCCCTATGGAAGAGCAATTAAGGTGACCTATCAGAGGGGATGGGATGGGAGAAGATGGAAACTCTTTAAAGCACATGATGTACTTAAACAAATATATCAAAGTCAATCACTAAATCAAGCATGGGATCGAGGGAGGGGGAGGGATGGGGATGGGGATTTGATAAAGGCTAAATGGATGATGTGTGCTTGTATATCCTCACAAGTCTTGTATTCCACTGAAATATTTGACTACAATGCACCAATAAAAATATATTAAATAATAAAATAATAAAAAAATAAAAATAAAGAAATAAAAACTAACTACCATATGATCCAAAAATCCCACTAGTGGGTATATTTCCAAAGGAAATGAAATCTGTACATCAAAGAGAAACCTGTATTCCATGTTTACTCATCACTATTAACAACAGCCAAGATTTGAAATCAACAGTGATGTCCACTGACAGATACAAGAATAAGAAAGATGCAGTACATATATAGAATTAAATGTTATTACCATAAAAAAAGAGTGAAATCCTGTCATTTGTGGCTGCATGGATGAAACTATAGGACATTCTGTTTAATGAAATAAGCCATGACAAACAGACAAGTACTTTATCTTATTTGGAAGGTAAAATGTTGTGCTTAAGTAGAGAGCAGAAGAGTGGTCACCAGAGGGTAGGGAGTGTAGGAGGTGTGAGGGAGAGAGGAAAGTCCAATGAAGAATATAAAACTTTGATAGAGCTGGATGTGATGGCGCACGCTTGCAATCCCTGAGCTTGGGAGGCAGAGAAAGGAAGATCGTGCAGGTTGAAGCCTGCCGTGCTGGCTTAAGAGACCCTGTTTCCAAATTAAAAAATATAAAAATAGGTCTGGGAGTGTAACCCAAAGGTAGAAGGGTTTCCAGGAACCTCAGTACCACAACAAAACAAAAACAAAAACAAAAACATAGATAGGTTGTGATTAGTTTTCTGCATTTAGCAGGGTGATTATAGTTCATCACAGATTATTATACATTTAACGAAGGTTCCCAACAAAAAGAAATTATGAATGTATGAGATGAAAATACTAATTATCCTAACTTGAGCAGCACATATTATATACATGTATAAAATGACACACTGAGCACCAAAAATATTACAATTAGAAAAAAATTAAAAATAAAAAACATTAGTGCCAGTGTTTTTTTTTGTCTTTAAGTTTTTTTTAAATTTATTTTTATTGGTGCATTGTAATTGTATATCACATTGGAATACAAGACTTGAGAGGATTACAAGCACACATTATCCAATTAGCCCTCATCCAGTCCCCATCCCATTCCCTCCCCCTCCCTTGATCCCATGCTTGTTTGGTGATTAACTTTGATACATTTGTTTATGTACCTCCTGGGTTTTAAAGAGGCTCCATCTTCCCCTATTCCATACCCTCTGATTGGTCACCTTAATTGCTTCACTATAGGGCCCTTTCTATAGCTCAACCTCTTCCTGTTGCCCCTTTCCTCCTAGTTATTGCTTATTAGGGGAAGGCATCTGGTTTTTATTTTCTGCAATATTTCTCTGTGCATGCCGCGTTACAAGTACCGATCCCACTCTTGACAGCCCCAGTAGTGGCCTAGCTACCCGGTGGACTGATCCAGACCTTGCTGGCTCAAGCAGCGGCCTTGCCTCATGGGAGGCCCCAATTCTGGTCTCGCTGGCCCCGACACCGGCTTAACCCCTCGGCTGGCTCGGATCCCGGCCTCGGAGGTCTCAGTAGCGGCCTTGCCTCATGCCAGGCTCCAAAGCTGGCCGCTGGCCCCTGCACTGGCCTTGCCTCACGGCAGGCTCCGATCCCGGCCTCGCTGGCCTTGGCACTGGCCAAACCCCTCAGCAGGCTCCGATCCTGGCCTCGGAGGCCTCAGTAGCAGCCTTGCCTTACGGAAGGCTCTGATGCCGGCCGCTGGCCCTGGCACCGGCCTAAACCCTCAGCAGGCTCCGATCCCGGCTTCGGAGGCCCCAGCACCGGCCTTGCCTCACGGCAGGCTCTGATGCTGGCCATTGGCCCCGGCACCAGCCTAACCCCTCAGCAGAGTCCGATCCCAGCCTCGCTGGCCCTGCAGTGCCAGTGTTTAAAATACTAAAAAGTGGCCGGGCGTGGTGGCGCACGCTTGTAATCCCCGCGCTTGGGAGGCAGAGACAGGAGGATTGCGCAGGTTCGAAGCCAGCCGCGTGCACTGGCTTAGGAGACCCTGTTTCCAAATTTAAAAAAAAAAAAATGTAAAAATGGGTCTGGGAGTGTAGCCCAGAGGTAGAAGGGCTTCCAGGAACCCCAGTACCACCAAAATATAAATAAATAAAATAAAATAAAATAAAATACCAAAAAGTAACTGCCAACAACTCTATGCTTAGCTCTAAATTGGAATGCACTACCACATTAAATCTAAATATTTCAAGAGTTCCCTAAAATTTCTATTTTGCTGGAATTGTTACTATATTTATTAAAAATTTACAAAAAATAATAAAGGAAAGCTTATTTTTTAATTTTTTGATAAATTTATTTAATAAAAACATGCCTATTAAAGAGAACTTAAAATATAACAACAAAAACTTAAATTTTCTAAATGGTTAAGAAATTTTTGTCTATGAAAAGTCTACCTTCATAAAACTGGCATATGAATAACTCAAATCAGCTGAAAAATACCTTTAACTTGAATTTATATATATTTTAACTCATGTTTTCAATGGCAATCTATGTAACATAATTTAATTTTATTATCTTAGTAATAGCACTAAATTCTATTTTATCAATAAAGGACATTGATTACATAATCTTATGAATTACAAAAATAGGACATTTAGCACAATAGCAACAGCAGAAACATCATGTTAATTTTTTTATTAAATAGTCTTACCATGTCCTCATAAGTTCTTAGGGACTTTTGGGCAAACACTATGGCCTCTACAACTTTAGAAAGTGAAAAAAACAGTAATCCTTTATTGTGATTTTTAAAAGAAAAATGTATTTAAAAAAAAAAAAAGATGAATAGCTAACAAATAAGTTATTATTTTAGAATAACTGCCATAAAGATTGTTGCTATTTTTAAGATACTCCAACCATTCAACCATTTATCAAATACAATTAAAAGAGCAGAAAAATGGCTACCTTACTGATTAAATTTCTAGGTTACCAGTTAAAGTAATTTTCCCTGTAAACACTTACCATCCACTCTGATATAATAACATCCACTTTCTCTACAGGAAGACGAACTTCTTCAATCTTTCCTTTAATTAATGTAATTGTATCTTCAAGTTTATTCAGTCTGAAAATTACCATAATAAATCGGATTACTAGGTTAAACTGATTCAGAAAACTAGCTAAGTTACATAATTTTTTGCCAACTCTTCATATGATTTTGTGATAGAAAAAGTATGCTCAAAGTTTATTTATTCCTTGTGCATTATAACTATTGTTTGGTTTCCCTATGAATGCCCCAAAATGTATCTAGTTAATTTGGCAATACACTAAACCAATAATAAAATCTTTTGCTTGAAAAGATATTGAATTTTATTAAGAACATTAACTTTTATAGAGATTTGTATAGAGAGTTTTCAGTATTTTTCTGGAGAAAAGAAAGCCTTTTCAATAAACAGTGCTTGGAAGACTGGTTTCCATACGTAGAAGAATAAATTTTGACCCCAATAATCTCTCACCCTGCACAAGAGTCAACTGAAAATGAATCAAAGATGTAGAAATCACTAGAAACTTTGTAATTACAGGAAGAAAACACAGGATCACAACTCTCCAACATAAAGGCACTGGTACAGACTTCCTCAGTAAAAAGAAAAGCTCAGAAAATCTTCCTCAGTAAAGCTTAGACTTCCTGAGCTTTTTCCCAGAAGCTCAGGAAATAAAACTAAGAATCAATCAATAGGATGGCATCAAATTAAAAGGCTTCTGCATAGAGAAGGAAACTCAAATATGAAGACAGAGGATAGAGAATGGAAGACGATCTTTGCTACCTACTCCTCTGGTAGAGGATTCATATCTAGACCATATAAAGATCTTGAAGCCAGGTGTGGCTGTGCACACCTGTAATCTCTGTACTTAAGAGGCAGAGACAGGATTGCAAGTTCAAGGCCAGCATCAGCAACTTACAAAGCCTTCTGCAAATTTGTGAGACCCTATTTCAAAATAAAAAATAGAAAAGGTCTGGGGATATAGCTCAGAAGTACAATGCCTCTGGGTTCAACATCTAATACCACTAAAAATAAATAAAATAATCTGAAAAACTTAATTATAAAACAACTCAAGAAATGGACAATTCAATCAAATAGACACTTCTGAAAAGAAGTACAAATGGCCAATAAATACAATAAAAAATGTTCAGCATCATTAGCAATCAGGGAAATGCAAATCAAAACTGCACTGAGATTCCATCTAACTCCAGTTAGAATGGCAATCACCAATAATACAAATAATAATAAATACAGGTGAAGATGTGGAAAATAGGAACTCTTATTCACTGCTGGTGAGATTAAAAATCAGTACAAACACTACAGAGATCAGTATAAAAGTTCCTCAAAAAGCTACAAATGGGAGCTGGGCATGGTGGCACACATCTGTAATCCCAGTATTTGGGAGGCTGAGACAGGAGGATAGGGGTTCACAGCCAGGCCAGCCTCAGCTACTTAGTGAGGCCCTCCCCAACTTACTGAGATCCTGTTTAAAAAAAAAAAAATTGGACTGGTGGTATAGCTTGGAGGAAGAATGCCTCTCTGGGTTCAAACCCCAGCAACACACCCCACACCCCCACCCCCACCCACACACACACACACACACAGAACCACCATATAAGCCAGCTATACCACTCCTCAGTATCATTACAAAATGACTGAAGTCAGAATACTATAGTGATACACATATATCCACGAATAGATAATAAAAATGTAATGTAGATACACACAATGGAATTCTGATTGTCACACAAAAGAACAAAACTATATCATTTGCAGGAAAATGGATGGAACTGGAGAGTATTATGCTGAAGTCAGCCAGTCTCAGAAAGTCAAGGGTCATGTATTTTCTCTCATATGTGGAAGCTAAAGAGAAAACAGAAAATGGAAGAGAGTTCAGATAAGTGAGGAGAGAAATAAGTAAAATATTGAAAGGGGATTGGGGGAGGGAGGTAAGGACGAGCAAAAAGATAACTGATGAAGAAAACAGTTCACATAAGACTATGTCCATGTATGACACAGCATGTATCACCACCAATCTCACTAACATGTACAGGGGACCAGGGTCGATCTGGAGGGAAACACACTAAGTGCTATGGCTCAGCAAGTCCAGCTGTATCACTACGAACCTCACTATGATATATAATTATAATGCACCAAGTTTTAAAAAAGATAACAGGTTCTACTTTTGTAGATATGTACTATCATCTTAAGTTATCTTAAGACATAACCTCCTAGCTTTATTTTGCTACATTTTAAACACAAAACAGGTATATTGAATGGATAGTAAACTTTATCAATTTTTCCCAGCGAATAATGAGATGATCTCAATCATTTCTCAACAGTTTTTCTGGATGATTTTCTCACATTTAACCAACGTTACATTCCTGGGAGAAACTTTACCTTCTAAAATATTGCCCTATTAGTTTTCTTTCTCATTTTGGTTTTGGTACTAGAGATGGAATCCAGGGCCTCCTGCATACAAAGTACACACTATACCACTGAGGTACATCCCCAGCTGAGTTTTCTAGTGTTTTTATTAGGATACACACACACACACACACACACACACACACACACACACACACACACACTCATGAGTGAGTAAACTCATTTTTCTGCTCTCTACTGTCTTAGTAGGGTTTTGAAATCGAGATTTTATCAACCCCATGTATTGATAATTTATTATTGACAGAGATGACCTGCTAGTAGAAAGGAAAGAATGGTCTTTGTAACAAGTGGCATCAGGACAACTGGGTCTTGTACACAGAATGTAAAAATGAAAAGTGACAGAGAACAAACCTGTACCACTACTTTACCCCACAGCAAAAAACAATGCCTCATAGATATGGACACAAATGAAAAGGGCCCAATTATAAAATATTTAAAGATGAATATATTCTCCAAAACCTCAGGATGGGTAATTATTTCTTACTCAACTCATAAATAATGGCAAGCTTAAATAAGAATGTTGCTGAAAGAGAACTAAGAATTTTAGTTTATCAAAAGACTAATGAAGAGAGAGAAAAGACAAGCAAGGATGAGACAATATTATTGTATTACATAAAACTTACAGAGTTCAAATCACAAATACATATAGATTGTCTATAAATGAAGAAAGTTATAATTCAAAAGAAACTAAGCAAAAGACATAAGCAAATCCAAGAAAATCCAAATGGCCACTAATCACATAAAGGGGCAACAAATCTCATTAGCAGTCATAGAAACAAAAATTAAAAACTGTAATGTGACACTGCTATAAAATCAATTGGAAAAACTTTTATAAGTCAGACAATAATAACTAGAACTGTTATAAAGTACTGGTGAAGGTATAAATTGATATACCACTTTAGAAAATAGCCTAGCAGCACCTAGGAAATTTGAAGACAAGTATATCCTAGATACTGCAATTGTACTGCAAGTATTTGCCTTACAGATGTTTGTAGGAAGGTATATGTGCAAGATGTTTGCAACAGAATTGTTTACGGTAGCCCACCTGCAGAATAGTGGATGTGGGCAGGATTCTGAAGTAGTAGCAGTTTTGTGTTGTCTCTCTTGCTTTGTTTGGTTATCACTTGTCTAACTGCATTTGCTACTTATGCATACTTATGTACATTAATGCTCATTTATGTTTTATACTTTGTATCTGTTTTATTTTATACAAAATCTCAAAAAAGAAAAATGCTCATGTTTTTCAAAAAGGAATTTAAATAAAATTCTTTCTGAAGTTGCCATAGTTGCTTGCTATCTAATGAAATACTCATTAAGGCTTTAACAATAATAAACACTTCAAAGAAAATTAAAGGCATGCTTCTGAAAAGAGTAAAACACTCCATTTCCTGGAAGTATCTTAAGAATGGTTATGCTGCAACAAGATCTGTGTTCTGTAAAAGGCCATCTGCTCATGCTGTTTATTGTCTACTACAAGTCATAATCCTATTTGCATCACTAATTACTTGTTGTTCAAATATGAATACAACAGGGAAGATTGGGATTTCAGAGAACACACAGAAAATAAAGGCAAAGCCCCCAAATTCTCAATAATTTAGATTAAAATAGCTCAGCACTGATAATGTCCATAAATACCTCTTTCATGAGACTGTTAAATCTTTATTAACATGTGATTTTTCCATGCATGAAATAAAAGTATAGATTTTACATAGTTTTCCCAGGTGGCTCACACATAGCACCTTACTTCAGCATAACAGCCTTCTAAATGAATACTATCTTTGGAAACATCTGCTGAAAAACTAGCCCAGCTTTTAGTGTATAAAATATGATATCCTACCCAGGTGTGCTGGCACACACCTCTAATCCCAGTACTTTAACCTGCAATCCACCTGCTAAGACAGGACTGCAGGTTCCAGGATAGCCTTAGCAATTTAGCAAGAAAGACCCTCAGCAATTTAACAATACCTTGTTTCAAAGTAAAAGAATAAAATAAAATTGGGGGTGCAGCTCAGAGGTAGAATGCCCCTAGGGGAGTTAATCCCTAGTAACACACACACAAATACACTATAATAAAAAGCTATTTTAAGTAATTATCTTAACATAACCAACAATTAATCAACTTTTACTGAGTAGAAATTTTGTTAGAACAACACATACTTTCCTATCTTATTTCTCATCTTAAAAGTAGCAAGTGAAACTTTTACTTGTTACAGGGACATCATCATAATTAATTATCTTGTACAAGGCATACAGAGATAAAAGACAGTCCATTCACCTAAGAATATGGTCTAAATGAGAAAGAATATTAAACAGCATACGTCACTACAGGAGGTCATATAACAAAGCTTTAATAAAGTAAGTGATAGCTAACTTTTGCCACAAAAAGCATCACAAAGATATATATGGGTCTGGGAATAGTAAAAGATTATGCTTGTACAAAAGTGTGGGGGTGTTGGGGTGGGGAGAAAGAGAGCGCGCGCGGGTGTACGCAAATTTCAAGAACCATGAAAAATTTAGTATGACTAGAGCCACAAGAGGTAGTATCAGGGACCAAGCTAGGAGGTAGATGTGATGCTTAATAAGTATAGATTTTATTTAAGACAATGAAGTAACATTTCAGGATTTTAAGAATAAGAAATATAGGATCAAGCACCAGGTATGGTGGCACAGGCTTGTAATCCCCACGCTTGGGATGCAGAGACAGGAGGATCATGCAGGCTCTAAGCCGGCTGCGCTGGCTTAAAAGACCCTGTTTCCAAATAAAAACATAGAAATAGGTCTGGGAGTATAGCCTGGAGGTAGAAGGGTTTCCAGGAACCCCAGTACCACAAAAAAAAAAAAAAGAAAAGAAAAGAAAAATATAGGATCAATATTGTAATCCACTTTACCCAAAGTAATTTAGATAAAAGACCTGGACAAGGTTCTAAAGAACATGGGGAAACAGACAAGCAAACACCATGAAGCATCAGGGCGTTGAAAATTAGACCAAAAACTTTGAAATTACTAGAGAAGGGTATGGGTTCAATACTCCAACGTATAGGCACAGGCAGATACTTCAATAAGACCCCCGAAGCTCAGGAAATTAAAGCATGAATAATTAATAAGTGGGACAACATTAAAAAAGTTTACGCTCATCAAAGAAAACCATCAAAAGTCTAAAAAAAGAGCCTACAGAGTGGGAGATCTTTGCCAGCTACTCCTCTAATAGAGAACAAATATCTAGAATATACAAATTACTTAAAAGACTTAGTCGGGCTTGTAATCCCAGCATTTGGGAGGCTGAAACCAGAGGATCGTGGTTCGCAGACAGCTTCAGTTGCTTAGTGAAGCTCTTTGCAATTCAGTGAGACCCTGTTTCAAAATAAAGAATAAAAAATAGGGCAGGGGGTGTAGCTCGGAGGTCGAATGCCCCTGGGTCCCATCTCCAGACCCGTAATAATAATAATAATAATAATAATAATAATAATAATAATAACAACAACAACAACAAAAGACAACACTAAAAAAATAATAAACAGGAAACTGAACTAAATAGACATTTCACAAAATAATACAAATGGCCAATACATACATGAAAAAAATGTTCAACATCATTAGCAATCAGGGAGACACAAATCAAAACTACACTGAGATTCCATCTAACTCCAATCAAAATGACAATCATGAAGAAGTCAAACAACAATAAATGCCAGTGAGGATATGGGGATATAGGAATTCTTCTACACTGTTGGTGGGAGTGCAAACTTGTTCAGCCACTCTGAAGATCAGTGTGGAAATTCCTCAGAAAATTGGAAATGGCTCCACCATATGATCCACTTATACCACTCTGGGGAATCTTTCCAAAGGAACTGAAATCGGAATATTACATGCATATCCATGTTTATAGCAACACAACTCACAATAGCTAAATTACAGAACCAACCTAGGTGTCAATCAGTAGATGAATGGGTTACAAATTATATAAAACACATAATAAAATTCTGCTTAGCAATAAAGAAAATATTATGTCACTTGCAGGAAAATGGATGGACCTGGAGGACATTATGCTAAGTGAAATCAGCCAGTCAGAGAAAGTGAAGGGTCATTTGTTTTCTCTCATATGCAGAAGCTAGGGAATAATTGGGATATGAGAGTGACTTTAGATAATAAAGGAGAAACTGCAGAGGAACCAGGGATGTAGTCTGGGGACCAATGAAGGAATTACTTCCACTGATATTACGTCATATATGAGAATACCAGTGTCAATCTCAATATACTGTATGGGGAAGGGGGGAAAGGGGAGGGAACCAGGGGAAAGCGCACCAAGAGCTGTGTGCATGTATGTCACTATCACTGTATGATGTAAGACTATAATGCACCAAAAACGGTATAAAAAGAGGGATCCTTTTGGCACTTGGAATGAATATATGTGAACCTGTCTTTTTCTTAAATGGGTGCTATGAGTACTATTTATTCGGGTTTTTAATATATTTGTAAACAAGGCATAATTATAAAGTAAATAGACATACTATAAAATATAAAGTTAGCGATTAAATGATTCTATAAGCTCACTTAGAAAAATATATGGATGACAACAATTACTTTTAAAAAATGCATCAGAACTGCTGGCATGGTGGCATACATTTGTCATCCCAAAACTTAGGGGGCAGTGAGAAAATTGCAGGCCTCAGCAACTGAGTGAGGCCCTCTGCAACTTAGTGTGACCCTGTCTCAAAATGAAAAATAAAATAACGCTGGGGATATAGCCTGGAAATAGCCCCAGGGTTCAATCCTCAGTACCCAAACAAACAAATGCATGCATGCATGCATGCATGAATACATAAATAGTATATGAAGGGGAGTGAAGGAATAAATAGACTTGCCTGAACCAGGTCTTACTCTCCTCCCCTCAAGAGAGAAAACTCATACCCATTATCTTTTCTAAAGAATTTAGTCCTCTGTTCTTAAATGTAAACAAGAGGCTCCTTAACCATATAGGGGTGAAGACAAATATATGTACAGATTATGAAAAATACTACCAGAGAGATATAAACACAGGGCCCAGACCTGGACCCAGAGCAAAGCTAGGCCATGAGCTGCCCCCCTCACTTCTGTTTACATGTTCGAGCTGTGGAATGACTTTTTTATACAGTGAAAGCATTACTGGAGTCCTAGGCTAGAGGACTGACTCTTGGGGTCCCAAAGGAGGTCCAGCCACCTGCCTAATCAAATGGAAAAAGTAACCGTGAAAAGCAGCAAAGGGACTTGAATCACAAGAGAAAGAGGACCAGGTATGCTAGGCCTGTGTTCAGAGCTCCCAGGTGATAAGAAAAGGGCAGCAGAACAGAAAAATGAGTGGCCTAAGGATCAGCTCAGGACTGCCAGGCAGGACCCTGCCAGGGAGACAGGAAAGCTGGTATGGCCTGGATAGCAGTTCTATTCATCACAAGCTGTCTGTAGATCAGACTTACTCTTGGGATCCAAGGTGACTGATTCACAATGAAGGCAGCAATGCCAAGTTTGTTTGCTTTCTTGTTTTCTTTCTCTCTCTCCCCTCCCCACTCCTTCCTTCTCCCCACCCCCACCTCCTATATGCAGGCTCAAGTGATGACTCACTGCTTTTGGTGAAATCAGCCTCCAAGACTTCACTATAAAAATAGTGCTGAAGGGATCATCTGGATTCATTTCTGAAAACCCAAGCTTTGGTGATGGTGATTTAACTGGCTTTGAACATGTGATGGTCTAGGTGTTAAAAATTCATTAATTTGTCCATCAAATTCACTATTTATATTGAATATGCCGGGTGGCTGGAGCATACCAGTCCAATAAAAAAAAAAAAAAAATCCCTGCCCAACCTTGAGGAGCTGATATTTTAGTCGAATTTACATTCCTATGGACTTAAGCTCTGTGACCCATGGCTCTTAAAACTGTCAGGAAATACACTAAAATATCAAGTGATGTCTAATAGGAGATCATAAGTCATTTTTAGTTTTTTCTTCATCTTCTCTTATATATTCAACAAAAAAACATTTTTTTTCCCTTTCTTCTTTTTTGTCTTCAAAAAGAGAAAACTGGTCAGCCAAACTGTTCTGGCTGTACCACAGGGAAGGGAAGACAGAGAGCAGTGGGGGGCAAAGATAGTATATACATCTCAACCAGTTAAGTGTAGAGGCATTACTGCAGGTGAGCGATACAAGAATGTTAATAGGCAAGGACTTGAAAAACATCATGACAGAATGGGGACAAGTTTTAGGAAGATTAAGGATAGCCAAATATCAGAACTGTGTCTCCAAGAGGTACTCCTAGTAAAGGAGAAAAGTCAATTATGAATCCCAGCTTTCTAATGCAAGAAGATGCAAGTAAACTCCCCTGGGTAGAAAGGGCTCTTGTGTCTGAGATTTGGAGCTAGGGTGATAAAGTAGAATCACTTGGAGTTTGGACGTGACTCTGCCATTCCTGTTTTCTGTTGCACTTCTTTTTCCTTCCTTCATTGTACCCTTTGCTGTTATAAACCTTAGCCCTAAGTACAGATTTTAGAGTTGTGTGAATTTTTCTAGTGAATTCCTTGGCTAGTCTAGGGGTGGTCACTGGACCCCAACACAGGACCACTGTGTGAAGTGGTAACTAAAGAATCTTTGTATCCCAGTGGGAGATGGCAATGAATTTAGGTATCATTTAAGCAGCAAAATATTTTTGTCATTTTAGTCTTATCAGTGGTTCAAAATTCTCTTCAGTTTTTATAATTCACTATTCTATGCTATTTCTATTAAACCCAGAAACAAACTGTGATTAAACATCCCTTATTTAAAAAATTTCTGCTTATGTACTTTGTGATCCTAATTCAAACCTTACATATCATGCCTGTGTGTGTGTGTGTGTGTGTGTGTGTGTGTGCGCGCGCGCACGCACACACACATGCATGCTCGCACACACATATGCTCCCACATTACTGGGAATGAAATCCAGGGGCTTTCTTCTTCTGAGCTACTCCAGACTATAAACCCCAGTCCTGTCTATTTGATATTTTGAAACAGAGTCTTACTATGCTGCTGAGGCTGGCCTAGAACCTGTGATCCTTGTGTTTCAACCTCCCAAGTACTGGGATTACAGAGGTGTATCATCATGCCCAGCTAT
The DNA here is from genome assembly GCF_963383645.1 of Muscardinus avellanarius. Classification (NCBI taxonomy): domain Eukaryota; kingdom Metazoa; phylum Chordata; class Mammalia; order Rodentia; family Gliridae; genus Muscardinus; species Muscardinus avellanarius. The sequence goes on along the minus strand of NC_137786.1, from coordinate 195,433,120 downwards.
GATCTCAATTTTAAAAGCCACTAGTTTATTCTAAAACCTTTAGCAGGTTATCTGCCATGAATCAGACATTTTGATGAGTTTAAGGACTAAAATGATGAGGAGATAAGTCCTGTCCTAGATGCTAGAAAAGGACACTTAGATAAAAGTGACAACAAATCAAAATGTTCCCCCTCACACTCTGGGGAATGAACCCAGAGCCTCACACAAAACAGGCAAGTGCTCTACCCCGCTGAGCCATGGCCCCGGCCTCTGCAGGCTTTTCTTAGCTTTTCCTCTCTAACAGTATTCTAGACACAGGCCATATAAAAGACTGCATCTGAACGTCATCCTGAGATTGAAAGCACTGCATTATGGCCACATGATGGATCAGCTCATGAAGCACCTCTGTATTAACACCCAAAGGTCAGAATAAAGAGCAATTCCATGGCTGAGGCAATGACAAACCAAAGGCAGCAAGAGAATGGCAGAAACATCACGGGAAGCTAGCTCTGCTTCCTGAGGGGGAATACTGTATCCAACTGTTGGCAACTGAATGGCTTTGCTAGCCTTAGGTAAGGCTCTGATTATAAAACAATCATTCGTTGCAGAGTTTAAAATATAATAGCAGAAATAAACAATTTCTCATTCTCTTCCATATAGCACTTTTCAATTCTATTTGCCTTCACTAATATAACATCCTAGAAAATTTATGTCCTACTCTGTTCAAATCTGCAATCTCAGAACAGCCAGGCTAATCTTCTTAAACATTTATGTCAGTTTATATAAAACAACTAAAACTCAGCCCATTCTAAACTTAATTCTTAGAAATCCTAGTTCATCTTTTTATATTAGGAAATAAATAAAAACAATTTTATTATTTTGAACACAATTCAAGGGTTGTAAATTACATATATTTAGACGAATAAAGCATGTAATTAAAAAATCCATCTTTGATAATAAATGGTGGCATGGGTGTGGAAAAAGGAAATTTGAATAGGAAGAGGCATTATGGAAATAGTATGTAGGTTCCTAAAGAAAAAGACCACCATAAATCCAGCAATCCCTGCTCAAGGAATATTCCTAAAGGAGGTGAAATCAATACCTCATAATATTACTGAAGCGTCATTCATGACAGCCAAGATATGGAACAATTTCTCTGTTAATGGATGAATGGATAACAGTGCTGCTGGGTATGGTGATGTACAACTGTAATCCTAGTATTTGGGAGGCTGAGACAGGAGGTTCAAGGTCCTTAGCTCAGCAATTTAGGAAGACCCTTAGCAACTTAGTGAGACCATGTTTCAAAAAAGGGCTGGACCTGGTTACACAAACCTATAATCTCAGTACTGGAATGGGAGGATATCAAGTTTGAGGTCAGCAATGTAGTGATACCCTGTTTCAAAACAAAAAAAAATTTTAAAAAGGGCTGGGTGTAAAGCTTAGAGGTAGAATGCCCCTGAGTTTAATTCTCAGTGCTACATACACACGAACTAAAAATAAAAACAAAAAGGAGGAGAGGGACTGGAAGAATAGATGCCCATAGATCCAATCCCCAGAACCAGAAAACAAAAACAACAAACCCAGGCAAGAAGGACCAAAGGTTTGTGGCCAGCCTTGGCAGCTTTGCAAGGCCCTCAGCAACTTAGTGATACCTATTTCAAAATAATAGCTCAGAGGTAAAATTCTGAGTTCAGTCTCAAGTGAACACACACACACATATATTATATATTAAACAATGGAATATTATTCTGCTTTAATAAAGAAAACCCTAATGCACAAGGTGTACATTCACAAACATATAAAAGTCAATCACTAAGGAGAACACCAAGGGGGGGGGGGACTCGGGGAAGGGCTAAATGAATGATGTATGCATATATGCCTCTACCATCCTGCCTCATTAAGTATGATTATAATGCATTGATAATATTTTAAAAATCACATTGTACCCTGGAATGTATACAATTATAATTTGTTAATTAAAACCAATATTAACAAATATAAAATTTTAAGTAGATAAAGAATACTATGACATATAATGCTAATATATGTTTTAGTGTCTCCTTGATGACCTGATAGGGATCATTTCTAATGTCATTCAAAGTATTAGATACAAGTACCATGGAAGAGAAATATACTGGTAAAATGATAAAAAATAAAAATATAAAAAATGAAGAAAATCCTGCCATTTGCCACAGCATGGGTGAATGCGGAAGACATTATGTTAAGTGAAATAAGCCAAACAGAAGGAAAAATACTGCCTAAGCTTATGTATATGTGGAACAAAGAAAGAGAAACTACAGTGATTACAATGGATAGGGCATGAGATAAGATATGAGTGGGGGGGGGCGGCATCTTGCTTTTGTACCAGTAGGCAAATGGAGAAATACAAAAGAAATGTGTGGTTCCTGATTCAACAAATGGGAACTACGGTCATGAAGAGAGTGTTTGTCTATGTACTAAGACAGTAAATTGTTCCTCCTTATTTTTTTTTTTTTTTAGTTCTTTCATTTTTGAAACCAAAGTTATAGAAAATACCTCTATAGCACTACTAGATTTGTTTTTTCTAATTATCAATAAAACCCCCATGCATACGCCTCCCTCCATTTTGTAGTTTTGGAAAATGAGCAAGTAGATGTACAGAAAAGGCCAAGGAAGTAAATTTATGTAGGTCAAATGATAAAAAGCACATAAATGGCTTTCCCAGAGCTGAATAACAAAAGAAATATTAATCCTCAACACACTGAGTTCTGTAATATATCTTAGGTCTTCTGACTAATAAAAGTTATCAGAGCACAGTGACACATGCCTGTATTTGGAGTACTTGGGAGGCAACAAGAAGGACTGTGTGGCCAGCGTCACGAGGCCCTCAGTAACACAGTGAGACCTGTTTCAAGATAAAATAGGACTGGGGGTGTAGCTCAGTGGTAGACTACCCCAGGTTTAATCCCCAGTACCACCCCCCCATACATGAAAACAACAAAAAACCCTAGGGTTATGTGAGAAGAAAAATATTATTTTTAATCTGCATAGAATTACTGTGAATATCTTTGAGTAATAATTTTAAATATTTTCAAGATTTTTAGTACTGATATTAAATAATAAAAAATTGAATTATAAGATTTATACAGATTGGCTAGACCAATTTGTTTGAAAAATTATGAAAAATAATATTTTAACAATTGTTTTTGCAAAGAGCTCTGATATACTACAAACATTTCCACTGTGCTGCTCCCCTAGAACTATAAACCTACATTAAAAAGTTAGAACTATAAACCTATATAAAAAGCAATAGGAGAGCCAGGGTGGTAGTGGTGGTGCACATTTGTAATCCCAGCATTTGGGAGGCTGAGACAGGAGGATTGCAGTTCACAGTCAGCCTCAGCTACTTAGGGAGGCCCTCTGCACTCAATGAGACCCTGTTTCAAAATAAAAAAATTAAAAAAATAGGGCTGGGAGTGCATCTTGGAAGTAGAATGTCTTTGGGTTCAATCCTCAGTACCAAAAAAGAAAAAAAAAAAAGTAATAGAATCATGATAAAGTGTTAAGATGAACACAGAAAAAGAAACTGGGAATTAATTTCTCTATAATGGAAATTTCCATCACAAGCATTTCTTCATTAAGTAACTGAAAATCAACTGTATACCTAAGAAACATTAAACCAATTTTTTTTTTTCAGGAAGATGAACACTATACCCTTCAGCACTAAATTTTATAAACAATGAATTTGAATGTGATCACAGTATAAATATTTTTCTAAAATAAGTACTAGGAATCAGAGCTTCTGTGAAAAAAGTTTTTCTACTTCTCCCATTAAAAAATTAAAATGAAAGCACATGTAGTTCTATCGTGTATAAATAAAAAGAAAACAAATTAAGACATAAATGAAGCCAGGCACGGTGGCGCATGCTTGTAATCCCAGCATTCGGGAGACTGAGACAGGAGGATCACGGTTTGTGGACAGCCTCAGCTACTTAGTGAGGCCATTTGCAACTCAGTGAGACTGTTTCTTTCTCTTTTTTCCTCTTTTTTTTTGGTGGCACTGAGGGTGGAACCCAGGGGCTTTCTACCTCCAGGCTACACTCCCAGCCCTATGTGTGTGTTTTTTTTAATATAATTTATTTGGAAACAGGGTCTCACTAAGTTGCTGAGAGCCTCACTAAGTAGCTGAGGCTGGCTTCAACCTGTGTGATCTTCCTCTCTCAGCCTCCCAATCGCTAGGATTACAAGCACGCGCCACCACACCCGACTTCCTATTTCAAAATAAAGAATAAAAAACAGGGCTGGGGGTGCAGCTCGGAGTAGAATGTCCCTGGGTTCTACCCCCAGTACCCCCACCAACACACACACAAACACAAAAACATAAATGATCATGATCTTTCCTAAGATTAGAACTTCTAAACCAGGTGTGGTGGTATAGCCTGTAAACCGAGTACTTGAGAGGATCACAGGTTTGAGTAGCCTAGGCAACACAGGAAGATCATGTTTCAAAACAAAGAAATTATAAGGGAGTGGGGGTACAGTTCAGAGGTAGAACTCCTGGGTTCAATCTAGTACCACATACACACACACACAGAACTATCCTACCATAATCTTACTATAAACAATTTTTGTTAATTCTTCTTTGAGATATTTGTTCGGATGGTGTAAGCACACAAATTGAGAACACTCTCTACAAAACTCCTAAATGATGATGATAATACTTAATAGCACACTGTAACAACTAGGAAAAAAAACTTTACTAAATTCTCCAATTTACTAAATTATAGAATTGTGTGTGTATATACATATATATAATTTCAACACAATTTGAGAATACATAAATATGCTTAATAGGAAAATCACAACCATAAACCATCTATGAAAAAAGTCAACATAATTTTTCTACCAACATTAAATTAGTATTTTTTAACAATAACCATAGTGAACATTCATTTACTATGTGTCAGGCAATACGCCAAAGTGATTTATATGTAAACCTTGCTTATAACTTATCTTACTCATAACTATGTGAAGTAGTTGTTATTATTTTTATTTGATTGTGAAACTGGGTTTTCCAACAGGTTGAATGAAATATAACCCAAGTTCAAAGTACTGGTTAAGTGGCAGAGCAAGAACTCCAACACATGCTTGACATAAAACTTTGCTTTTGATTACATTATCCTCATATATTATGGGATAGACCCAGAAAACATTGGAACATGTTATATAATCATATTTGAAATTTGTACTGATCAGAAAAGATCAACATAAATCAGTTTTAAGAGTGAAATGTAAATTTTTTTAATTAATTAATTTATTTATCAGCACTGGGGTTGGAAACCAGAGGCATTCTACTTATGAGCTACACCCCCAGTCCTATTTTTTTATTCTTCATTTTGAAACACGGCCTCACTGAGTTGCAAAGGGCTTCACTTGTAGCTGAGGCTGGCCACAATCCTGTGATCCTCCTGTCTCAGCCTCCCTCCCAAATGTTGGGATTACAAGAATGCGCCACCATGCCCAATTTATTTTTTTTTTAACTCTTTGAAAATAAACATTTATTTGAAAAAAAAAGTTCAAATATTTATGTTGTCCAGGTTTGAAGAAAGCAGATTTCTAACCACTGTTTCCTAGGCTTATACCCAAGCAAGATACATTTTTCTTTTTTTTTTTTTAATTTTATTTTATTGGTGCACTGTATTCATACATCATAGTGGGATACAAACTTTTGTAGACATACATGCACACATCGCCCAGTCAGCCCCCACCCGATCCCCACCCCATTCTCTCCCCATCCCTCCTTCCCATGCTTGGCTTAGTGGTTGACATCTAGTATTATAGCAATTTATCCAAAATTAAAAATGATAATCTCACATAACAGTTTCATTTGTCTGATACCAAGCGTTTGATGATTTAAAGATAGCATTTCAATATTTCTTTTTGCTTTCTTTCTTACTATAGCATATTTTTTTCTGTTTTTTTTAGGTGAAACTATCATATATTTATATATTTATTTTTCAGAAAAAAATCTATCCTAATATGGAATATGAATTCTAGATACCCAAAACGATCTTGAAAAAGAACAAAGCTAGCAGATATATATTTTCTGATTTCAAACCATATAAAGCTACAATAATTGAAACAGTGTAGTACTGTTCTAAAGGCAGATATATAGACCATTGGAGTTAAATACAAGCCTAGAGCTAAATTCTTCCCTATATTGTCAAGTTATTTTTGACAAGGTTTCCACGAACATTTGGTGGTGGAAATAATAATCTTTTAACTAAATATTGTTGAAAAATAATAATTACATGGAAAAGAATAAAATTGGACGCTTACCTAATCCCATATACAAGTATTAACTCAAAATAGATAAAAGACCTAAATATAAATCTTAAGACTATAAACTTTTAGGAGAAAATCTGGGTCATAAAACCTCACAACATTGAAATTGGCAGTGATTTCTTGGATATGATTTCAATGGCACAGGCAACAGAAGAGTATACAAACTCCCTAAAAAATAAAAGAAAATATTGTATATCCAAAGACAATGTAAACAGAGTTAAAAGTTACTAATAGAATTGGATAAAATATTTCCAAATGCTATATCTGAAGGTATATTAATATTCCAACTAGAAATCCTAAAAATTAACAACTATAAAGGCAAACAATACAACTTAGAGATAGGTAAAAGACTAACATAAATAATGAATCTCCACAGATAACCAATCTTAGTTGTCTGTTGGATGGAAACTCTTGTTTCTCTGGTTCTGGTGAGTGTTACCTATTTCTTCTTTGTAGTTAATCTCTTTGAGTATTTTCTCTAGCTCTGGTTTTGAAGACATAAATTCCTTCAGTTTCTGTTTGTCATGGAAGCTTCTTATTTCTCCATCTAATTTGATAGAAAGTTTTGCTGGATAGGAAATTTTTGGCTGGAAGTTGTTTTCTTTCAGAGTTTGGAATATGTTACTCCAAGCCCTTCTGGCTCTCATGACTTGGTTTGGGAAGTCTGGAGTGATTCTAATTGGTTTGCCTCTGAATGTCACTTGGCCCTTGTTTTTGTTGCCTTTAAGATTCTCTGCTTGGCTTCCACATTGGTCATTTTGACAATTATATGGCGTGGGGATCCTCTTCTCCAATCCTGTCTAAAGGGAGTTCTATAAGTTTCCTGGATCTGTGTATCGACCTCTTGCTCTATATTTGGAAAATTTTCTGCTATTACTTCCTTGAAGAGATTGCTGTTCCCTTTGGTATCACTTTCTTTTCCCTCCTCTATTCCAATTATTCTTAGGTTAGCTCTCTTAAGATGGGCCCATATTTCTTCAATGTCAGATTCCTGCTGTTGGATATTTTTTTCTAGATTAGAAACTATGCATTCATTTTTGGATTGCTCATCTAAGGGCGAGATTCTGTTCTCCATGTGGTCTAATCGGTTGTTTGTGCTTTGAATTGAGGCCTTTACTTCATTAATTGCATCCTTTATCTCTTTTTGGCTCTCTCTGAGTTCTTTTCGAAGCACCTCTATTATTTCTACAGTTATTTTCCTGATTTGATCTTCTAGAAATCTCTGATTTTCTGTTTTATCAGGTTCTGATGTTGTGGGGTTGTGCACATTCATTACTCCAGTGTTATTCCTCTTTCCCATGATTTCGGAGGTTTGTGCCTTCTCTGGGTTCTTCCCTTGGGTCACTATGGCTTCACTTAAGGTGCTCTGGATCTTGAGTCTGTATTATCTCAGACCCCACTACTCCTTTACTGGGTTGTATCACAGAGTCTCCGACCCAGGGAGTCGATAGAGGCTGCTTTAAACTATGGGGGGTGCCAGGTTGCACGTTCTCCTATGGTGTGATATCTCTGCCACCACCACTCCCTCACTGGGTCAAGTCCCAGGAGGCCCAATACTGCGATTTCTCCTCTGTGGCCCGCAATTTGACTCACTGTTCTTGAGTACGCAGATGTAGCTGTACTGGACTCGGTGAATTCACTGCTGCTGCCGCCGCCGGTGGCAATATGGCGCCTCTGCCACGCCCTCGGCCATGAGGCTGGCGTATTTTTTCTTCTCTGGTTTTGATTTCCACTCTGAATCCCTGCAGCGTGTGCTGAGCTCAGCCACTGGGAGCTTTAAATGCTGTCTGCGCCGAAAGATCCCGACTGGCTGTTCCGCAGCGGCTCACCTGGCTTGCTGTAGCCGTCCGCTGAGTTCGCCGCTGCCGCCGGCAGTATGGCGCTGCTTCCGCGTCCTCGGGCTCGTGTGTCTCCTCTGTGGCCCTGAGCTCTGTTCTCAGTCCGCTTTCTCTCTGGAGCCTGGTGGTTTTTTTTGTTTTTCTGGTGATGGTGTTTTCTGGCTATGAAAGGCGCTCTTTTTGTGGTAATGGAGATTGGTTGTTAGCGGGACTCTTAAGCCCCGCTTTTCTCCCACCATGCCCAATTTAAAAGTAAAATGTAAATTCAAGTGGAAGAACAATTTTGTGGCATGCATGTCACTATCAGTAAGAACTACATTACATGAGACTACAAAGGACCAAAGTATAAAAGTAAATGGGAGAACAATCTAAAAATTATTATGAAACCTCCTACTAATTACTTATTCTGGAAATTACTGCTAAGTTTCAAGCAGAAGGAACTTTGTTAAGCACAGAGCTAAAGAAACCTAGTTGTATAAGCAGTATTTCAAATAAAGACCTTATTAGAAATATAAATCAATCATAAAATCAATTAAGTCTTAGGAAATAAACTAAATCTACTTTGCCATACTTTCAGTCATTCTAAAATTGACTTACTATAAAAGATGTCATAAAAAGTAATCATAGTCTTTAGTGGCACAGGTATATGCTAAATAAAGTATCAGTGACATAAACAGTTTTGTAGAGACCTGTCACTATCATTCTAAATATCATCAGTTTGTAATTTTATTAGAATTAGCATATTTATGGCCATAACTGGAAAACAAGAAAACTATATAAAAATAATTCTTATTAGTGAGAACTGTGGAAAGATCACTCAGCATCTGTTCAAACAGATCTAGCTCAATCAAATTAAAATCATTTTATTCTGGATTGGATTTTTACTAAAAGATGTATGTCTCGAGACTGTTTGGATAGCTAAAGATGAGAAAACCAGTTAAATTACTGTACAATTTTAAATAACTTTAAATCAAGCCTTAAAAATGCATCTACCTTATGATATCCATTGCCTGGTAAAGTATTTCAGACTGATCAACTCCAAGAACTTTCTTTGCCCCGGCTTTAGCAGCAAACATAGAGAGAATTCCAGTTCCACATCCAACATCCAATACTACCTAGTATAATAAAAACAAAACAGATTTTATCAAAAAGGTCTTCTATTTTAAATTCTATTCATATAACCATGGTGTTTCAAGTTAGATTATAATACAAATTTTAAACTTTGCTGATCAAATATAATAATTTCTACTTACTTAGGGAAACTGAATATATTATTACTAAGAGTTGTTTTAACTTAGTAACAGTAAGTAGGCATAGTCTATTGCAATTAGAACATTGCTAAACTTAATAAATGTTTAATATAAAACAATTTCTATTAACTTCTGAATAGGAATTGTATTTAATTTCCCTATTGTCCATAGTTCTAAATGAAGCTCAGTAATTCTTTTTTTTTTTTTTTGGTGATACTGGGGTTCCTGGAAAACCTTCTACCTCCAGGCTACACTCCCAGACCCATTTTTATATTTTTATTTGGAAACAGGGTCTCTTAAGCCAGCGCGGCTGGCTTCGAACCTGCGCGATCCTCCCGTCTCCGCCTCCCAAGCGCGGGGATTACAAGCGTGCGCCACCATGCCCGGTGAGGCTCAGTAATTCTAAATGTTAACAGAAGTAAACTTTTTTTCAAGTTCGAGTGGAAGGAATTAAACAGTCTGATCCAATACAACTTAATGGTAACGAATGAATTAAGTATGCAGAAAATAACCCTATTTCCTCTACTCTCAAATTAAGTATTTGGCCTAGTTTAACAATGCAAGTACGATAAAAAACAAAACAGCCCCCAGAATTTGTTAGAAACAACACATAATTATTAATGAACAAAAAGCATTCAGATGTATAAAGTTTAAGATGGCATTGAAAGTAAGCAGGAAGTAATCATTTGTAAATCAAGAATTTCATGTTTTTCCTGGAAGGTATATAGTGAAACCTGCTCAGTTCACAGTAAAATTAAAAGAAGTCATCAAGGAAATACATTAAGTAAACTAGTCTGGGAAGTCACTGACAACTGTCGTGCTCTAAATCTTTCACTACCATAGCCTAAGAAAATCCTATATACTTATCCCCAATACAAAATTATTCCAGTGTCCTTCTACTTTAAAAATACAGTAAGCATTACTAAATACCAAGCACTAGTTTTTGTGCTGTGTTGCACAAACAAGATCAATTTCCTGTCTTAATGGTGCATAGAATCCTGTTGGAGAAACAGACAATGGATAAACAAAAAAAATATAAAATGTCAGGTAGCAGGGTTATTAAGCAAAATTGAGTAGAGGGAGGTTAGAGTGGAGAAAAGATACAACCTTTTAAGATTTTAGATTGGTCTGAGAATACTCCTTTGATACTTTTGAGTAGAAAACTGGTTGACTTAAAGGAGCATGCCATGCAAAGATCTGGAGAAACACATGTAGCCACTGGAAGATACTTAATGCAAGGCACAAGACCTCAGGCAAAGCAAGGTGGCCAGCGTGGCTAAGGTGGGTGAGAAAGAAGTCACTTGGAGGCGAGATCAGGGTAAGCCAGGGGCAAGTCACATGGAGCTCTGGATTTTTATTCTAATGGGAAACTACCATAAGAAAATAAAACTGTAAGTAAGAATCAATGATACTAACCAATTAGTTAATTTTTTTTCATTAGGTAAAACATCACAAGTTTAACATCAAAAGTTAAAAGTTTAAATGTCAAAAGGTATATTTCTTATCTTCTAAGAATTTTCTGCATATTACAATCCACTACAAGCTGTTCCTTTCTATTTTCACACAAATAACAACATATTAATACTCACTGTGGTACACACTGCTATTATTTTTAATTTAGCAATGTAATTTGGAGGTATTTCCACTTCAGTTTATAGAGCTCCCTTTTTTTACACCACTATATAGATGTCCATTTTAAGGCTATACCATAATGTGCAGATCCTGTTCTGTACTGATGAAGATTCAAGTAGTTTCTGAAATTTTACTATTATGATAAGTGCTATGAATAACCTCATATCTGGACTCATTCATATTAAATATGTAAACCTAGAGAATATATACCTAGATGATAAAGCACTGGGTCAAAGAGAATATACATATTCACAATTCTGCTAAGCTGGCCATGGTGGTATGTAATCCCAATACTTGGGAGGCTGAGATAGGATTTTAGGCTTGAGGACCACAGCCTTGACAAACTAGGAAGACCCTCAGCACTTGGTGAGACCCTGTTTCAAAAATATAAAGGAGTGGGGGATAGTATGGAGGTAGAATGTCCCTGTTCAACTCCCAGTGCCCCAAATCTGCTGGAGATAACCAAATTGACCTGCATGGGGCAGTTCAACTCTTGAAAACGCCAATAAGGAACACGTAAGTACCTCATAAGCAAGCCTAGCTTATGGAGTAAACTAACTTTTGGATGTCTGAGAATCTGGCAATCAAAGTAATGATATTCTGGTCTAGTATTAATATGTATTTCTCTCACCAAGAAGTTTATCATCAATCTATATGTGGAAGAGCCATTCATATTTTCCCCCCGAGTTGCTTGATTTTTTCTTATTGGTATAATCAAGTCTTATCAAATAAGAGTTCTTGAAGACAGAGGGTATAGCTGAGTGGTAGAGTATGTACTAGCATACATGAGGCCCAGGGTTCGATCAATCGCACCAACACACACACACACACACACGCCCTGTATAAATAAAAATATTAACTTTTTTCTTTATTGGTATTAGGGATTGAACCCAGGGGCATTCTACTTCTAAGCTACCTTGGGCCTTTTTAGTTCTTACTCTGAAACAGGGGTCCATAAAGTTGCTGAGGCTGGCCTCAAACCTGTAATCCTATCTCAGCCTCCCAAGTACTTGGTTTACAGGAGTATACTACTTCATCTGTAAAACATGAACTCTTTCTAATATGATTTGGCAATGATTTCTCTCGGCATATTTTTGTCTTCTGGTTCTGTTTACAATGATTTTTGCTATGCAACTAGTTGTTGCAGAAATTCTTTAAATTTGTTTTGTGGCTTCTCAATTTTGATCACAATTGGATAAGCCTTCCTCAGAGCCTGCACTATTTCACCTTCACATATTCTTTCTAGTTCATTTATGATTTCATTAATACAGTTTGCTTTACCACCATGGTATACACTAAAAGGCATGGCTCCAACTGCCCTTCTGTAGATATTTAGTCCCAATGTCAGCTATGAAATGGTCTGTTTTCTTTTAATGTGAATGTGTCCTTAACATTCACTAAAATTCTTGTGTATATTTGGGTTTATTTTTGGATTTTAAATCTGCTCTGCTAGTCTACATATTAATACATCAGTAATTAGTTATAACACTTTAGAGGATGTTTTCATATATAGTAAGGCTGGCAAACCTTATTTCAATTTTTTCCCCAGTATTTTCAGAAAATTTTTGTTTCTTTTCTACATAAACAAGAGAATTGTTTCTCTAGGTTTAAAAAAGATCTTAGTATATTCATGTGGATTGAGTTAAAATTAACTTAGGGAAAGTGAAAAATTCGAGTTTATTAAAAACTCACTTTTTAAAAATCATGTATTATGTGTTATGTATTTTTTTTTTTTTTTTTTTTTTGGTGGTACTGGGGTTCCTGGAAACCCTCGTACCTCCAGGCTACACTCCCAGACCTATTTTTTAAAAATATTTTTATTTGGAAACAGGGTCTGTTAAGCCAGTGCGGCTGGCTTCGAACCTGCACAATCCTCCTGTCCCCACCTCCCAAGCGTGGGGATTACAAGCGTGCGCCACCACGCCCGACTTGTGTTATGTCTTTTTAAAAAAAATGAATCATTTTCTCTTTCTTCTTCTTTTTTATTTTTATTTTTTATTTATTTATTTATTTTTTTTTGGGGTGGTACTGGGGTTCCTGGAAGCCCTTCTACCTCCGGTCTACACTCCCAGACCTATTTTTACATTTTTATTTGGAAACAGGGTCTCCTAAGCCAGCGCGCGGGGCTAGCTTCGAACCTGCGCGATCCTCCTGTTTCTGCCTCCCAAGCGCGGGGATTACAAGCGTGCGCCACCACGCCCGGCTTCTTTTTTATTTTTGTTACAAAAATTGAACTCAGGGACATTTTTACCTCCAAGTGAAACAAACCCTCGGCTCTTTTTATTTTGAAACAGTCTCACTAAGTTGTTGAGGCTGGCCTTTATTCTAAAATCCTCCTGTCTCAACCTCCCAAGTACTGGAATTATAGGGGAGTGCCACCATGCCTGGCTTAATGTCTTTTTCATATATCCTATCATGCATATTACTAGTTGTTGCTATACTTTATCATCTTCTTGTAAGTGTGTGTGTGTGTGTGTGTGTGTGTGTGTGTGTGTGTGTGTGTTACTGAGGATTGAACCCAGCAGTCTGCCTCTGAGCTTGTTCTATTTTTTTATTTTGAAACAGGATCTCACTAAGTTGCAAGAGGGCCTCGCTAAGTTGTTGAGGCTCACCACAAACCTGTGATCCTCTTGTCTCAAAGTCTCCCATGTATTAAGATTACAGGTGCTCATCATCTGCCCAACTTGAGCTCTATCTTCTATATTATTTACTACTAGAGGTAGAGTCTTTCCTTCCATTATACCCTCAAATATAATTTATTAGAATTGACTCCATAGGAGAAATCTGAACAATCTAACTTCTACCAAATGCCAGAAGGCTACCACATTGTGCTTCCTATCTTTTATCCAGATGGTGTCCTAGTAGGAATTTGTGTTCTGCCCACATGGTCCATCTGGTGAGTCAGCATATTTTACCATAATTACTTTTATAACTATTAAGGATTTTTTAAAGATGTAATCTCTACAAGATCATTTCAAACAAAATAAAAAATTTCAAGTCCAAAAATAATTAATCCCAACAGTAAACAAACAGAACATATAGATATACAGAATGGTTTTAGTATGTCAGCCTGGAATATTATATACCATGAAGTGATAATAAAATAAAAATATATATACAATAGAATAGTATATCATAAGTTCCTAAAAACTCTCATTGAGTGGATTTTGGGGGAAATTATAGGGAGAGGTTCTAGATATTGAACCCAAAGCCTTGTTCAAAAATTGAAATAAATATAAGAAGGACATGGTAATGCAAGCTTGTAATCCCAGTACTTGGGAGACTGAGACAGGAGGATTGTAGGTTCAAAGCCATCCTCAGCAACTTAGTAAAGCCCTCCACAATTTAGTGAGACCTTGTTTCCAAAAAAGAAGTAAAATCAACCTGGAGGTATAACTTGGAGGTAGAATGCCTTTGGACTTCATCTCCAGAATAAAAAATAAATTAAAAAAAGAAAATACAAAATAAAAATAAAAGTCTGGCATGGAATCCAGAAATTTGGTAATTCAGTGCTTTGGGAAAGGTATTTGGGAAGATCAATATCCATATACGATGATGAAAAGATGAGATGTAAGCATCAACACCACCAAGAGTTACAGAGTATACCCTTTTTAACCACAAGAGTCCACTGCTGAGGATTTTAAATTACATTAATGATGGAGGACATGGACAAAGCCTGAGGAACAGAAGGGTCCGAAAGAGTTAAAGGAGATTCCACGAAAGGTCGAATTCTCCAAAACTCTTTCGGAACCTTCCATTCCTCAGGCTTTGTCCATGTCCTCCATCACATTATCATATACAAAAATATCTAAGCTGGGATTGATGGTACACATTTGTAATCCCAGCACTTGGGAGGCTGAAACAGAAGGATCAGGGTTTGCAGCCAGCCTCAGCTACTTAGTGAGGACCTTTGCAACTCAGTGAGACCCTGTTTCAAAGAAATAATAATAATAAAAATATAGGGCTGGGGGTGTCGCTTGGAGGTAAATGCCCCTGGGTTCTATTCCCAGTACATTAAAAAAAAAAAAGATATTTAACATCACCGATCATTAGGAAGATATAAATTAAAACTACAATGAGATACTACCTCACATTCATTAGGATGGCTACTATAAATTAAACACACACAGAAACAAAAAATAAGTATTGGCAAGAATGTAGAATAACTGTAACCTTTGGGTGGGAATATACAATGGCATTCCCTAGGTGAAAAACATCATAGCAGTTGCTATGGTTAGACAGAGAATGGTTAGACTGAGCCATGAGGATTGTAGGTTCAAAGCCAGCCTCAGCAACTTAGTGAAGCCCTCCACAATTTAGTGAGACTTTGTTTCCAAAAAAGAAGTAAAATCAACCTGGAGGTATAACTTGGAGGTAGAATGCCTTTGGGCATAAACTGGTGTTTGGAGTTGATGCAACTGAGCCATGAGGATTGTAATCTCAGCAACCTTTAGCTCAGGGTGGCAGCCTGAGCTGGTAGGGTGACTGGAGAAGGTGGATTCCTAGGGCTACATACTTGTGGGTTATATCTGGTTCCTCTTCCCTCCGTGCTGCTTGCCCCCGCCCCCCTTCTTTCTTGTTCTGACTACCATGATGTGAGGGGCACGGCCCATATACTCTTCCTCTCTGCACCCTGAATCCATGGTCCCTACATCACATGGACTGAACTGTGAACAAATAAATCTTCCTTCCTCTAAGTAACATGGTCAAGTCTTTATATCTGAAAATGCTAACAAACAGAACAATTTACTTCAAGGGATTACAAATAAATAAATAAATAAATAAATAAATGAATGAATTATAATGATTCAACAATTCCAAGTCTGGGTACATAACTCAAAAAGATTGAAAGGAGGGTCACAGAAGAGATATGTATGTATAGATGGATGGATAGATGTATGCTATGTAGATGGTACTAGGGATTGAACCCAGGGGCATTTTACCTCCAAGATAGACCCACAGACTATTTTATTCTTTATTTTAAAACATGGTCTTACTAAGTTGTAGAGTGCCTCACAAGTTGCTGAGGCTGGCCTTGAACCTGTGATCCTCCTGTCTCAAACTCTCAAGTAATGAGACTACAAGAATGAGCCACCAAGTCTAGCAGATGAGATATTTAAACACTTACACTATAGTGGCACTTATGTTATAGTGGCTAAAATGTGAAAGTAAGCAAATGTCCACAGATAGGTGAGTGGATAATGTGGTATATAAATACAATGGAATAGTATTAAGCCATAAACAGAAGTGAAGCTGGGCATGGTGGCACACACATGTAATCCCAAGTGCTTGGGAAGCTGAACAGGAGAGTCACAGGCTCAAGGACAGCTTTAGCACCCTAGAAAGATTCTCAACAACCTAGCAGATCCCATTTCAAAACAAAAAAAATAAAGAGGGGTGGGGTGAAACTCAGAGATAGAATGCCCCTCGGTTCAATCCTCAGTAACAAAAAAAGGGAATGAAATTCTGATACATGCTACAAGAGGACCTTAAAGCCATTATGCTAAGTGAAATAAGCCAGTCTCAAAGAGACCAATACTATATGGTTTACTTTTGTGAGACACACAAAACAGTCAAAATTAAAGGGACAGAAAGAATGGTGATATGTAAGGGTTAGAGGAAGAAAGTGGAAATCATAGTTTAATGGGACAGTTTCATTTCTACATGATGAAAGCCTTCTGGAGACGCACTGGTGATGGCTACAGGACATTTTAATATATTAATGCAAGTGAACAGTATACTTAAGAATGGTTAAGATGGCAAATTTTAAGTCGTGCTATTATGACAAAAAAATTGGGAGAAAATGTTAACAAGGAATGAGTTCCATAAGAAAATGGTGAGTGAATGAAGAATTTAGACGTTATAGGAATATATATAATATATATATATATATGTATGTATATATATGTGTGTTTATATATATGTGTATATATATATATATATATATGCTTACACATATATACAAACATGTGTGTGCTCACACACTCATACAATTCTTATTAAATCATCATTTTTCAAATGAGGAATGTGAGCTTCAAAGAAGAAAAATAAACATAACCAAGGTCATACACCTGATAAATTAGCGATAATATTCAAGCAGGATGATCTGCTTCTAAAGCCTGTTTTAATTATATTTTAAGTTGTAAACCTTGACAGGATCAAAGAAAGAAGTGGAAATAACAAATTAATATTATTATTATTTTTAAAAATGAAATAAATTGTAGTATTTTTTCTAATAAAAAACAAAATAAAAACATGAACCAATTATAACTGTAGATAATAATTAGAAGCATAAAAAGGCACCTAACTGGGAATTTCTTCAATGAACTACAAATAGAAATTAATTATGAGTAGAACACAATTAAATGCCACCCAAAGTTAAATTAATCTGAGATACCATATGGCCTCCACAGGAGCTAGTGAATTGAAATAACATCAAGAAAGGAAAGAAGAGAAGGAGGCAGAGAGAAAGGAAGGAAGGAAACATTTTTTCAATATAATCACAGTTTTGAAAAATAAAGCTCTGCTATGTACTATAATGTGATATATGAGCTGGTGATTGAACCAGAGGCATTCCTGCTCTGAGCTACACCCCTAGCCCTATTTTATGTTTTTGGTGGTACTGGGGTTTCTGGAAACCCTTCTACCTCCGGGCTACACTCCCAGACCTATTTTTATACATTTTTATTTGGAAACAGGGTCTCTTAAGCCAGCACGGCTGGCTTCGAGCCTGCGCGATCCTCCTGTGTCCGCCTCCCAAGCGCGGGGATTACAAACTTGCGCCACTACACCTGGCTTTATTTTTATTTTTAAACAGGGGCTTCCTAGGTTAACGAGTCTCACTACTTGCTGAGGCTGTCCTTAAACCTGTGACTCTCTTTTCTCAGCTTCCCAAGTACTGGGATTACAAGCATGTGCCACCACATCCGGCTTACAGTATACTGAAAAACAGAAAATGCCAAACAAAACTCTTTACATATTGATAAAGTTAAATGAAGGCACTTGAGGCAAAGTACAAGAGAAATATGCTGGGAATGACTATATATTAAAAACATAGTTTAGGTAAAATTATCTGGATAAGCAAAGTTTAAGCTATGTCACTAAAATTAATGACTTTCAATTTAAAAAAAAAAACAGCTATACTGAATGACACTACCAATCAGCGTTTCTGTTATCAGTATCCTGCACCAGAGCAGCATCGTAAAAGTCCTACATGAAATAAAGCAGGGGTAGGTCACATCAACTGCTAGCATAACAATGACAGAAGAAAGCACCCCTACTGCTGGGTACAACTCTCAACTTATGATTCTGTAAACTGCAGTACGCACCTTGTTTTTGAAGATGTGTGGATTTCGGTATATAAAATCTCTGTAGCTTTCTGTTCGTACTTTGTCCTATAATAGAAAAAGGAAAATGTCATGCAAATAAATTTTTTAGGAAGATATTTGCTATTTTACTACAGATTGCCAGTTTCCACAGCCTTTTTAAATTGGAGGGGGGGGGGTGTCTTGAAAGCCCAGACCCCCCTTCTTACTCAAAAACAATAAAGGACATAGCAACAGCATATTTTGAAAAAATTATTTTAAAAACATGATTGAGCTGGGCATGGTGTAGTGATGTAGACCTCGAATTTCAGTAACTTGAGAGGCTGAGACAAGAGGATGACAAGTTATGGCCAGCCTCAATAACTTAGCAAGGACCTCCACAAGTAAGTGAGACCTGCTTCAAAATAAAAAATACAGGACTGGGGTATAGCTTAGAGGTTCAATCTCCAGGACCTCGAAACAAACAAACAAAAAACAATGACTGAACCTCAAATAAAGTCTGCCCATGTTCTTAAAAAAATATGCACATTTTTCTCTTTACATGCATCACCACTATAAGGCTTCAAATAATAATTATAGGTAAGAGATGTTTTGCTCCTTTAAATAGGGCCTGGAGCATAGAACCTGACTCCTTGTATTATAGCTACATTAAAATAAGGGAGAAAAACAAAATAGAAAAATGTAAAAGCTGCAGGTACCTGTGAAAAATGAAGTTACACCAAATATGTTATTCTAAGAAAGTCACTATCAACACTAACCTGATTTATGATCCTATTTTGTTTCTAGAAATTTCTATAGTAGGAAATGATGCTTAAAAGCCTAAAACCTGAAAGGAAATAATTTGAACCCTGAAGCCTACATTATGCGACTCCTACATCCTCAAGTTTCATGTGAACTCTGACCAAGGCAGGCATTCAACATTCTAACGTTTACACTGGTTCACAAATAGAGCCAATTTCCTAAGCTGAAACACCTACAGCCTACAAATTAGACGGTGAACGGCTCTGCCGTCAAGTAAGTAAACTATGAGCATGATACAATTAAGTATCACAAAATGAGAATTCTAATTTTGGGTTTCACACAAGGTAAGAAGAAAATACAGTACATCCTCTCTATATCTATGGGTTTCATATTCATTGACTCAACCATCCAGACAGAAAATATTTCAAGAAAATAATTGCAGTAAGTGAGGTAGCAGAAGCCTGTAAACCCAGTTAGTTGAGGCTGAGGCAGAAGACTGCAAGACTGAGGCCAGCCTTGTCAATCTAGTAAAACACTATCTCAAAATAGACTAAAATTGTAGCTCAATAGTAGAAGCCCCTGGGTTTAATCCTAGGACTGGTAAAATAAAAATAAAACAAATAAATACTGTGTCTATGCTAAACATGTATACCTTTTGTCATGATTCCCTAAATAATACAGTATAACAACTACTTGCATGGCATTTGCACTATATTACATATTTAAATACAATATGCCATTTTACAGAAGGGACTTTAGCATTTACAGATTTTGGAATGCTCAGTGGCTCCTGGAGCCAATCCCCCACCAAAATAGTACCAAAGGACTATTAGAGTAAATACTACAATATCAAAATGTTACACAAACCATACCCTTCAAAAGTATTTATGCCAATATTAAGATTATTTTTGAAATGTATAAAGGAGACCTTCAAGTAAAAGAAAAGTTGTTTACATGGTAGACCTAAAAAGGAATTTGTCCATAATTAATCCCATACTTTGCATATTACTTTTAATTGCTTTACAAAATATTTTTAAACAACCAGGCTTACTAAATGTTTCTGTTTGCCTTTTAATTTCTAAATTACTTTAAGAATTACCAAGGGAATCTAATTTATATATATATTAATTATCTAATTTTAAAATGTTTTTTTAAAGCATACCACTTCATACATTTTTTATCTTTCTTATCTTCTTACCTTATAACCAATTTTTGCTGAAACAACAAAACCTTATAAAGGGTGACCATCAGTCTTGAATGCAGCCATTTGGAAAGCTCTTCCCAATCACCATGCCTCACTACTGCTCAACTTAATTGACAGAATCCCAACTGCTGTCCCAACCCCATGCACTGCTGCTTGGCTGAGCTACAATCCTTCATTTTGCCTCTTTCTGCATATGCATCTGTTTGTGTTCACACACTCAACCCAGTGTAATGAAATACCCCATATACCACATACGATGGTGCTTAGTGAGCAGAACTTCAATAACTGAATTTTGATTAAAAAGTCCACTAAATGTGAAAAATGCAAGCAATAAAAATCTAGGTTTCACAAACTTTTCTAAAATTTCATTCTAAAAAAAGACTAATAAATTAAAATGGTTTAAATTATCTTTTACACCAACACAAAAGAAAAAATCAGAGGTCTAATATTTAGAAGCAAGATATTTCACAATGAGTAAAATGTCAGTAAATTATAAGACACAAAAAATGAATAATGAAGCCAGGCATGGTGGCGCACGCTTGTAATTCCAGCTTTCGGGAGGCTGAGACAGGAGGATCGCGGGTTTGCGGAAAGCTTCAGCTACTTAGCAATGCCCTCCACAATTCAGTGAGACCCTGTTTCAAAAATAAAAAGACTAAAAACTAGGGATGGGGGTGTAGCTCGGAGGTACAATACCCCTGGGTTAAAAAAAAAAAAAAAAAGCCGGGCGTGGTGGCGCACGCTTGTAATCCCTGCGCTTGGGAGGCAGAGACAGGAGGATCGTGCAGGTTCGAAGCCAGCCGCGCGCGCTGGCTTAGGAGACCCTGTTTCCAAATTTTAAAAAAATGTAAAAATAGGTCTGGGAGTGTAGCCCGGAGGTAGAAGGGCTTCCAGGAACCCCAGTACCACCAAAAAAAAAAAAAAAAAAAAAGAATGAGGCTAACGGCGAAAAATTATGTACTATAAATTTTACATATAGAAGTAACAGTATGTGTTTAAATTTATAGGCCTGTGAAGATGGACATAAAGCATGAGTCAGCTACAAATACAATGAGGAAAAACATTAAAATTTCAAATTTTTAAGAAGTACTTTTTTTTAAGAATATACATATCCAGAGTCAACAGTTTCTTCCTTAAAAATAACACTGAAGTATTTCAAATTTATATTAATCAACCACCCTTCCTCAGAAAGATATTGTGACAAGGAATTGTGAAAGTTGATGTAATCTACTCCCCTGTCAATCATATCTCTGGAATTGAAGTTATCTCATTCTAACTCTAGAAATAACACCACACTATTTTTATTTAAAATATAATAAAAACATTCCAAAATAGTGGTATTAAAATATGAGATATAACAACAAAAAATTCAAATCATATTTCATAAAAGCACAGCCAATTTAAGTATAAAGTCCTACAAATAGGGTTTCTATGTTTTAGGTTACTTTATAAAAATTAGGCAAGATTCTAGTAGTAGATAAAGCTTGAACAATTTGTGCTAACTGTTCTGGTAAGAAACAGAAGAAATACAGCTCAATATATGGCATGTTTCATCCATGCTGTATAGCTTAGCAAATATAAACTGAATAAAGTTTTTTTTTAAATCAAATATATCCATGTTTCCTAGCAGCACTTAATCAAATCATTTCCAAGAGATAATTACATTGCACAACAGCTCAAGAAAACCAAGGCACTGAGAACTTTAATAAGGATTTTTAAATGATTATCTATAAGGAAACATGGCACTGGAACCTTCAAGCTGGAACTTCTTATATCTATATAAAAGGACTTAAAGATATACAGTCAGGTGTGAAGATCCTCTATTTACTGTATAGCTACAAGTGTCCAGGATAGCCATTTGTAGATGCTTGCACTAGATTTCCCTGAATGAGTGTACTTATAATATTCATATCCTCCAGGAGTCTGCGTGATGTTTACCTGCCTGCAAAACTCAATGCAAGTGTCATACCAAAGGTACTAAATGTTTATGGCAATTAAATTGATGGGGTGACTTAAAATGATAAAGATGGACTTAGATTAATTCCTTTAAAGAAAAGAATCTATCTCATACCTATAATCCCAGCTACTTGGAAGACCGAGGCGGGAGGATCACAAGTTCAAGAACAGTCTGGGCAATTTAGAGAGTCGCTGTCTCAAAATAAAAAATAAAAGCCGGGCGTGGTGGCGCACACTTGTAATCCCTGCGCTTGGGAGGCTGAGACAGGAGGATCGCGCAGGTTTGAAGCCAGCCTTGCTCCAAATAAAATATAAAATAGATCTAGGAGTGTAGCCCAGAGGTAGAAGGGCTTCCAGGAACCCCAGTACCACAAAAAAATAAAAATTAAATAAAAATAAAAATGGGCTAAGGATAAAGCCCAGTGGCAAAGCACCTCTGAGTTCAATCTCTAGCAAGAAAGAGAGAGACAGAGAGAGAGAGAGAAAGGAGAAAAGAATTAACTTAAGCAAAGAAAACTGAATAAGTCGATTTCTTTTAGACAAAATCACGACTTAAAGTATTTATTACTCATAGCCGAGCGTGGTGGCACACACTTGTAATCCCCACACTTGGGAGGCTGAGACAGGAGGATCGCACAGGTTCGAAGCCAGCCTCAGCTACTTAGTGAGGCTCTCAGTAACTTAGTGAGACCTTGTTTCCAAATAAAATATAAAATGGGTCTGGGAGTATAGCCCGGAAGTAGAAAGCCTCTGGGTTCCACCCCCAGTACCACACACAAAAAAAATTATTACTCAGAAGACAGCTGTTATTTGTAATGCTATGCCATTACTCAAGGGACCAAAAAATAAAAAAAACACAACCCTAACAACCATGATGCCATGACATTGCTTTAAAAGACTCTACATAACTACAATTAATGTAAATCAGCAAACTTCCACCCTGATACCAAAACTATATATGTTATATGTTATTAAATATATGTTATTAAATATTCCTGGTTATTTAATATGCTTGTTTCACTAGGTGTAGTGCTACATGATTGTAATCTCAGTACTTAGGAGACTAGGACAGGAGAATCAGTTTGAAGGCCAGCCAGCATTAGCAACTTAGCAAGACCATGCATCAAAATAAAAAATAAAAAAGGGCTGGGCATGGTGGTGCACGCTTGTAATCCCAGCATTTGGGAGGCTGAGACAGGAGGATCACAGTTCACGAACAGCCTCAGCTACTTAGTGAGGCCCTTTGCAACTCAGTGAGACCCTGTTTCAAAATAAAGAATAAAAAATAGGGCTGGGGGTGTAGCTCGAAGGCAGAATGCTTCTGGGTTCTATCCCAAGTATCACAAAAATAAGAAATAAAAAAATAATAATAATAAAGGGCTGGAGGTATAACTCAGACTGAACAGTCCTGGGTTCAATCCTCAGCACCAAAATAAAATAAAATGCATGTTTCAGGGAAACCCAGTCTTAGGGTTTCCATTAAATAAGACAATGTTTGGAGGAAGAATTAAGGAACAAACTCTTGTGGACTGGTTTTAAGAAAAGTTAAGGGTGACATCTAAAATTCCTGAGATAAGCTTCTCAAATTTCTGATAAGTTTAACAACCCAATATTTATTTTATGCTACATATTTTCAGGTATTTGTTTTGGATTTCTTTGTTTGGTTTTTTGAGAAATGGTCTTGCTATATTGCCCAGGCTGGTCTTAAAATTCATGGGCTCAACAGACCCTGCTGCCTCGGTCTCCTAAGTGCTGGGATTACAGGTATGTGCCATCATACCAAGCAATACTTCTAGTTTTACCTAGTTAAAAATTTTGTTATTTTATCATTAGTTATCAGGTACAGCTACAAATTAACTTCTATTTTATATGGGCATTTGTGTTGGGGGGGTGGTACTGGGGTTCCTGGAATCCCTTCTACCTCCGGGTTACACTCGCAGACCTATTTTTATATTTTTATTTGGAAACAGGGTCTCTTAAGCCAGCGAGGCTGGCCTCAAACCTGTGCAATTCTCCTGTCTCCACCTCCCAAGCGTGGGGATTACAAGCGTGCACCACCACACCCGACTTATATGGGCATTTCCATTATGAAAATTAAAACTAATCATATTTAAAAATCTGATTTGGGCATTTAAAAAATATTCCTATATACCAAAGATATCAAGAATAAAAGGCATTCAATAGTGATAATGAGAATGATAAACTTTACACCAAAGAACTACTTGCCCCAAGTCAGTATTGCATTTAAAAGGGTAAAATATTTTCTTCACATGTTAAAAAAACAAAATGTATAATTATTCCTATTTAACACAATAGTTGTTTTTGAAAAGACCAAAATCATCAAGCACTTGTTTCTTGAAATGTCTCTTTAGCAAAAATTTCATAATTAAATTAATAATGATCTAAAGTAAAATTTACAATGACTTTGATGTCTCTGTAATCTTTCTTCCTCAAGATGAACCAGAGGTTTAAAAAAAAAGGTCTTAAATAAAAAAGCACTATTAGTTCTCATGTATTAAGCAGTATCATTCTATTTTTCCTTTAGTATGGATTTGACAAATTTGTGCTCTTTTCTAACCTTTAGCATTTCTTCATGTATCCCATAATGCCCATATGAGCTGAAATAAACGCCATCCTCATCCTCCTGGAGGTCCGCAATGGCAGTGGTGGATGATGAGCAGGTTCTGACATCTGTGTTCATCACAAAATCCTGAGCAAATTGTCTGTAATCAATTTGAAATACACCCTTGAGACAGGTTTATTGGACCATGAAAAAAGAAAAGGCTAGAGGTTGAAGCAGAGAAGGGGGCTGGGGCCCAGTGTCGCCTGCGATAAGCCTTTTAAATCACATTCTACCTAGAGCAACTAAAAGCTCCCCCTGCTGGATCTAAAGTGCTGGCATATAGGAACCCAGTTGTGAATATTCCTGACGCAAACTTCAAAAGCAATGCCAACCGCTGATTATAGATAGCTCTTTTTATAACTCAACTAAGCAAAATCTAAGTACATTTCCTTTATTCACATTTATTATTTCTAGTGTTCTACAATCTTTAGCAGCTGAGTCAATATATAATGTATTGCAACTCTGGATATTCTCTAAAACCGTATCATCTCTTGGGTAGATTAAATGAGCATAAAGTACACTCAAATAGGTAATTATTTGACATATACCAACACCACCCACTCCAGTTCTAAATTCAGCCACTTCCCTGGTAATAACACATTATAACCCATCAGTTATACAAGGGGGAGAAGTACAAAGGGCCAGAAATTAGAGTTAGTGTTGGTTACTAGATTCCCAAGTTTATGTAAAAATGTGAAACAAGGATAATTAAAATTGAATCTACTCTCTTTCATGCTGGACATTCTGACAAACTATCAAATGTGTACTCAGGCAATGGCACCAGCTCATAAATCCCATAGATAAAGCTCTGAGATACACACGTTAACAATGCAGTCTCAGGTACACCCCAGATCTCCTCCATCAGAATCTGCACTGACAAGATCCCCAGTGATTCATAAGCACATTAAACTTTAAAAAGTACTACACCAGTAGAATGCGAATTTACTCACTGAAAAACACTGTCCCCAAGCATCTGGTTTTCTGGTCATAAATTCCCAGTCAGTGACACCATGGGGATAGGAAAATATGCCCAAGGATCCAGGGTGTGGTAGGTAGCCTTGGGTGCAACTGCTGGGTAGGGGGCATTGAATAAAAATAAGAGGGCAATGGAAGTGCCCAGGAGGTGCTAAGTAATTTTTATTCTAAAAAAGGAGAGGTAGGCCATTAAGTCTGAGAATTTGTAAATAATATATCTTATTACATTTTGACTGTTTAATAACAAAAATTTCAGCCAGGCATGGTGGTGCAAGCCTGTAATCCCAATACTTGGGAGGTTGAGATAGGAGGATCACAAATTCAAGGACAGCCTCTGCAACTTAGCAATGCTCTCAGCAACCTAGCAAGACCCTGTTTCAAAATAAAATAAAAAGAGGCTAGAGGTATATCATAGAGGTAGAATGTCCCTGGGTTCTATCTCTTAATACCACACACAAAAAAAATAAAAATAAAAACTAAAATTCCAACACAGTATTTCCCTAAAACCTTACATTAATGCCCTCACTTTAAAAAATCTAAGATAGAAAAAGAAAAATGAAAAAATATCAATTGGAAACAGCAAAATTCAAAGGAAAGCAATATCAAAAACAAAAACATTCAAAGGACAACACTGGTCAGTACAATTACCATTTGTATAAAAGTAAGTATATGAGGATACATAAAACCATAAAAATTTACATTAATCAACTACATCCATACCGTGTTAGAATGCTGAATATCTTCAATACTACTTAAATATCTACATTGTGTTTTCTGGTATAATAAATGTTCTACATTTTATCTTGCCATTAGCTGTGTTATTTGAGGGATCTAAACAATTTTCTATACGACTGATGAATTACTTCATTCTCTGCAGATCCTCCTGGGCTCTAGCTAAAGCAGCTTCAGCAGACAGTGCCCTGGCTTCCATATGTTTCAACTTTTCAACAACAGATGTATTGTCACTGAGTCCATTGGGGTATGAGAATGGGACTGGCACCGGCTCATAAAGATCTTCTACATCTAAAGAAATAAATGGACATTATTATCAGGTAGCAAAAGAAGTTATATAAATGTCAGGAATAAATAAATATATCCTAAGTGCCTATTATGTGGCCAATGGAGAAAAAATAGTAAAAGTACTTTTACTTAAATTTAACATCCAAAGTGTTTTAACTTTGATCCAAACAGTATGTTCTTGGTTTGTTTTTCATTAGTTAGCTAAATTGAACACACATAGGTGTTACTTATATTTAATGAAATACAGGAAGAAAAATGTAGAAAAAAATTCTAATATTTGTTGATTACCAAGCTGTCATCTCATTTCATCCTCAAACCTCAAATGTAAATATTTATCCCTATTTTCAAACCTGGGAAAAATAAATTTCAGAAAAGTGAAGTGACTAGCCCAAAGTCATAAAGTTGTTTAAAGGAAAAGCTAAGACTCAAGCCCAGACATGCCTCCTTAGCTCACATTCTTGCCACTACTAAAGCAACCACTGCTTATATGTAAAGGGCAGGCAGTACTTTAGATATTCCTTAAGGGAAATTCTGGCATTTGTGAAAACACAGATGAACTTAGAGGATGTTATTGCTATGTAAAATAAGTCAGAGACAAATACTGCATAATCTCATTTATTTGTGGAATCTTAAAAAAAGAAAAAAAAAATTCTCACAGAAGCTGAGAGCAGAACTGTGGTTGCCAGGTCTGAGGTCAGATGTTGCTCAAAGGGTACAAACTTTGTTCCAAGATGAGTAAATTCTGAGCATCTAACCTACTGCCTGATGACTAGTTAATCATACTGAAGCATATACCTAAAACTTGCCAAGAGAGTAGCTCTTAAGTATTTTCATTAAACACAAAGATGTATGAGGTGATGGATGTGTTACTTCATCAGGCTGTAGTAATAATTTCCCAACGCATATATAGAGAGAGATAGCAAATCATTAACATTGTATATTTGAAGTACATATGATTTCATTTATCAATTATACCTTTAAAAAACTAGAGAAACCTAGCCGGGCGTGATAGCGCACACTTGTAATCCCAGCATTCGGAAGGCTGAGACCGGATGATCACAGTTCGCGGACAGCCTCAGGTACTTAGTGAGGCCCTCGCAACTTAGTGAGACCCTGTTTCAAAATAAAGAGTAAAAAACAGGGCAGAGGGTGTAGCTCGGAGGTCAAATGACCCTGGGTTCAATCCCCACACCCGCAAAAACAAACAAAAAACTAGAGAAACCTTAAGAAAGCATAAAAGATACTCCTCTTAAGGAGGGTGCATAGATAAAAGAATTCTATATATTCAATAATTTTTCATCTGGGGCAAGGTAGAGTGACATCTATACACAAATGCATTATTGCTGATATTAAATATTCAAATTCTTATTACTATAATTTTTATGTAATTTTAATATATATCATTAACTTCTGTTGTAGAAATAATAAATAAAAACAAAAATTAAATATGAGCCGGGCGTGGTGGCACACGCTTGTAATCCCTGCGCTTGGGAGGCTGAGACAGGAGGATCACACAGGTTCGAAGCCAGCCTCACCTACTTAGTGAGGCTCTCAGGAACTTAGTGAGACCCTGTTTCCAAATAAAATATAAAATAGGTCTGAGAGTATAGCCCAGAGGTAGAAAACCTCTGGGTTCCACCCCCAGTATTGCAAAACAAAACAAAACAAAAAAACCCTACAGATTAATTCATTGCCTAATTCACCAAAAATTAATGAGCACAACAAAATATTTTCAAATAATTTAAGGCTCGTGTATCATACTTTCTACTTTAATCCTCTTTGTATTTTGTTTTCAAAATTTTACAAACTTTTTGGCAAGTTTGTTTTGCTTTTTACTGCAACAGAAATTAGTTCTAATAAATTTTAACATTCATAATACATAGGTAATCTTTTATTAAAGGCTCCTTAAGCCATGTTAAGCTTCTTACTACCATGTCAAAATTCCACACAACTCAATAATGGCACTTCTCAAGGAAATGAGAGGTTATGACCAAATTACTGGTCAAATAAACATTGTTAACTTATTATCTGTTTAGGTATATCTGTTTAGAATGGTCCTGTTGATCCAAAAGAAGCAAATCTTTCTTCTTCCCTGTCTAGCACAAGAAGAATGGAATGAAGCATAAATAAAAGAATACATAGTTTCACTTCCATAGGTTAGATCATTAAAGTCTAAGAGATCAACAAAATTTTCACAAGACTTCTGGGTAATAAGGAATGAACCAAAGCAAAAAGAAAGTAACTAAAGAAAAGTTGTAGAGAAGAAAGGAGAGTGAGGACAGTGCCAAGAAGGAAGCTTAGCAGCTAGTGTATGTGGGTACGCTCAGGAACATGTGAGTAGAATCTGTTCTGCATCAAAACAGAATCTCAGTAAACTAGAGGTCTTAGGAAAAGTTCATTACATGATTTGAACCTCTCAGATAAAAGCAAATACTATTAAATCCACTTAAAAGGGGTTTTAAAAATTATTTATTTGGTACTGGGGATTGAAACCTGAGACATTCTACCTCTGAGATATACTCCCAGTCTGTAATTTTTTTATTTTGAATAAGGGTCTCGCTACATTGCTGAGACTGTTCTTAAATCTGTGATCCTCCTGTCTCAGCTTCCCAAGTACTGGGATTACAGATAAGTACCACCACACCCAGCTTTCAGGTTTTTTTTTTTTATTTTAAATTATTGTCTATTAACTAAAAAGTATTCTCTAAAGTGTCCTTGTTCTTCAAAAAATTCTATACAAAATGTTCAAACAAGCTCATACTTCTAAATTCCTCCCTGGTATGTTCATGAGATTGTCAGTGTTTAAGTGATTTAACTTTTCTGTTAAAACCAACTACTGATTAGAACCATGTAAGATATGTTCTAAGACCCCCGGTGGATGCCTGATATTTCAGATAGTACTGAATCTTATGTATAATATGGTTTTCCTATACATACATACCTATCATAGTTTATAAACAAGGCACAGTAAGAGATTAACATTAACTACTAATAAAATAGAATCTAATGGTAGTCTGTAATAAAAAATTATATGAATGTGGTCTCTCTTTCAAGAAGAACTATTTGAACAGGTAAAACCCAACAAGCCAATCCTATAACCAAAACTGTTACTAAGGGGAAATAGTATATACAGTATGGATACCTTGGATAAAATGAGCACATTTCAGAGAAACAGAAGTAGATGGCACAATATTAATCATTCTACTTAGAATACAGCATGCAATTTAAAAATTAGCATTATTTACTTCTGGAATTATACATTGACTATTTCAGATTTTGGACGACCACAGGTAACTCAAACCATATAAAGTGAAACCAAACACTTCACTTTCACTTTTCCATAACAAATAGCCCTAGGTTAATTAAAATAGATATACTATATTCATCTTACCAAACTGAAGTAAAAGGTCATCTTCTAATACTGGCTTCAAATATTCTTCTTTCTCCCAAGGCACTGGATTGTGTATGGAATTCATATACTCAGCTGTAGGATTCTGGATTATAGTTAGTTGCATATTTTACTCATTGAATGTAATCAGAAATCTCCCTTGTAAAAACCAGGTAAATTAACAAACAAAACCAAGCCCGCATTATACAAAATCATATATCTCTATCTGAGCACTCACCTGTTATTTTAAATAGTTTCAATGCAGAGTTTTATATTGTTTAGAAATTAGAGAAAGTAATAATACAGTATTTATTTAAACAGGACAAAAAAGAGAACAAAGTATTTGAGAAAAATTTTTAAAAATGAACCAAAGTACCTGAAATCACTCTAAAACTACTTCTGATTTTATAGAAATATTATTTTCCTTTACCTGACACTAAATTACTTTTTCACATAGTACTGACTTGCTTAACGTAAAATAGTTCTAAGTATGTGTATAAGTGCTTCATATTGAGAGTTCTAAATGTCCATGATTCCCCAACTATGATAAATGCCAAATATGTGTCTCATATCCTTTATATAATTCGTGTAGTGATTGTCACTATGTTTCTTATAAATAAAGTTATAAATTAAGCTTTCAACTTACCTTAAGTCTAATAAAATTTATTAGTTTTATGTATCCATAAAATTCAAGTCCTAAAGGGGGAAAAAAGATAATTCACCTATTTTAATTATTGACATGATCTGTTCTATAAAAGTTTCTCTGATTAGAGAGTAAAATACTCTGACCTCAAAACTATCCCTTACATTTTGAAATTTTTATTAAGAATTAAAAATAATAATTTTGAGACTTCTGAATATTTTATCTGAAAAACAGCCCTAGATGACAAACTTTTAAGTGATTTCCTTGTACTTCTAAATAAATGAGAATTTACGGAAATCTACTGCTCATTTGTTAGAACAATACAAATCTGAAAAATTAGGTCCTAGATTTATCAAGTATTTGGCAGTTAATATAAAAGCGGAAAGTTTCTAAGTCCCTAGCTTTCATGGTGCCTACCAAGTTATAATTTTGTTGAGACACTGAATATACAAAGTCGACTTGCTTTTCGAGGAAGTTAAATATTGCAAATTAAAAAGACAATGAAGCTTATCTTTCCAAAAATAAAGCAGCATTTAAGACAAACGAAAGCAGTAATATATGGGCTATTATCTGGCATAAGACAAATTGATTATTATTTATCATGGGAAATTGGTTATTATTGTGAAGTGATGCTATGGAGATAATTTAAGAGCATACAAAAACACCTATGCTGATAATTGAAAACATAAAGTATGATTTTAATTCAGTTTTAAATGCAATATTAAAAATGTAAGAGAAGCCGGGCGTGGTGGTGCACGCTTGTAATCCCAGCTCTTGGGAGGATGAGACAGGAGGATCGCACGAGTTCGAAGCCAGCCTCAGCTACTTAGTGAGGCTCTCAGCAACTCAGTGAGACCCTGTTTCCAAATAAAATATAAAAAAGGTCTGGGAGTATAGCCCGGAGGTAGAAAGTCTCTGGGTTCCACCCCCAGTACCACCTAAATAAATAAATAAATAAATAAATAAAAATGTAAGAGAAAACAAAGCAGTGACTTACATGACTTATAAGAGTAGTTCTGCCTTTGAATTTATAGTTTACAAACATATCATATATTTACCCAAGGCCTAAAAATCTGTCTAGTATTTGCTATCAACAATGTTCTTTCCAGTTTTTAATAACAAGGGACCAAAACCAATTCCATATTTACTTAATTTTAGTGGAATAGAATAGTTTTTCATAGCTATTTGAAGAATTAAAAAGCCTTAAGCATAAGGAAAGCTATGTTTACGTGCAATTCAACAGAAACATTGTCTGAACATTTTGTATACTAACTTAACTTCAATGACTCCCTTTCTTCGACTTATAAAACTCAACCTAAAAATAAAAAAAAAACAAAAAACCTCAATGTTGTATATATTGAAATATAAGTTATACTTTGTCCTTTTGTATAATGACCCACCACCTTTCCTGAAATTCACCCCTCCCCCCAATCTACCTAATTCCTAGGGCAAAAATACAATCACAATGCCAAGGGTTTTTTTTCCTCTTTTTAGTTGTGAAGCCATAAGAAGCTTAAATACAGTGAATTTTTGTCTAGAAGAGTGAAGTATTAATCTTTCTTCAAAGGCCACTTATCAAAAATATATTTCCATAGGTTAGGTTGTTGCTCTTATATTTCACTATATTGGACCTGGATAGAAAAAGAAGGGTCTGGAAAACTTTAAACCGTGAACCTAAATTTCACAGGGAAAATTGTCTTTAAGAAATACTCACCATGTTTATGGACCATGCTATCAATATTAAATTGATGCTCCGACTTACAGTGTGAAAACGTCTCTTCAGCAGAGGTGAATAACCTGAAAAACCAAGTGATAACTTCATGGAATACTGAATACATGTTAAATCTACATTTATTTTTCACTCAGTTGGTTTCTAGTTTTATTTCCAATTAAGAAAAAACAAACATGCTTGTAGATTAAAGAACAGCCCAGCACTTCTAATGAGAATTAGTACTTCTGGGTCCCATTTAACACCTAAAACAAATTAACTACCATTTAAATGTCAAAGTTAATTTATTTGCCAAATAATAGCACTGAGTTTATTAAAAGGGCTTTTTTTTTTTTAAGAAACAGAGTTCCTTTTGATAAATTTTGTTTCTCTGAAGGAAAGATACTCCCTACTTAAGAATCTCTTCTCCTCCAAGTGTCAACTTTGCTTTGAGAGGCTATGAACTGGCACATCACAAATTGCTTTTAGAAATAAAGCACAAAATATAATTTTCTAGCTGGCACACTCTCAAAGTGCGGTATTTCAAAGTGATCTTGTAGTGTCCCACACACAGTACCTGCATTACAGATACGGCGAGTACTGAGCATCTTTATTATGCAATCTGCAAAACTGAAGGACACATAAGATAGGGATACAGCAGAGATGCCGCATACCTTATCCATATGCATAGCACATATGCGGCAGGTAGCTCTGAACAAATGTTTACAAAGGAAGGTTATTTGCAGTATTTATGGAGCCTATCACAAGGCACTGCACCACTGATGCTCAATAAATAAGACTTGCTGATAACCAGAGTATGTGCACTCTATGCATCCAATCAGGCTACAGGAGCACACTAATATGCCGCCAATCAGCACTTTGCCCAGATACAGGGGACAGTGTACCATGTTTTTTAAATTAATGCTGGCCAGAGCCAATCAGGGTCTTTCATGTCCAGTTGCCTGCAGCAGTCCACATCAAAATTTCTTGAGACACAATTTTAAGTGGAAAGGGAGTGCCTTCATAAAAACCACAGCTTTGTGACCTTGAACAAGTGGCTGACACTGCAGTCTCTTTTTTTCCCTAAGTGAAAAAGGTATCAATTCTTTCAACAGGTGGGGATCCCCTACTCAAGAAAGGTGACCTAATCTATTTAAATAGCTTAAACTGAAAGGTTACACCTGAGACCCTCTCTTACTAGTCAAAGAATTCTAGGATTGTAAAAATGGCAGGATCCTTGGGAATTATCTAGTTCAGTGTAGCTCCAAAACTTTTAACATCCAGAACCACCTCAGCCAGCCTCTTTAAAAAACAGAAGATTCCTAGACCTCATCCCTGATTTAAAAGGTTGGAGGTACCAGAGTTCAACACCGATGTTTAATTATCTCAGGTGACAAGGGTTGACACCAGATTTGGAAACCACAGATCCAATCTGAAACCATCTCATTTTACACAGGGGAAACTGAGGCCGGTCAAAGACTAGTAGTATGACCCGGGTTCCAGGTCATGGCTCCTCCCTCTAAACCACTGTGGAACTTTCTGTCCAACCAGCCATCACCGCAAACCACTGGTTCGGGAATTCCAGGGACGGACCACCCTGGTTGGACTGTGCCCAGTCCTTCCCGGCAGACCACACGGACCCCGGGCTGCGGCCGGGCGCGGAGGCGACGAACCTGTTACAGAACAGGCAGGGGGTCTGCTGCTTGTCGTGGGGGAGCTCTGCCCCGTCCTCATCCTCCCAGGCCGCCTCGTCCCCGCTGTCCGACAGTTCAGGCAGGTCCTCCTCATCCGCCACGGCGCCCCGGCCGCCTAGCACACGCACAAAGTCAGATCTGCCTGGGCCGCCCCTGCGCCCGGGGCCCGCCCGCTCCTCCTCCACCCCTCGCCGCCCGGGCCCGCGGGGAGGGTCTCCCCTGCACCCACCGGTGGCGCCCGACGCCAGCGAGCACATGCCCACGGAGCCCCGGGAGCGCGGCGGGCTGGGGGCGGGGAGCGCGGGAACGAGCACGGGCGGGAGCGGGAGAGGGAGCGCGCGGCAGGACCCGGGAACTCCGCGCAAGCCTGGAAACGCGGGCGCGCGCCACGCGGCGAGGGCTTCCGGTCACGTGAGGAGAGTGGGCGTGGTTGCAGCTGGCCCCACCCCTGCCCGCCGCAGGCTTGACGCAGTGCGCTCTTAGGAAGCGCTGCTACCGGGGCTGGGCGTCTCAGGCTTGGAGGTGACTTTTGTTTCCCCGCCCCCTGCCGCAGCAAGCCAGAAGGGGGAGCCCTGAGCCCCAGAGGCGTAGAGATGCCGCGTAATGGGGCTGTCGGTGGCTTGTTCTTAGTGGAGGGACGACCAGCCCGCGGTGCCCTCTGGTGGCGGAGAAGGCCAACGCAGCCAGGGACCGGGGAGCGTGAGCTGGCTCTGGTCCCTAGGCTCCCAGCTGCCTGCGGGGTGCAGCTGGGAAGAGGAGCTACTGTGAACTAAGCTGCATTAACTTGTACGTTAACAGTATGGGTGTACTGTGAAGGTCAGATAGCAGCCAAGCCCCCCAAAAGGATTTTAATCTCTAAAGTGTTAGAGAGCATGGACCAGAGCCAGCCTGCTGTGTTTGAATCCTGCTTCAGTCCCTTCAAACTACATGATTTTGAGCCAGTTGCCTAGCCTCTCTGCCTCCGTTCCCTCATCTTCACTAACCTGAGGGCTAGAGTAAGGATACAATGAGTTAATACATGTGAAATGCTTAGATGTGTTAACTTTATCCTAAACAGTGGAAAGCAGATGGACTTTGTTTTAAGCCTGGGGTGATGGTATAAGATGTGTGGGGAAGAAAAAATGTTCCTATGCCTCATGCCACCTCTAGTTTTCCATGCTTTTTTTTTTTTTTTTTTTGTGGAGGGGTATGGGAATGGAACCTAGGGGCCTTCGACCTCCGAGCTACACCCTCTGCCCTAGTTTTAATTCTTTATTTTGAGACAGGGTCTAAGTTGCGGAGGGCCTAAGTAGCTGAAGCTGTCCGCGAACCGTGATCCTCCGATCTCAGCCTCCCAAATGCTGAGATTACAAGCGTGTGCCACCAGGCCCGGCTTTGTCTTCCATTCTTAGTATCCATTCTAATGGCAGAATTTCCTCTTAAATGGAGTGGGCAACAATCATTTCAGTAGAAGTGCCCCACGCTCTCGTCCAGGAACAATGCTTTCCAGGTGTTTAAATTGATTACCACAGCCTACTAGGCCCTGTAGGATCCTGCCTAACCTTCCAGCTCAACACTGCCCTTCACCCTGGGTCCCACCTTTAATCCTTATACTGAATGCAGATCTGATTGTAACAGATCTTAAATCACCTTAAACCACCATTTCTAAAATTGATTTTGCAGCTATTCCAGGAGCAGCCTGTCAGTTTTACCCTAGTGACTACCATTTGCTTACTTCTTTTATATTTTTAAGTTTAATTGGCTACTTTATTTTGGTGTTACCCTCAACACTATAAGGAAAGGATCGTGTCTTTCATTTCTCTGGCATGGTGACTGGGTTAGAATCTTGCCCCTTCAAGTTTAGATTTCACCACAGCTCAAGAGCTTGGGCATGACTGCTTCTTTCTGCTTTAAAGATGACTGCAGATTCTTCTTCATCCCACTCACTCTTGAGACCAGGATAGAATGTTTGAACAAGTCTTTTTGAAGGTTTGTGGTAAGGAAACAAATATTAGGAAATAATCTAAAACTGACCACTGGGTTTAGCTATTTCCAGAGCCCACAGTGCTCAGTGTAGCCTCACAGGGTACCCCCAACATTTGCCCTACTTCTTTAAGCCTATACTTGTTGCCAGATGATATTCTGACTCCTTAAATTCTAAGATCCCACCCTGCCCTGGATGCCTTTTTTCTGAGTGACTGACATTGGGAATGTCTATTATCTTTTAAGAATATATGTCCCCTAAGCCAGGCATGGTGGTGCAAGCCTATAATCCCAGTACTTGGGAGGCTGAGGAAGGAGGGACACAGGTTCAAGGACAGCCTTAGCAAGTAGGGGGGGGGGATGCTCATCAACCTAGCAAGATCCTGTTTCAAAATACCTAGCGAGACCTTGTTTCAAAATAAAAATAAACTAGGGATGGGTATGTAGCTCAGAGGTAGAATGCCCCTGGGTTCAAGCCCCAGTATCCACCCCCCAAAAAAGAATATATGCACCCTATTAAAGGAGATGACCTTTATCCTCCAGTGTCCTCTGAAGCTTGAAATATACTTGGCATACTATAGATTTCAAAAGGCGACAAAATCATTTTGCTTTCTCCAGCACAGAAGACACATCTCACCGCCATCCCACCATCGTTCGTCCGTGATGGGAATCGGCACCATGTGTGAGCTCCTCTTGGCTCTGGCCCTTTCTTGTGCATCTTCTTTTCCCTTGACATCATTTCAAAAATACATAACCTTGGCGGGGCGTGGTGGTGCACGCTTGTAATCCCAGCATTCGGGAGGCTGAGACTGGAGGATCGCAGTTCGCGGACAGCCTCAGCTACTTAGTGAGCCCCTCTGCAACTCAGCAAGACCCGGTTTCAAAAATAAAAATAAAAAATAGAGCAGGGTGTGTAGCCTGGAGTTCAAATGCCCCTGGGTTCCATCCCCAGACACGCAAAAAAAAAAAAAGAAAGAAAGAAAGAAAGAAAGAAAGAAAGAACGAACGAACCTTTAGTCCTTTGAAGTTTGGTGCCTCAGGATATTACTAGCCATTTGAACATTGTGTGATTAATTGTAAGTATCTTAGATCAATGGAGAAACTCAAATATTTCAAATTTATCCATCCACCATATATGCTTAACAATTAACTAAAACTACCTGAAAATACACAGATACTGGGTTCTTTTGCAGAGAGGTTATCAATATAAGTTATGGGATCAGGCTAGGCTAGGCTAGAATCCCGAATCTGCCATTTCCTTGCTTTGGATTCCTGGGCATGGAATTGAGACTTGGTTTCCCTATCTAAGATATGAGGATAAAAAAAAAACCACAAAGGAAAGAAAGATTATGAGGATATGCCAGGTATGATGGCACACGTCTATGATCCCAATATTTGGGAGACTGAGACAGGAGGATCACAGGTTCAAAGCTGGTGGAAGACTCGTGTATTTATTCATATTCCTCTAATTCTCTCATGAATTACATCATCTTGGTTTTATAATAACTTTATTATATATTCAAAAGAAACAGTAAAGGCACAAGTTCACTTACAGTTACATGTAGTTAATTAGCACTTTCATAACGCAGAGACAGGAATGTCAACAATTTTCGATCACTGCTCATCTGCATGGCACATAAGGTTTACACAACTGTTGTGACTCTGCTGATGAGCATTTCAAAGCTGGCTCCCTATCAGTGGCATCAGAACCACCAGGGAGAGTTTAAGCCAAAGAAAACTATAGATTCTTGTGCCCACATCCCAGAAATTCTGACTCAGAAGGTTGGAAACAGGGCCTACAAATCTCTTATTTTTTTCAAAATAAGATTCCTGAGTGATCTCCATGTACAACCAGGCTTTGGACCACTGATACAGAGAACAGCGATGTCTTGATAGGATCTACATGGCTGAGAATAGTGAAAAGAAAAGGTACCACATACAGACTTGCTCAGACCCTGAAGTTACAGATTGATGGGGGGTGTTAAGGTCTGCAGTCACGAGCATTTCTACAGTGGGTCATGGCTTGAGCACGCCACTGGCTTTGCCCAGGTTGTGGATGGCCTTGTTATCCAGGAGTTCCACCTGCTTGTTGCTGGGTCTCACCATATTGGTCAGCATTGCTCTAGCCACAGTCACCACGGGCACAGAATGTCCACTGGACCAGGATTCTGGTAAGGAGCCAAAGAACTTCCTGACCAACCATTCTCCTGGGCGAGATTCTTGTCTATCGCACAACAGAACTCTAAAGAGAAAAAGAGAAGCAGAGGAACATACGGTAATTTGCATTCAGACTGCCATAGGGTCTTAGACTGAACTGTGGCCCCTTGGAATGTAGATGCTGAAGCCTTAATGCCCAATTGACTGTATTTGGAGATGGGGCTTTAGGGAGTAATTGAGGTTTAAATGAAGTCTTAAGGATGGCCTAGGATGAATCCAATAGAACCAGTGTCTTTATAAGAGGAGAAAGAAATGTCAGAGATATCTCTGTGCACATAGGAGAAAGGCCATGGGTGGACTCTATAAGAAGGTGGCCATCTGTCAGGAAGAGAGGCCTCAGCAGACACCAATCCTAATGATACCTGACCTTGGACTTCTAACCTTTACACTGGGGGAAAAAAGTGCTTCTGGGTAGACTCTAAGCAAACTAATGCAGTGAGTATAAGGTTTTATTTGGTGCATAATGAGGATCTAAAAAAAAAGAAGGCAAAGCAAACAAACAAGAAAAAAAAAAAGAGACAGAGAAGCAACCAGCAAATGCTATCGAGGAAATTCCAGACTACTCTGAAGCTGGCCCCCAAACCTCTTCTCTCACTCAAGCCAAAAAGATGTGTCCTACAGAGAAGCAATCCACCTCTAGCTGACTTCTTTCCTTTCCTAAGTATCTTCTTAGCTGTCAGCATCTCCAAATGAGAAACTGGTTTCTAGGATTAACCAACATGCACAACATGGGAATACTTACCCAGGTCTAAATATTGAGTAACGATCAAATTTTAATTCTTCAACCTTGGCTTCTACTTCTCCCTGTTAAGAAAAAAAAAAAAACTTTCAGAATTTCATCAAAACAGCTCATTTATTTAAAGATTAAGAGAGAATAATTATGGGTCTTAAAGATGACCTACTTCTATAGGTCTAAAGACTCAATAAATATCCTCCGAGATTCCAAAAACTCTGGAAAGTTAAGGAAGAAATTATTTAATCCTGACATGTAGTAGAGAGTTAAAAAGTTTGCTAAATGAGTAAATGGTAACATGGTCACTCCTCTTATTTTATTGACACTAAAACAGATCCAAAATTCATTAGCATATCTCATTTTAATCCAGAGTCAATGCTGCATGGTAAAAAACAATATTTTCTAGTTTACAGGTTGTCCCAGTATGTGTCCAAAAACCCATGGATTACCTTCTGTATCCCTCACTTCTTAACAAACCCTTCAAAACTTCAAGAGATAAGCCAGGCGTGGCAGCGCACGCTTGTAATTCCAGCATTCAGGAGGCTGAGACGGGAGGATCTGCGGTTCGCGGACAGCCTCAACTACTGAGTGAGGCTCTCCGCAACTTAGTGAGACCCTGTTTTAAAATAAAAGAATAAAAAACAGGGCAGGGAATGTAGTTTAGAGGTTAAATGCCCCTGGATTCCATCCCCAGACCCACCCAAAAAAAAAAAAAAAAAGAGAGAGAGATAATGAGATTACACACAAATGATGCTTTAACATTTGCTAAACAAACCATGAATTTTCATGCCAGGGATCTCTATAAACAAATGTCAGGGGAGCTCCGGACAGAGGCACCTCCACAATCCTTCTGGCCCTTGGCTTGTGCCTGGGAACTTGGATTTCAAGAGTGTTCCTGCCTTTCCTAAGTGATAAGGAAAGGTTACACACAGGGTCTCACTTGAAGCATGCACTCACCCTCTTCTCCACCTGCTTATACCACTCAGTTGATACCAACCCTATCACATCAGATAATGTTACATAGCTATTTTTAAATCTTTTTCTTTTTCTTTTGCGGTACCAGGATGGAACCCAGGGGCATTCTACCCCCGAGCTACACCCCCAGACCTACTTTTTATTATTCTTTATTTTGAAACAGGATCTCACTGAGTTGCAAAGGGCCTCACTAAGTAGCTGAAGCTGTCTGCGAACCACAATCTTCCAGTCTCAGCCTCTCAAATGTTGGGATTACAAGCATGTGCCACCATGCTCAGCTTTTAAATAAGTAATTTTTAATGTATACACAAAATTGTGAAACCATTACTAAAATCTAAGTTTAAAACATTTCATCATTCTAAAAATAAAATCTCATACCATTCACAGACACACTCCATCCATCTACCCCCTCTCTTCAAGCCCTAGCCAATCACAAACCTACTTCCTATTTCTGTAATTCTACCTATCCTGAATATTTCATATAAATGGAATAAAACAATTTGTGGCACTTTGTGTCTGGCCTCTCTCACTTAACATGTTTCCAAGGTTTGCACATGATGTAGCATGTATCATTCCTTGTTACGGCTAAATAATATTCCATTGTATGGACATACCATAGTTTATTCATCAGTTGAGGGACATTTGGGTTGTTTCCACCCTGGTCATTATGAACAATGCAGTTATGAATATTCACAGAGTAGTACTTATGTAGATATATATTTCTTAGTTTTTTATATAAAGACCTGTTTTGTCTCTATTAGCAATGTGCAGGAAAGAATAAACATAGCAGGCATGAGACTGCTATCATTAGTATCTGTGCTTGCAAGGCTGGCCCTTGGCTTGTGCCTGGGAACTTGGATTTCAAGAGTGTTCCTGCCTTTCCTAAGTGATAAGGATAGGTTACACACAGGGTTTCACTAAGTTGCTGAGTGCCTCACTAAGTAGCTGAGGCTGGCTTTGAACTTGTGCGATCCTCCTGTCTCAGCCTTCCAAGCGCTAGGATTACAAGTGTGTGCCACCACGCCCGGCTCGTTCCTTTATCTTTAAAGATGAGAACACACACATTTTATTTCCTAAAAGATATATTTATTATTCTTGATGAGAATACTTCTTCATAATCTTCAAGATCTTTCTCAGAACCCATATGTGTAAATATTTTGAAAAAGTTTTTTTCTTTTAAAAAGCTGTTGTTGTAAACACTAACAATTAATATAAAAATTTTTTCCCATTCTTGATTTAACTTCACTAGTGGCCTACCGGTCTTCATCTGCCTCAAAATGCCATTTTAGGAGAGCTGTAGCTCAGTTGTAAGCTGTGAGCCACATGAATAAGATCTGGAAATGTTCATTATCATAGGCTGTTCACGAGCAAACACAATGATGCTTACTAAAATAGTAGTGATCCAATATCTCCTTAAAAAAATACAAGCAGCACAGCGTTTAGAGTGTGAAAGTCATCATCCCACTGCAATTCCAGTAGAACAGTGCTGTAAAGTTCACTCAGCAAAGTGACCAGAGTGAAGAAGGGGCTAGAAACAGGAATAAAGAATGGTGCATTGACTTACATAAGGTTATGCCTGGGGAAAATACAATAAGGCAACTTTAATCTCCAAATGTTTTAAAGATTACAATGCAAAGGAAAGAGTTGGCTTGCTCTTTTAGAATATAGAACTGGTAACAGAGTTTATAGAGCCTTTGATTCCATCTCCAGATATGGACTTTCTCTCTCTCTCTCTCTCTCTCTCTCTCTCTCTCTCTCTCTCCCTCCCTCCCTCCCTCCCTCTCCCTCTCTCTCCTTAAATTTATTTTAGTACTGGGGATTGAACACAGATACATTCTACCTCTGAGCTATACCCTCAGCTCTGTATTTTTTATTTTGAAACAGGGTGTCATTAGGTTACTGACAGTCTCCCTATGTTGCTGAGGCTATCCTCAAATATAGGGACTTTTTTTTTTTTCCAGTAGTAGGGGTTGAATGCAGGGGCATTCTACTTCTGAGCTATAACCCCAGCCTTACTTTTTATTTTAATTTACAAGGTCTTTTTAATTACAGGGTCTCAATAAATTGCTGAGGCTGTCCTCAAACCTGAGATCCTCCTGTTTCAGCCTTCCAAGCAAGGGGATTACAAGCATGTGCCACCACGCCCGGCCACACCTAGCTTTGATGGAGACTTTTTTTTTTTTGGTGGTACTGGGGCTCCTGGAAACCCTTCTACCTCCGGGCTACACTCCCAGACCTACTATATATATATATATATATATATATATATATATATATATATATATATATATATAATTTTTTTTTAAATTTGGAAACAGGGTCTCTTAAGCCAGCGAGGCTGGCTTCGAACCTGTGAGATTCCCTGTCTCTGCCTCCCAAGCATGGGGATTAGAAGCGTGTGCCACCATGCCCGGCTAATGGAGACTTTTTAACAAATGGAACTGACCAAGGTGGGGGTGATTGGCTAAGGAGAGTAAACTATCTCCTGATGGAGATATTTAAGCAGAAGGCAGGTGAATTTCTATAAAAGGATTTTCATAATAAAAATATATTTGGCCCAGTAACTTCTAAGACCCAGTTTCTTTTTTTTTTTTTTTTTTTTGGTGGTACTAGAGATTGAACCCAGGGACATTCTACATCTGAGCTACATCCCCAGACCCATTATTATTATTATTATTATTATTATTAGTAGTAGTAGTAGTAGTAGTAGTATTTGAAACAGGGTTTCACTATGTGGCTGAGGCTATCCTAAAACCTGTGATCCTTCTGTCTCAGTCTCCCAAGTACTAGGATTATAATAGGCATGTACCACACTCAACTCTGTTTCTTAAATTCTAAGCACCTGGAGTATATCAGGAGGTTCAAGAAAAGCCATGGCCTACCACCCCACAGAACCAACTTGACTTGCAAGTTAGAAAATGGGAACTTTTAAAAAAGTAAAATAAACAATATGTATGATACTGACAATAGCAAAATGTGTGTAAATTTAAATGGCCTAAAAAGTTGAGCTTATAACTAGCAGAATGCTTCAAACTACACATCTGTGAATCTCCAAAAGCAAAGGCTTACTCTCATTCATTAGGAAAACTGAGGGAAAAGCTTAAGAATCATTGCCTCATCCAGACGTGGTGTCACACACCTGTAATTCTAGTACTTGAGAGGCTGAGACAAGATCATCACAGGCTCAAGGACAGCCTCAGCAACTTGATGAGACTCAGCAACCTAGTGGCACCCTGTTTCAAAGCACGCAATAAAAAGGGCTGAGAGTATAGCTTAGAGGTAGAATGCACTTGGGTTCCATCCCCAGTAAACACACACAAACACACACACACATCCATCGCTGCCTCCAAGTCTCCTCCAGTGCTAAGGTACCACCCTGACCTTCAAGGCCACATCTACCACAGCTCAGTCCATTGATCCTGGATAATTAATGGGGGAAGGAGACATTAGAAATTATCTGTGAAATCACTCCTATTTCCTAAATACATTGCTGCAAAAACAGTCCCTGTAGCGATGAAAAATGCATAACAATGTATTTAATGCTTTTTCATATATTATTTTGTTATTATTTAGTACTGCCAATTAGCCCAGAGCATAATAAAGACAAAAATGTGCACATACCTTCACTTGTAAATATAAAAAGTTGCTTGTCTTATCAGCTCCTTTAGAGGACAGCAAGTTGAAATGTTTGCACCCTCCAGCTTTTGCCAGCTCTGCAGACTTCAGCACATAATCTCGGTCAACACGAACAAATCCCTCCTGAGGGAGAAAAAGGATGTGAGTTATTTCCAAAAGGCTGCGAGTTCATCTTAAAGATTACTACTTGGCTTGGGTGGCAGCCTGAGAGGCCTAGGAGGAAAATAGGGATCTA
Organism: Muscardinus avellanarius; assembly: GCF_963383645.1. NCBI lineage: Eukaryota > Metazoa > Chordata > Mammalia > Rodentia > Gliridae > Muscardinus > Muscardinus avellanarius. The sequence goes on along the minus strand of NC_137786.1, from coordinate 195,389,062 downwards.
AATAAAATGCACCCAAGCAATACATGAAAGCCAGGCTCAGACCCTGGGAAAGGCTCCAAGTATGGTCCTCCAGCTTTAGCAGCAAGGCCGGAGTGCGATGAAAAGACAAGGTCGATGGCACTGAAACACACACCAGACAAATGTGCAAAGAGTGAAGGGAACAGGAACGGCATGCTGGGGACTCCCAGTCACTCACTTCTTTGTAGACGTATAGTAACTTTATAACCTTACAACCCTCTCTCTGTTCTCATTCATTCTGTCTCTCTGTCTCTGTCTCTCTCTGTTTCTGTCTGTCTCTCTCTCATTTCCCTGTGTCAACTCTGTGTCTCAAACTGTGACTGAGGACACTCCCTAGGCACTATGAGAACAGTCTATTTAATTTTTAATCTTTATGTATGTTTCACAACGTATTTTAGAAATAATGAGGTATGCATTCCCAAAATGTAGTTCTTACTAATGGTGATATAATGGTGTATTGAAGTGCTTTCTTCAGTACAATGATGTGTATGTTTGATAGGATGTCAGAAGACACCTTGTGAGCGATCACAATCAGCCTCCTCAAGATGCAGATGGAAAAGGCCCAGCCATTGGATGAATCGCTGCCTAGAAAGTGGGAGCTGAGAGCGGAGCGCAGATTCCTGACTCTGAGTCGTGCTCTTTCTGCTGCATCCAGCTTATGAAAATACCTCATCTGTGACTTGGGCAGTCAGAATCATGGCCTCCCAAAGATTTCCACATCCTAAGACCCCTGTTGTGGATATGACAGGTTGCAAGACAAAGCAAGGCCGGACTGTGATGTTGCAGATGATGTTGCAGATGGCACTAAGGATGCTAGTTAGCTGACCTTACAACAGAACATTACCCTGGATGTTCCAGGCGGCTCAGTGTAATCACAAGGGTCCTTGGAAAAGGGAAGTGGCAGAGGAGCCTAGAGTTAGGTGATGTGGAAAGGGCTCCACCCCACACTGCTGGCCTTGAGGGAGGAAGAAAGGTAACCCTGGTCAAGGAAAGCAGATAGCCTCTAGATTCTAAATAGGAACTAGAAAGGGTAAGGCAATAAACTCTCCCCAGGAGGCTTGAACATGGGATGCAGACCACCAGCACCTTGACTTTTATTTCAGGAAAACCTATGCCAAACTTCAAACCAATAGAACTGTAAAAGAATTATTTATTTATTTATTCATTTATTTATTTTGGTGGTACTGGGGTTCCTGGAAACCCTCTACCTCTGGGCTACACTCCCAGACCTATTTTTATACTTTTTTATTTGGAAACAGGGTCTCTTAAGCCAGGGCGGCTGGCTTCGAACCTGCGCGATCCTCCTGTCTCCGCCTCCCAAGCGCGGGGATTACAAGCATGCGCCACCACGCCCAGCATACCCAGGGCCTTTTCTAACCTCCTCGCTATACTCCCAGACTTTAAACTTTATTTGGAAACAAGTTCTCACTCAGTAGCTGAGGCTGGCTTCGAACCTGTGTGATCCTCCTGTCTCAGCCTCCCAAGCACCTGGATTACAAGCATACGCCACCACACCCGGATATGATTCAATTTTTAAAACATAGGCCCAAGCAAACTTTTTAAACTTTGTACTGAAGTATATCATAAAAGAAAATGTTTTTTAAGTACAGAGCTTGATGAGTTTTCCTAAACTGAACATCTCCTGCAACCAGCTCTCAGGTCAAGAAGCAGAACATTGCCACTACTGTAAAAGCCTTCCTGGGTCCTACTTTCTCGTCACTCACGAGTATAATTGTTATCTTCCAGCCCTACTTTAGGTAATATAAACTCATCTCTTTTATCTGTGATGATCACTGTGTGTGTGTGTGTGTGTGTGTGTTATATACTTTAGTCTATAAACAACTAACTTGCATGCTCGTTCTAAACACTGATTCAAATTCCTGTTCTTGCTTTTAACTTCAGTGTAAAGCAAACTCTTAATAGTTAGCTCATCCTTACAAAGAAAGACAAACAGAAAGGTAATTCTCATCAGAGCCTTTCCCCAAAATGGTATTTTAGATGTACTGAAAGTGTGCCAAGAAAAGCCCAAAATGACAGAAAAATTCCAACTGAATTTCCCTTCCATATCTATTTCTTCCTCTCCCGTTTGGCAGAACTCTGGTTTTAATAACCGGTTTGTTTTCCACAATACAACAACACAGATGACTTGTGGAATAAACTTTGTGGTTTTTGTTGTTTTGTTAGCACAAATGCTTGGGAGGATTATTATAGTTGTCTCTGTTAAAATGCTTTTTTTTCTTTCATCAGCTTCTTTAAAAATGAGGGAAAGAGTCAGCCAATCACAGACTCCCAGACCGACGCTGTCTCCCTCACTTAATCCAGAGGCAGAAGAGGATCATTCGATTAAACTGAGACCCTAATTTATTTGGCTTTAGTTCTGGATCAACCTCCCCTTAATAGAGTGCTGTCGTCTCCAATTGTTGGATGAAAATTAAAGTGACATAAATACCATGGACTCTTTCAATCTGATTAGCCAGGGGAGGCACGTCAATACCACCCCAGCCATCAGACTCCAGCGTCCTTCCTTTCACCAGCCTCGCCAGCAAGTGACAACGGCTCCTTGAAGGACGAGCACCCACGCGGCCCGCACAGACCCCCACCCTTGGCCCATCAGCCCTGCTCAATGGGCCCCGTTGACAAGGTGCCCATACCTTTCTCCCTCGCCACTCTCTGAACAAAGCTAAATATTGTTTTATTAGCAATCAATGGCTGTTAATCCAAAACGATTTCACAAATCCTTTGAGCCCTCAAGCTGATTATAAATACGCGTTTTTCCAAGCCCACTAAATTTTAAACTTCACTTCCCTCATCCTGATGGCGTGGCCTTTTAGCTGGTGAATGAAACTCAAAACCAAAAGGGTCAACGGTTTTCAGGGACTTAGGAATCCAACTGAGGCGAGGGTGCTGGGGACTGACAAGCTGATGTCAACACATACCCGTTTTCTTTGGAGTGAGGAAGAGCCTACTTTTAGATAGAAGCTATCTTTAAGATATATATTAAATCCCTTTCTTATTCTCCAGCCACAATTTGAAAAAATAGAAAAATAAACTAAATTACTCTATATCCAAGAAACAAAATTTTCAGGGGGAAAAAAAAAACTGTACTTAGTAGTTTCCCTAACCATAAGGCAAGAGAAAAAACAAGGTCTTCTGAGAGTACTAACATTATGTTGGCATGTCTTTTCCATTTTATGTGTTCCAATCTTAGTTAGGAATCAGAGTTCCTTCAAGAAAAAGAAATTCATTAAGTAAGTTCTTACTATAAGTTTCTTTTCTAGGACCCACCCCAAAGAATATATACAAATATGCCATATCCATAGGCTCCACCAAAGAAAACAAAATCTCTCCCAATTATTCTTTTGGGGACTGGGGGTTGAACCCGCTACATCCCTCCCTGTGTTATTTTTTTTTTTAGAAACAAGGTCTCACTGAGTTACTGACGCTGGCCTCAAACCTGTGATCCTCCTCCATCTCAGCCTCCCAAGTACTGAGATTACAGGTATTGTCACCATACCCAGCTTCCTAATTACTCTTATGTTCAGTCTTATTAAAATCAAAGCCTAGTAAGCATTTATTTCTCCTAGCCTCCTTTACCAGTACCTGAAAAACAGTAACAATATTGTGACTTTAAGAACAATTGATCCTAACAAGATATTTCAGTGCTGACCAAAGAGAGGACAAAGCATGCTAGAATGGCTAGAGCCAGTCACAGGGGTCCTTTTCTCAGAAGGGAGATCTATCATTCTATAAATGGCCGTATTTCAATCTATTTCTGCTCCAGGCCCTTTCTCCTTTTCAGCCCAACCCTATATCAGACCTGAAAACAGAGATGCTGACAAACAAGGAATGGGATGACCTGAGACTCCATTTGTTTGTGTCCTGTGGGGCATCTCTATATTTTATTTACAGAGGTGGAAGAAAGATCTTGCTTAGAGATAGAGCTCTGGATAAAAAACTAAACAGGCACTGAGGATTCCTGGGTCAATCGGGGCATTCAGGACTCTCTTCCATTTGAGTCATTCTTTTTTCTGGTGTTTCAAAGAATTCTGCAGATGGAAGGAGGTTCGGTGGTCACCTCCTTGTAGTACAGATAAGGAAGTGGCAGTCCACAAAAGCTAACCAACATACACCAAAGGTTACTTGGTTTCCAGATAGAGTCTTAATATTTCACAAGCCATAGGGGTGGGCCAAATTTTCCTGTAAAAGATCAGATAGTAAATATTGCAGAATCGCAGGGCTCTGTTACATCTACACAAGCCCACTAAATTACCATTATAGCAAAAAAGTAACCATAGATAATATGTATGAAGAACAATTTTATTTATGGCTACTACAACTTGAATTTCTTTTTTTTTTTTTTTTTTTTTCAGTACTGGGGATGGAACCCAGGGGCATTCTACCTCTGACCTACAACCCCAGCCCTCTTTTTTATTCTTTATTTTGAAACAGGGCTTCACTAAGTTGTGGAGGGCCTACGTAGCTGAGGTTGGCCGCGAACCTGCTATCCTGTCTCAGACTTCCAAATACTGTGATTACAAGTGTGCGCCACCACACTCGGCTCAAAACTTGAACTTCTTATATGTGCACGTGGCATGACATATTATTCTTTTGTGTATGTGTGCTACTGGGGATTGAACCCAGGGCAGCCCTACCACTGGGCTGCATCCTCAGCCCCATCTATTTTTTTTTTTTTTTAAGACAAGGTCTTGCTAAGTTGCACAGGATCTTGCTAAGGCTCTTTCCTCAGCCTCTGGAGTAGCTGGGATTTTAAGTGTGCGCCACCACACTTTGCATGACACATTAGTCTTTTCAGTTTTTAGCCATTTAAAAATAGAACAACATTCTTAGTTGGCCATACAAAAACAGATAGCAGATTATACTAGACCCCCACCCCAGACTGCAGTTTGCAAACTCCTGGATCAAATGGGCATATTATTAGAACCAGAAGTCATGAGATTGTTATGATGCATAATAAATATCATAATGCTACATTCATCATATTAACATCATGCATTCGACAGGAATATAAGAAGCTGAACTAACTGCTGGAGTCTATTCCCCACAGGTGAGGAGACAACTGAACAGGTGAAACGCCATCAAACCACACAAACTCACCAGTCAAATCCTTTACTACATGTAAAGAGAAGTGCCTTATTTTTGATGATATCTTTGAGCTTTGTTCTTCACTAAAGGCCAGGGTTTCGAAGGGTATCTCACTGAAGTAACTTAAGTTTAGCTATTCACTAAAGCAAGGTAAGGACTGTCTAGAACTACAGCGGTTGGAAGGACAGCAGGTGAAGAGGACTAATACATCAGAGCACCTCCCAACAGCAGCCTGACAAGAAGAGCAGGGTTAGTTGTACGAAAGTCTCCCTAGGAACCTGCTAAATACACAAATTCAAGGTAGGTGTGGTGGTGCCCACTTTAATTCCAGCTAATCGGCAGTCTGATGCAAGAGGATCATTAAGTTCAAGGTCATGCAACTTAGTGAGATTAAAAAGTGCTGGGGATGTAGCTCAGTGGTAAAAATAAAAGATAAAAATGGCTGGGGGTATGGCTCAGTGTTAGAGCACACCTGGGTTCAATTGCCAGTATTACAAAAATACACTCCAAGCTTCCACCTCAGATTCTGCCCCAGGAGATCTGGGTTAGGGCCAAATCAAGGAGCCTCTGCATGACCTAGATGACTGTGGCCTGAGAGCATGAAAGGAAGCTTAACATCTAACCAGCTACCGCTAAGGGAAAAGGTTTCCAAACGGCTGAAGAAAGCTAAGCAATTAACTCTGTCATCAGTTCCAACAGAAAGCTGAGCAGACTCAATTTTACGGGTTGAATCAGATTCCCCCAAAATGTGTATGTGGAAGTCCTAATCCCAGGTACTTCAGAATGTTAACCCTATTTGAAAATAGGCTTGTTGCAGATTAATTAGTTATAATGAGCATGTACTGCATGAGGTACCCCCAAGCCAGTATGACTAGGAAGCATCCTTACAAAAAGGTCAAACACAGACACAGACATGCACACAGGAAAATACCAGGTGAAAAGACTCAGAGAAGGCGGCCACCCGAAAGTCAAGAAGAGAGCCTGAGACAGCCCCTGTCCCCAAGTTACTTCAGCCTCCAGAACTGTGAGACAATGTGTTTCTGTTGTGTAAGCCACCAGGGTTACTGTGCTATGGAAGTCCCAGCCAACGAATGCACCCAAGACCGCAGTGAAATAAGCTGGATACTGGGAGAGAAACCCTGACCTTCTTGAAGTCTCTCTACTGGAAACAGGTCGCTAAGGTAAAACTCAGGTTGCTAAGGTGTTAGTTACAGAACAGCTATTAAAGTTGAGCGTGATAATCCCAGTACTGGGGAGGTTGAGACAGGAGGATCACAGGTTCATGGCCATGCTCAGCTACTTAGGGAGACCCTCCACAACTTAGTGAGACCCTGTTTCAAAAAAGAATAAAATAGGGCTGGGGGAGAGGCATAGCTCAGAGGTAAAATGACCCTGGGTTCTATCCCCAGTACAACAAAAACAAAACAAACAAACAATAGTTACTAACAAGAGGTTCACAACCAGCTTCAAGGAGCCCATTTGATGAAGCCCTTGGTGAATTCTTCTATGCCTGCTAACCTACAATTCCAATGGATGAGCTTAGGAGGCCACAAGCCCCCGCCACATGACTACTGTTATCTGGTCACTTGTGAGCTGTCATTTCTTAAAATGCCTAAAGGCATCACAACCTTCAAACTAAATATTTGGACCAATCTAAACTACTTTTTGGCACAATCCTCTCAGCTATTTAAGTTCCAATTCACTTCTTTCCTTTCCTTTTTTTTTTTTTTTTTTTTTTGCAGTAGTGGGGATTGAACTCAGGGGCATTCTACCTCAGCTACATCCCCAGCCCAGCCCTGTTTTTTTAATTTTTTAATTTTTATTTTGAAACAGGGTCTCACTAAGCTGCAAAGGGTCTCACTAAGTAGCTGAGGCTGGCTGCAAACTGGTGATGTTCCAGTGCTGGCCTTTCAACTACTGGGATTATAAGTGTGTGCCACCACGCCCAGCTGTCCAGATTCATTTCTAAGATCTAGCTTACTAATCTTTTTCCATGCTTACTCACTATTCAAACTGACTTTAAAGAACAAAAGGTGAGCGGCCTAAGAAATAGAGAACCAAACCCTTTTTTTTTTTTTTTTAAGAAAGTGATACCTTTATTGTATTTTTGTGGTATGGGATATTTAACTCAGAGTGCTCTACCTCTGAGCTATAGTCCCCCAATTCTATTTTTAAAAAGTATTCTAGATAATGAAGACACCCAATTCCTGTTTAAAATTGCATTACTCAATTTGAATACAACAAAGTGATTTAGAACTTCCCCTGGGGTGCCCTGTGAGATCTGCTTTACGTCCTGAAAATCAACCGCTCTATGCTTAATGCAGTTTTTAATTTTGCTGAGTCACCACCAAAATCAGGCTGGCCCTCAAGACAGTAAAACCTGCAGTGTACTCGAACAAATGTTTTTCAATGCTTTTGGAGGGCACTGATATGACTGTCCCTTGGGACAGAAAAGACTGTGTTAGCTGCTAAGCGGGAACATGACCCTTCTAGAAGGGATAATGTGCCAGTTTCTGAGAATGTCAAACTTCTCCATTATCCACAGTTCCCAGCACAGAGCTTAAAACCCAGCAATATTCTAGGTGGACATACAGAACAGCACAAGATATGGAAATTCATCTCTACTGAAAGCATAAACAGAATTACCCTTTGGATTGCTGAGAAGCCCAGAGAAATACAACTACTTGGTTGGTCTAAACCAAAAGTACTTAACCCATATGCTCCCCTAATGTTTCAGACTCACGGGCCTGGTTTATAAACCTACAGCAAGTCCCCACAGCAGGATCATGGCCTTGCATATTTAAGAGACAAGATCAGCTCCAGCAAGTAAATTCTGCTAGAGGTATAAACTAAGTAAGATGCAGTAACATTTGCCCAAGATCTACGTCGTAAACCATGACTTTTAACTATGTAGTAAACTATGACTTCTGGACAGGGGCCGGCTCAATTTAGAACAGCATTAAAAAGAAAATAAAAAGTGTGTTACAATAGTTTTGCGTCAGCGAGGGCTGAATCATCCTGAGGCTGCATCAGGGCTGAGGGCTGAGTCATCACGGGGGCCGGCTGAATCGTGCCTCTGTATTCTGATGTTCTAGCTCACAAGTTTAAAGCTTGACGTGCAAATGGGTTGAAGCAGAACACTCAGAGAGGATGCTTCAAACTTAAAACATTTATTATGGGAGGAAAAAAAACCCCAGCTGTACTGAAAACAGTATGAGTCAATTAAGTTTATTCGGATATTGTTGTTTGCCTTAGGGGCTACTGTAGTGATAGCCTTATTTGCTAAGCAAGATCATATAGATTTTATGATTTTATCCAGCATCCAGGCCTGAACTTGGGGATTGTTCTGAAGGAAAGATAAAGTTATCAATACTACTCAAATGCAACAAAATTAGGCAGCAGATGGAATCTTAAGCAATTAGAGTTTATTTACATTTAAGCACTTGAAAAAAGCACAAAGAAAAAGAATAAGTAAGAAAAGAATCCTTGACCTTACAGGCTAGTAAAAAGGAAAAGGGTATTTTTCTTCCTTACCGCCCCAGCTTTGTTTCTGGTGGTACCCAGGCAACAGAATCCAACATCATGACCTTGAAAGGCAGAAGCGTAGTCATCCAGCTTTTCGAAGTCCACCACTTCTTGGTTCTATACAAGGGTACAGTTGTATACAACCTCATGTTACTTTAAAAGCAGATGAAACACCCCTCTCTATCTAAAGAGTAAATTATACATTATGGAAGGGTCTAACAACTTAGTATCAAATTTTGCAAATTCATTTTCTCTCACCAAAAAACATTAATCCAAGTGGTGAGTCTACAGTATACATTCATAGCCATGGTCCGGGGTAATGTAACAAGACTGGCGTGATCTGGATTTCTAGTATCAGATTCAGTTATAATTTATTTGTGGAAAACCAGAAATAGCTAACCAAGAAGATCACAGGTATAATGTGAAAATAGGAGATAGTGTTTGGAATCTTAAAGACCTAGGTTCAAATATTGGTTCCACTACCTACTAGGCATGTAATTTTGGCCAAGTTACAGATCACATAATCTCAGGGTTTTTTTCAGCCATAATATATGGATAATAATCTCTTCTTCTGCCCAACTCATGAACTTCTTCTACAGTAGAATGAACCAGGAGGTGCTTGATAAAAAGGTACATTCCTTTTTATTCCAAATCTACAAATCCAACAAGATCCCATTGCAATCTTGCTGCACACTAAAATTTAAGATTTTGCATCTAACTTTATAGTCTGCTATGAAACTTAAGGTTTGAGAAGTCCCATCGTCCCAGAGTTCAAATAAAATACTAGTTTCCTTCATTTACCTTCAATTCTTTCCAAAGAATTCTCCTAGCACTGTATACAGTGCTGAAGAAAACCAGGTTTGCACAAGGTGCTTGGTCAAAAGATATGTCACCAAAATTGTATTCTTAAAAACACCAGTCTCAAGTTCAGATTCTAATCACCAATATTCTACATCACCCAAGGGACTAGACTATGAAGACCATCCAACACCGGCCTAGGCTTGAGCAAACAACGCCTGTTTCAAGCAGGTAAGTCTTGACATATCCAAAACATATGCAAAATGACTTGAGCATGGACCTATGGGGATCAAGAACACAGTAGCAAGTGGCTTGTTATTTTAAATGCTTCTCTTATAAAACCGTGGGACCAAATTCTGTAAGCATGATGTCTTAGGACCACACCTATAGTTCATGGAAAACTTTTTTTTTTCTTTTTTCTTTTTTTAGTACTGAGGATTTGAACCCATGGCATTCTACCTCTGAGCTACACCCCCAGCACCTATTTTATTTTGAAACAGGGTCTCACTAGGTTGATCAGAGTCTCACTAACTTGCCAAGACTGCTCTCCCACCAGCGATTCTCCTATCTCAGCCTCCCAAGTAATGGGATTACAAGCATGTAACACCACACCCAGCTGAAAACTCCATTTAAATGGAGAAAGGAATCTCCACACAGTTCAGACTTCAGAAATCTAGACATTATCACCAGCTGGAAGAAAGTCTGGTATATCATCTGCTTACCCAGGACAACCTAACTCACAGTGAAGGTTATATCCCATGTACAGGCACAGGCCAGGGAAGTCAGGCAGGGCAGATTCCCGTTTTCAAGTAAGGCACCTTCCATAGACCATTCCCACTGTTGCAAAGCACTTTCAGATTCTCTGACAACATTCCGCGAAGTGTGTGGGAAGACAAAATAAGCAAAACGGCTGAAAAATGGCCACGGTTGTAGGGCCATCTCTAGAAGCCAGCTTGCCTGAGCAATAAAGTGCTCTTCTCTCTGCCTCACCTACCCCTATTACAATCTAGGTCCTGCTTCATCCAGTTCTAGAAATAGGGAAGGCTTTAAGGCCACATGGTAAAAGAGGGGCCTAAAAGAAACAAGCGCTGTCTTCAGCTGGGCTTCCAGGAGGGGCTCTCAGATCAATCAGAGCCAGAAGCTGATCCTTTCTCCCTGTCTCCATCGGGCCATGTTCTGCCCTTGGGCACGAAATGCGTTCATCTCATGAAATCGACGCGGGCAGTGTTTTGGGTACCAGCTCAAATACCCACCACATTTTTATAAGCGTCCTCCTCGAAAGTGAGCTTCCTCCTGCCAATGATCGTGACTTTAGAAAACAGGTTCTGGTCCAGGATTTCTTTTAAGAGCACTTTGCCGGTTTCCCCGCTAGCTCCCAGAATAAAGACGGATTTATTCTGCATTTTAAAGTCTTCCCGAAGCTTCGGCAGCGCCTCCGTCTCCGCCATGCTGGGGGAAAATAACAAGGGCAGGTGCGCTTATTAGGATGTTAAGGGACCGCCCCGTCCTAACCCAGGGGAACTAGGCTGTAGTCCCCGCCCTAGAGAAAGTGCTCAGTCACCGCGGGCGCGGCCCTCGGCGCACCCCGGCAGCCTCGCTGCAAGGGGCCCGCGCTGGGCGGAGCGGCCCTGCACGCGTGCTAGCAGCTCGGGGCCTCCTCCCCTCGGCGTCCCGGCCCCGGAGGAGTGCGGGCCCAGCTCGGTCCGCCCGGGAGGAGTTACCTGGGCCCGCCACCCGGCCCCGCGTCCTCTCGCAGCATGAGGAGCAGAGCGGCCACCAGCGCAGCGGCCGTGGCGCTGAGCGCCCCCAGCCCGGGCATCTGCAGCCCTCCTGCACAGCGCCCTCCCTCCCGGGGGCTGGAAGCGCGGCCCGCGCCTACCCCGCCGCGTCTCCCGGAGACTCCAGCGCCGCCGCCTCGCCCCGCCCAGAGGGCGGACTGGGGCAGGGCTGGGGGGCCGCCGGCCTCGCCCAGGGCACGTGCGCTGCGCCCAGGCCAGCCCCAGCCTTGCACACCTCTTCCTAAATGTCAGGGGTGCTCAGGAGACTCCCTCCCGCCGGCTTCCTCCATGTCTTGGCCCAGCTTTAGTAGACCCCAGCCAAAAGACATTCCAGAAGAATAACCTTCCCCAGTCCTCCCCCCAACCCCAGACCTGTCATTTCAATCGAGGAAGTCTCTGTCCCAGATTCAAAAACTTACACATACACACACACACACCCCACCTCCAAACAAACCTATTCCTTACCTCTCTTGAGTGGCATGGTACACACACACACACACACACACACACACACACACACACACACACCAGTCAATCTCTTTGACTCCAGATCAATCACCAAGTGCAGTCATCTTATCTGCTGTCCATATGTTAATCTCCTGTGAGTCAAGCTCACACTGGAATAACTGGTCTCCCTGCCCAGATCCTGGTCCACCTCTAGATGGCAGAGCCAAGATGACCTTCCACCCCTGAGCTCTCTGTGGCGTGTTCAGTGGTTTAGAATAAAACTATCTACACTCGGCCTGTTCCCAGATGTTGGAAGTTCTGAACTGGGGTCGGAATGACCAGCAAGAATCTGAACAACACAGATGGATTGTGCTGTGAGCACTGGTCGTGTTGGAGCCCTGCATCCCAGACTACAAGTCAAATGAAGCATACATTTCCTTTCCCAGCTCCTTAGGAGTTCCTACATGTAGGCTTGACTTAGACTCAGCCAATCAGATGCTCCCACGCTAGGATTTCACTACTGAGACACTCCTATAAAGATGCACTGAAAGCCCAAGCTGGAACCCAGCTAGGTAGGACAAGGGCCTAAGAGAAGGGTAGCCTATGGGCCACCAGTGAGATGATCTTGTCTGTTTTGCCTCCCACAATTCCTTCCTGTTTGCAGAACAGTTCTGAATACTTCCTGTTATTCTGCCAATGTTATTTTTTTTTTCAGCGTAAACCAGTCAATCTAGGCTATTACTTGCAGTAAAAAAAAAAAAAAAACTTTGTGATACAGAGCACAGTGGATCATTTCCCCGTGTGTGTGTGTGTGTGTGTGTGTGTGTGTGTGTGTGTGTGTGTGTACTCTTCTCTGAGTTCCCAAAGATTCCTAATGATTCCTACTGAGATGCTGTGTCACACCTTCTCAGCCAACACTCTTTGGAGTCCTGGGATTACAGCATGCGCCACCACACCCAGCTGTAACAAATATTTTCAAAGTTCATTTTCGTGAACTCTGGAACTGAGCCTACTTTGTCAAGTGGGTCTATTAACCTTGACTGTTTCACATAAATAAAATTTCTTTTTATTGCTGAGTCACTTTTTTTATTCCAGTATGAATAACTCATATGTTTAAGCACTCTTTTCCTGATAAGCATTAGATTTGTTTCCAGTTTTTGACTCTTGTAAATAAGGTTTCTGTGAACATCCTTGTACCAGTCTTTCTATGGACGAAGGTTTTCATTACTCTTAGATAAATACCTACATTTAGATCCCATGTTTCCCAGTATCGCTTACAAGCTAGTATGACCATGTGATGGTAATTTAGTCAATGAGATGCAAGCAAAAGTAAGAGGTACGGATTTGGATCACACCTTTATAAAAATAAAAAAAAGCTACCTGCTTTCCCTCTACTCCTTTCCTTAGGATACAATGTGAATGTGGTGCTGGTGAACCAACTCTAATCATAGGAAAAAAACACCCTAGAGGATAGCAAAGCAAGAAGTTGAAACCTGAGTCCCTGGTGATTTTATAGAACATAGATACCAATCTGCCCTAGACTGCCTGCTCGCCTCTGGGCAGTGGGGGGAAAATTACCTTCTGTCACATTGAAGGAACTGCGATTTTGCTACAGCAGCTTAGCCAGCATTTTGCTTAATATAAGATCCTTTTAGTCGATCTTGTCAATGGAATTTACTGATCATCTAATGTGAGGCAGATAGTGCTAGGCAATATAGATTTTTTTCAAGATGAATCAGATATCAGATAGTCACTCTTGCATGGGAAGGCAAGTTGTAAATACTTGGAAAGCTAAATGAAAGCACAAGTTAAACAACCCTGTAAAACATCCCCAGGCTTTTGTAGGGTAGCTCGAGCTAAGTGCCAAATGAGTATTCAGAAAAGAAAGGGAAACTCAGGGGAAGACAAACCTCTGGCCTCCCTTCTCCAGCTGGCACCTTCTCATTAAGGTGCCAAGATAATGTGACATGATGTAAACTCCTAGGGCAACAGGACCCTGAGAGTTCTGGGAAAGGGGAAGGAACGTAAGAAACGAGAAGCATGGAACCATCTCAGGCTGAAGACCCACCTGCAAGTCCAGGTTTACATGCCCTCTGACTTTGATGACATCTTTTTTTATGTCTTCTTTCTCATTTCTCTATCTGTAGAATGAGAACTGTCTTCACAAATTCAGTTTTCTCCAAGGAACAGAGTTTATGTTTACTTGCATAAGTCCAGTAAATATTGTAAAGATACTCTTAAGTGTGTATGAGAGACAGAATCTCAGAGACATCTGAAAGCAGGATCCCATGTAAGATGGGGCCTTGTGGAGACTAAAACTGCATTTAGGTAAAATGTAGAGAGCTCAAGGTCAGAGATCCATGTGTCTTCACTTTAGAGCTGTATTTCTAGTTATACTTTAAGACCCTGACTCAAAATGTCGTAAATAAAAAAAAAGGAAACATACTGGTTCATGTAACTGAAGAATCTGTGTGTGATGACTTTAGATGTGACCTGTCAGGTGGTTAGCCAGTGGGGCCAGGGCCCAGCCTCTCTCTCTCCCTTGGCTCTGCTGTTCTTCATTTCAGTCTTATTCTCAGACCCCACAAGAAGACCCAAGGGCTGTAAGTAGATCCAGGACTTTATTCTCTGTTTAGATAGGATCAAGTATAAAAAAGATAAGGCACTCAAAGTGAATAATCTGAAAAAATGTACTAAATGGAGGTGTGGTGGAGGGAGCAAACTCACAGGAGCGGAGGTCCTCAGCAGAAGAACACAGCCACTTTGCAGCAATGCCACTGTATCCTCCCACTTCCCATTGCTGTAACTAAATATTCAAGGATGAGTATTTTATAAAGAAAATGGGCTTATTTAGCTCACAGTTTTGGAGTATGGAATCTAAACAGCATGACATGGGCTCTGGTGAGGGCCTCATGGGCATCATGGTGGAAGCCCATGTAAAAAGGAGAGATCCTATGGTGAATCAAGAAGCTGGAGAGCAGGGAGGGGTCAGCCTTGCTCTTTTATAACAGCCCTCCTCTTGGAAACTAACTGGGGTCCCATTAAAACTACATTAATCCCTCTCAAAGACGGTATCTCCAATGTCCTAACAAATTCCTACTAAGCCTCACCTCTTAAAAGTCACATCGCCTCTTAATATTGATACACTGGGTACCAAGTTTCTAACACATGAACCTCTAGGGGAAAAGCCTTATTCAACCATCACACCCACACAGGAGGGGTCTGCAGAATAATACCCAACTTCACTTCTCTCCTGCCCTCTGACTTCCTGCTGTAGTCTTTGAATTCAACAAGAAGCCAGAGGGAAGTTCTATTGTACAGACCAGTCTTCTCCAGGGAATAGATCAGGGTGGAGATATAAGTAGAATAAATTATTCAAGATATCTAGTATATTCACTCAGATTCAAGTCCAGTAGAAAAGAGCAACACTGTAAGCAGAAATCTCCTTAGTTCCTGACCATCACTGTACTGCATGAAATGAAGCTTCCTAGTACTACCTTCTATATGTCTAAGAATGGAGGAGGAATAGTGCCCCCAAGGAAAGTAGATGTCAATATTATAAGAAAGAAGAATGGATGTTAAACAGTATTTAAAATGGCCGTACTTTGTCCCCATTTATTATCCTATTCATTCCTGAAAGTGTATGCTGTATGTTTTTTGTTTTTGTTTTTTTGCAAAGAAGAGCAAGGAATAAATGTAGCATGACTAAGACATCTGGTTGCACATAGAAATGTTGAATTTGGTAGAGATAGGTGCCTGGAAGAAAGTATTGTAATTTTCCTGTGTCATGGAACAAATTCAAACATGAATTGCTGAATTGCACTCAACAATTCAGGTAGCTGATTTAGTGTATCTGAGTTTTCCATAAGGTTTACTTTTGCTTCAGAAAGTTGTACAGGTAGAGAGCTATTTTTACATGTGCCCATCTTTTCTCTCTCCATTCTATTTTTTTTTCATTTTATAAATGAAGTCATGTGTTTGTTAAACATATAATCTAAGGTCATAGAGTTAAATTTTAGTGCCAGGACAAGAACCTGAGTATCCAAGTCAGTGACATAATAATTAGTAACACCTGTGCAATTCTAGAATCTTTTTTCAAGAAAGCATAATTCTTTTACTTTTAGCAGATAGTGCTATATTTGTTGCATTATTCAAGTTTCCTGAGCACTACTGAGTACATTATTTCGTTTAATGAGATATTGAGGGGAATAAGGGAATAATTTGTGCAAAGGCCATGTGGTGAATAGAAGTATGCTTAAGAATATATATATATATATATATATATATATATATATATATATATATATATATTCAGCTTAGACTTCATCAACCCAGGAAAACTACTCTGTAAAGTCAGGTACCACATCTCTCCCTAGGGGCTGTAGCACTAACTCCAGGGGACTGTTTAGCAGGTGCTAAAAGGAAAAAGTTTGCATGAAAGGTCAATTTGTCAAACAGTCACACTTTACAGAGGACACCCAACCATGTGGCATAACTTATGAAGCAGTGGGCCACCTTCATGCTCTTTAATGGAGGCAACATAAGGAAGAGTTGAGACTGGTTAAAAACAAAAAGGAGAAAATAGAACAAGGAACTCCCTGGCCAAGGGCCCCAGTCCATCCCACCTCCATATCCTTAGAGAGCTCATCTCCTTTCCCAGTATTACCCACTTTCTAAAGGAAAACTGTGTTGAGATTGCATGTCTTCTTTTCCAATAAAGAGGAAGCAACATGAAGGAAGGTACATAAAGAGATCAGAGGAGACAGTGAAGAAGCAACCAGATGTGCAAAAGGTTTATGCAAGACAGAGGGCTGGGATAACAGGAAAGTCAGGGATGGCAAGAGACCAGGAAGTCCAGAGGAGGCAGTAAAATAGTGCCCAAGACTGCCGGAACAAATCACCACAAGCTAGGGAGTTTGCAATGACAGAGACATATTTTCTCATGGTTCTGGAGGCCAGAGGCTGAAATCAAAGTGTTGGCAGAGCCATGCCCCCTCTGGAGGCTCTAGGGGAGAACCTTCCTAGTCGCTGCCTGCTTCTGGAGGCTCCAGGCATTCTTTGGCTGTGACGGCAAAACTGGTCTCTGTCTTCTCATGGCCTGCTTCTCTGAGTGTCAGCGTGTTTTCTTCTGTCTCTTCTAAGGACATTAGTCATTGGATTCAGGACCCACCTAGATAATCCAGGATGATCTCCTCTAGTAATCCTTAATCACATCTACAAAAACTATTTATCCAAAGGTCACGCTCAGAGTTCCCATGGGTTAGTGTGTAGACTTGTCATATTTTGGGACAATATTCAACCCACCATAGATGGCAAGCAGCACAAATGTTTGTCAAATATAAGCAAAAGAGTTGCTTGGTGAACTCCATACTTAATAAAGATTAAGCTGAAAGTAGTGTGCAGAGAAAGGAGAAAGATGGAGGGCTTCTGGGGGAAGTTCTTGATGTAGAACCCTTTGGGATGAGACCATGGAGCAAAGCAGCCACTGCAGGAGCGAGGAGGAGGTAGTGCTCATGGAAGACCTTGTGTTTTAAGAAGTCTACCCTGTTCATCTGAAGTTCTCTGCCACTGTTGGGAAAGAGCATTCGTTTTCAAGAACCAGCTTGAACACAAGGTGTAAGAACATTTATAGATTGAGGGAAATGACAAAGTCAACTCACTACACAGATTTATAGCAAAATTTGAATTAGACATCACACGGGAAAGCAAGTTTATGGCTTTGGTCCACCTGCTTCAAAATCCTGGCTCTGCAGCCCTCCAACCCAGTGACTTCGGTGAGTTCTTAGCCTTTCTAGTCCTTGGTCTTCCCATCTGTAAAGCGTGAAGGATAATAATCACCTAATTCATGGAGTTTCCATTAGAAGATTAAAGGTGATCCAAAGAAAGCACTTGGTATCTAAGTGCTTTATAGTAAGTGCTTATACTAAGCACTGAATAAACATTAGCAATTATCTTATGGGAAAGAACTTTGTAAATTTCAAAGTGCCCTGGTGATCTGCAATTCTGGCTACACGTGAATTTCTCTTTAGAAAAACAGAGCTTTAGGAAAATAACAAATGAAGTTTATACTCATATATGTATATACATACACACACACACACATACACAAATATTCATTTTATGCTCACAACATTCTTATGAAGCAGGAATTGTTACTGCAGACAAGAAAGCTGAGACTTGGAGCTTAGGCAGCTCAGCAAAAGTCACCAGTTAGAATATTCACACTGCAGTCTTCTGGCTTGAACAACTATAGCAAACACCAAACAGATCTACTCAAAACTAGTGTTTCTCAAAGCATGTTATCTCTTTAAGGTCCAGTTTTCTTTTCTGTAAAATGAGTATCATAATATTACTTACTTCACAGGGGACCTGTGAAAATTAGGTGAGGCTTGGCATGTAAAGCACTCAGCAATGTACTAAGCATGCACTATGCCCTAAATGAAAACCATTATTATTATTAAAAATTGTAATAGTATTAATTTTTAGCATTGTGGAAAAATAACGTAGGTTTCAGCTTAGTTCTAACGAAGAATCTGAAGTATCAGCCTACCTCAATTCAACTTGCTAGAGTCTGAAGAGCTTCTTGGGAGATATGTATCCGCAAAAGAGAAAGATCCAGGCTCGGTTAAGTTTCAACCAGTAAGAAAGTGGTCATCGAAGCTGAGCGGGGTGGCACACGCTTGTAATCCCAGCATTTGGGAGGCTGAGACAGGAGGATCACGGTTCCTGGCCAGCCTCAGCTACCTAGTGAGACCCTGTTTCAAAATAATAAAGAATAAAAAATAGGACTGGGGGTGTAGCAGAATGCCCCCTGTGTTCCATCTCCAGTACTGCAAAAAAAAAAAAGAAAAAAAAAAGTGGTCATCAGAATGGAGGGTGACTTAAGACCATGCACACCTGGCACTTACGTTGGCCTCCTAAGCCTGTGAGTCACTCAGGGTCACGTGTAGGGCCCCGATGGAGCCCATGGGGACGGGAAATACTCAAAGGCCTGTCTCCTGCAGGAACAAACAAATAATTCTACAAGATATTGACATTTAAGTGACACTGCTTAGAAGTCTTCTTTAAATAAAGGAAAAGTGGAAGGAGAAAAGGAGAGAGAGAGAGAGAGAGGAAAAGAAAGAGAGGGAGAGGAAGAGAGAAGGAGAGAGAGTGCTGTTTTGCTAAACAACACAGGAGATATTCTTCCAAAGAACACATAAATGTATTTAGCAGGTCGTGTTGGTCGCCAGAAGCAGGGCCTGAAGGACACTGAGACTGATAAGGTAAATTTCAGCCTATTGAGGACTAGAGAAGCCCAGGTTTCAAAATACATCACAATTCCTGACACAGACACTGATTAGAGTAACACTCGGAGACCATAAAGCTTAGTCCGTAGGTGTGCCTGTACGCATGCGCGCGCGCAGTGCATTCTGGCGTTTTTGTTTTGTTCACTGTAGATATAAATGCAAATTTAGTTTCACTTCCCACAGCCAGCGGCATCTGCGCTTTTGGCGAGTTGCACTGAACAGGCACCAGAGGGCGCGAGAGGGGGCGGAAATGCAGTTTTTTTGAGAATTGCTTGATGCCAGAAAAATCCCTTCTGGGCTTTGCTTATAAGACAGCGTGCAATTAGTTTTTTTTGATTATTAAAAATTAAAATGACTCTGTTAAAACTTTATTGAATAATGATTTCAGGGCGGCGTGGGGGTAACTCACAAGTGAAAAAATCAAAATAGAAAATGTTGGAGAGTATAGCAAATAAAGATTAAAGAATTAATTTTCAAACATTTATTAGTTACTTTCTGTGTGCCTGGTAGTGTGTTAGATATGTTGGGTAGAAAGACAAGCTGAAAATTTTCTATGGAACCCATGAGTAACATCAGAAGTTAAATGTTTCATTTTAATTTTTTTCTATTTCCAGTTCTCTTATACACACTTTGCTTGTTCGGCCATTAAACTCTTCAGAGAATTATGTGTAATGGCTAAGCACAAGGCTTTGTTGTAATACAGCTAGGTTCAATTCTCAATCTGCTACTCTCTAGCTATTAACTTCTGTGCCTTACTTTCTCCAGCTGTAAAATGTGATAGGTCCTACCTGGCTGGAGCATTGTGAAGATTAACTGAGATAATCTAGGCAGGGGGCTAAGAGCTGTCTCTATGAATTCTTCCTCTATGCTACCCATACTCAGGAATCCTGCTGTACTCACAGATACCAAGAACCACTGAGCTAGAAAGGGAATCATAACTGATCTATCCCCCCGTCTTAGAAATGAGGAGAGTAAGCCAGGTGTGGTGGTGCATACTTGTAATCCTAGACCTGGGAGGCTGAGACAGGAGGATGTCAGGTCTGTGGCCAGCTTCAGCTACTTAGGCCCGGCACAATTTAGTGAGACCCTATTTCAAAATAAAAAATAAAATAGGGCTGGGAGTGTGACTTGGAGTTAGAAGACCCCTGGGTTAAATCCCCCCCCCAAAAAAAGGATAGTAAATTCTGCCAGTTGCTAGCTGTGTAAGGGTGGAGAAGCCTATAAAAGAGACCTACTGAGCCAGGAGCAGTAGCACACACCTGCTAATCCCAGTAGGTAGAAGGTTGAGGCAAGAAGATCAAAGATTTAGCATCAGAACGAGGTCACTTAGTGAGGCTTTGCTTCAGAATAAAAAAATAAAATAGGGCTGGGTGTATTTTTATTTTATTTTATTGGTGCATTGTAGTCATACATCTTAATGGAATACAAAATGGTAGAGGCATACTTGCACACATTACTCAATTAGCCCTGACTAGGGGTGTATTTTAAAAATAGAATACCCCTGGGTTTAATCACCAGCACCATGATAAAACAAAACAACACCAGGCCAGGTGTGGTAGTGTACACTTGTAATCTCAGTACTTAGGAAGCTGCAACAGGAGGATCTCAGGTTTGAGGTCGGCCTTAGCAACTTAGTGAATCCTCAGAAGCTTACTGAGATCCTCTAAAAAGGGGGTGGGGGTGGGGCTTGGGATGTAGCTTGGAGGTAGAATGTCCCTGGGTTCAATCCCCAGTACGAGAAAGAAGAAGAAAAATAAAAAAGAAAAAAAGAAAGAGGAAAGAGGAAAGAAAAAGAAAGAGGAAACTAATGATTTTACCTATCAAAACTTGGAGAGAATTAAATGAAGAAGTATACCTAAAACTCTCAGTATCACATAAGTCAATGCTTAGTCTTTCATGCTATGGTATGGTCAAAATCAATATACTTGCTGGGTGTGGTGGTGCACACTTAGAATCCCAGCATTTAGGAGGCTGAAACAGGAGGATTGGGGTTTTGGGACAACCTCAGCTACTTAGTGAAACCCTTTGCAGCTTAGTGAGACTCTGTTTCAAAACAAAGAATAAAAAATAGGACTGAGGGTGTTTCTCAGAGGTAGAACGCCCCTGGGTTCCATCCCCAGTACCACAAAAAAAAAAAAAAAAAAAAAAAAAACCACACACACATAAACCAATATACTCACCTGCCATGATGTCACAACCTTTTATTCCAGAATTTCGGAGGCTGAGACAGGACAATTTCAGGTTCAAGACAAGTTTCAGTAACTCAGCAAGACTCTATTTTAAAATAAAAGATAAATAGAAAGGTCTGGGGAGATAGCTCAGAGATAGAATGCCCCTAGGTTCAATCTCCATCACCAAATAATACTAATAATGATACTACTACTACTACTACTACTACCACTACTACTACTACAACTACTACTACTAAATGTACACCAGCAAACTACAGACCCTAAACTTTCAAGAAAAGATGGCCAAGTAGTTTTAGATTTTGCAATCATCTTTCTCACCAAATCAAAAAAATGGCAAACCGCAAAGACTTGGCCAGCAACACTCACAGGAAGGAGAGGACAAGCTCTATGCCTTAAATTTAGAGTGACAGCTAGACATTGAAGAGCCTGGAAGTCAACACACAGCTTGGACTTCTTCCCTTTAATGACGGGGGAAGGCATCTGGAGACGTAGAGGTGGCAACCCAGAGGAAGAGAAATGGAAAGTCCTTTGGGGCTAAAAGCCCCTCTCAGCTATGATATAAGAAGAACTAACAGGATCCGGGTTAGTGGACAGCCTCAGCTACTTAGTGAGGCCTTCTGCAACTTAGTGAGACCTGTTTCAAAAGCCGGGCATGGTGGTGCACACTTGTAATCCCAGAGCTTGGGAGGCTGATCACACAGGTTTGAAGTCAGCCTCAGCTACTTAGTGAGGCTCACAGCAACTTAAGTGAGACTGTTTCAAAATAAATTATAAAATAGGGCTGGGAGTATAGCCCAGAGGTAGAAAGCTCCTGGCTTCCACCCCCTAGTACCACACATACACACACAAAAAGTAGAGGGTGTAGCTCAGAGGTAAAATGTCCCTGAGTTCCATCTCTAGTACTGCAAAAAGAAATAGAAGGAGGAGGAGGAGGAGGAGGAGGAGGAGGAGGAGGAGGAGGAGGAGGAGGAGGAGGAATAAAAACAACAACTAACAAACATGATTTTTTTCCTGGTTGAAGAAATAAATTTTCTTAAACAACTTTCATAGCAAAGAAAAGTACTTGGAGCTTGGATGTGCCCACACAAGAAATTTATATTGTCATATGTATTTCTTTAAAAAGAACTCATGTGAATCATTGTCTATTAGTATTTCTGTTTACACACTGACTTGATGGTGGTTGTGGTGGACGCAGCTGTTCTTCACTGCCCAGCCTCTACTCGCGGTTGCTCTGGGACCTGCTCCTTCCAGTTCCCTGTCCTGCACCAGCACGAGCTCCACCTTCAGCTCCAGAGCAGACGTATGATTCACTTACGGCCGAGCTAAATGTTTCCTCCATCACACCACAGCAATTGTTTTAGGAATAGCAGCACCATGCAATCAGAGCTCATAATTTCTGAATTTGGCTATGATTTTTTTTGTGGTACCGGGGATGAAACCCAAGGACATCCTACCTCCAAACTACACCCCCAGCCCTATTTTTTATTCTTTATTTTGAAATAGGGTCTCACTGAGTTGCAAATGGCCTCGCTCAGTAGCTGAGGCTGTCTGCAAATCACGATCCCCCTGTCTCCACCTCCCAAATGCTGAGATTACAAGTGTGCACCACCTCGTAGGAGTGATCCCCCCCCCCCCAGGGATTGAACCCAAGGGATTCGTACCTTTGAGCCACACCCAAGCCCTTTTTAGTTTTTTTTGCTTTGAAACAGGGTCTCTCTAGGTTGCCAAAGCTAGCCTTAAATCCTGTCTTAGTCTCCCCAGTACTGAGACTGTAGGTGTGCTCTACCACAGCTGGGTTGGCTGAGATTATAAAGAAAGAAATGCCCTGTCTTTTCCCATGAGCCCTGGATTTGTGGAGCTATTTGTCTATGTCAAGAAGGAAAAATTTCTTTTTCTTTTGTCCTTTTAAGTTGTCACCTGGGGCCACGGTAACAAAAGCCAGATGAACAAGAGAGAAATATATAAATTTAACCCGGGCGAGGTGGCACATGTTTGTAATCCCAGCATTTGGGAGGCTGAGACAGGAAGATCGTGATTCGTGGCCAGCCTCAGCTACTTAGTGAGGTCCTTTGCAACTCACTGAGACTCAGTTTCAAAATAAAGAATAAAAATTAGGGCTGGGGGTGTCGCTCAGAGGTAGAATGCCCCTGGTTCCATCCCCGGTACAGCAAAAAAAAAAAAAAAAAAAAAAAAAAAAAGTATACAAATTTATATGCTATGTGACATGTGACCATTCATAAGGAAATGAAGAATCAAAGGCAGATCTAAACCTAAACGTTTTTACTGTAGGTCTGATGAAGGGTGGAAGGCTGTGGAAGAATGTGATAGGACAGGAGCTCGAGCTAAGGTTAAAAAACTGGGGGAATTAGCAAGGCTGTTGGCTCATTCCTCTCAGCATCCCTGAGACGAGGATGCTCCTCTTTTCCTGGTATAGGGTGGCCCCTCTCACATGAGGGTCTCACCGACTGCTTTGGGGCAAATGGCTGGGGAAAGTCAGAGAGTACCGCTCTCCCTCAAATGCCTGCAGCTTAAAACATCTAACAAGCTCAGGCACCATATATGGGGCAGTGTGTCCTGAACCCCATCAGCTAGTGCTAGCTCTCGTGTCACTTGGGAAGAAGAGCTGTCCAGGGGTGAAGTCAGCAGAAGGAGAGCAGGGTGGGGTGATGGATAACCACGGGGTCCTAAGGCATTGTTCCGCAGAATTATGCAGGGCAGTAAATTGCTCTTTTTTTTTTTTTTCAGACACTTGCAACAGAAAGAATCCTAACTGGTAGAGCAGCTGTATTTACTATTTTTTTTTTTTACCTTGACTTAGTTACTGTGCTGCTTCCTGTATTTTATTCGTTTCCTCTGTGAGTTTTCATAATATTCCTACAGAGTAGAAATGAGATAGGAGATATTTCGGAAAATAAAGTATAAAAAAATTTAAAAAGTCATCTAAGATCATGCAACTTGTAAATAGAAGAATCTAGATATGAATTCAGTTCCAGTCGTATTCTTATTATATTTTATTTTTCGCGGGTCTGGGGATGGAGCCCAGAGGCATTTGGCCTACGAGCTACACCTCCTGCTCAATTTTTTTTAAATTCTTTATTTTGAAACAGGGTCTCACTGAGCTGCAGAGGGCCTCACTAAGTAGCTGAGGCTGTCCGCGAACCGTGATCCTCCAAGTCTCAGCCTCCCAAATGCTGGGATTACAAGCATGCGCCACCATGCCCAGCTTGTCGTATTCTTATTATATAGCTGTCTTTCCAGCAGCAACACAAATAGACCTGCATAGAACACAGGTTTAAAAGTATGGCCTTGGTTGGTTGTGGCTCCACGTCACAGTGGTGCCTTTCCATCCTACTCAGATCCTCACTGATCTCTTCTTTCCCTGAGTATTCATCAGGGTCACTGTAGTCAGAGCCACCAAATTTATCTCCCAACCACTCACTCTGCTCTACTATTCCCTGTCTTACTAAAATGTACAGTCTCCTGTTTATAGTATACTTTTTAAAAGTGCATCGTACTTTCACTTCATAGTGAAATTCAAAGTGATACAAGCTTACGTACACACGGCACTTGGTGTGTCCCCCCCCCCCCCGATCCCACCCCACTTCTCCCCATCCCCATACCTGTCTGTGAGATTGGTAACGATACCTTCAGATACAGACATAACATTATTTGAACTGTTTCCTTCATCAAACCTCCTAATCTCCTCCTACTCCTTCTGCCATTCTCCTTCCACTAATCTGGTCTCTCCCGTCATTTGTCGGAAATTTCTCTTTTTTCCTATTTTCTCTCTAGCTTCCACACATGAGAGAAAAACATGACCCTGAACTTTCTGGAACTGGCTGCTCTCACGCGCCATGGTATTCTCTAGCTCCGTCCATTGACACGAGGATTGCAGTTTTGAGGTTAGCCTTAACAACTTAGCAAGACCCGGTTTCAACATGACACATTTTTTTTTTTAAGCTGGGAATGTAGATTAGAGAATAGCCTTGGGTTACATCCCCGGTACCAATAAATGAATATAAAAACTGGCTAGTTTGGATTACTTTGCCATTGACTTAATTTTGTTTTTCTGGAATGGATTCTTTGAAGGCAGGGACTAGTTTGCTTGCCCTTATATCTCTAGCACCTTGAATGGAACCTGATCAGCATGGGCATTAAATCAATACTTGTTGACTGCATCAATGAACTTATGTGGGTCCGCTTTTCTTAACTACTTTGGACAACTAAGAGAGCAGCAGAATACTTAAAGACAATATGCCTGTGACAACACTGCTCAAAAGCCTTTGGGTTTGTATTGCCCGCATCTTCACACTGTAGGAGCTGAAAGTCACCTTGACTGACTGATAAACCAGCTCTACCATCAACATAAGCTTGTTTATCTCAGGCTCCACAGCAAGATGCAGTGAGCATGGGTTTATTGCATTGAAACTGAGAGCGAATGCTTCCAAGGTCTGTGATGGATCAGGACCCAATACAGGAGACTAAAAAACATAGGGTCACAGCTTAGCGCTGCTACACACCAGGTCTGTGGGCTTGGGCAAGTTCCTGTCATTTTTGTATCTCCACTTCTTCGGGTGTAAAGTAAAAATAATTATTCAGACCAGTTTATCTCCCACTTTTTTTTTATGCGGGTCTGGGACTGGAACCCAGGGGCATTTTACCTCTGAGGTACACCCCCTGCCCTATTTTTTATTCTTTATTTTGAAACCAGGTCTCACTGAGTTGCACAGGGCCTCACTAAGCAGCTGAGGCTGTCCGAGAACCTCGGGTCTCAGCCTCCCAAATGCTGGGATTACAAGCGTGTGTCACCATGCCTGGCTGTCTCCCACCTTTTTATGAAGATTAAGTTATATGATTTTGAAGCTGGGTGTGGCGATGTACACCTAGAATCCCATTACTTGGGAGGCTGAGACATGAGGATTGCAGTTTTGAGGTTAGCCTCAACGACTTAGCAAGACCCTGTTTCAACATGAAACATTTTTTTAAAAGCTGGGGATGTAGATTAGAAAATAGCCTTGGGCTGCATCCCCTGTACCAATAAATGAGTATAAAAATGGGCTAGTTTGGTTTACTTTGGCAATGAAATCTCATTGTTTGCCTTTTTAAAAATCATTTCAAAGAATTGCTCAGAATTTTTTCTTTTTCTTGTTTTAAGTCTTTTTAAGGACACCTTTTGGTTAGATTTCTCTTCAGTTTGGACATTTATCAAATGTGTTTCCTTTCAGAAGATCTGATTGACATCAGTAAATAATTTATAACTGGGCATTTGCAGTTGAGTAATTAGAAACACGAATTACCAAAACAGTCAATTTCTCAGCCGGATAAATAGTGTAGTTTCTCCTTCATACCTTTGAGCTTCTGGAAACTGGCTGCTTTCAAGTCTCTTTATCACTTTTCTACCATTTATTGTTTAGAGGGAGCAATGAAGGAGAGAGAATCTGGTGTGCAGGGGAGGAAGTATGCAGGATTCCAGCGTGGACAAAGACACTATTATCTGCTAAGAGCCTTCGAAACATCCATTTAAATTTAAAACTGGCGGGCAAGCTGGACTGTTGAAGTGGAAGAGGGCAGCCTGGGTGGGTGGGAAGGCAGCCAGGGGATTTGAATCAAGGCTTGAGACTGTAAGCTCGCCAGACACCACAAGAGGGCAGTGCAGCGCCAAGTATCTCCGCACTGACGGCTCGGACTGCTCTCACCGACTTGCATAGAGACATTAAAATTCAAAGCTTAAGGATCAGAACATGCTATTCAGGGGGCTGTCAGCAAAACTACTGCAAGTAGGGCTTCGAGTGCTTTTATCATGAAAAAATTGAAATGTATGCAAAGGTAGCAAGAATTATATATTGAATTCCCATAGGCATCGCTAAGATATAATTAACAAGAGTTCTCTACTCTTGGTAGAAATGTTTCCTTTTTCGAGGAATGGTGGTACACATCTGTAATTCCAGCTCTTGGGAGGCCGAGACAGGAGGATCACAGGTTCAAGGCCAACCTTGGCCACTTAGCAAGACCTATTTCAAAATAAAAAGTAAAAAGGGCCAGGGTTTACCTTGGAGGTAGAAGGCCCCTGAGTTCGATCAAAAAACAAAATCTTCTTTTTTTCTAATTTGTTTCTGAAGTATCAAAGTATTTTAAAGCATATCCCAGGCATCTTGTTATTTTCCTACTTACTTCAGTTTACATCACTGAAAGAGATGGAGAGTTTCTTTTTAAAATATAAACACAAGCCAATATTACTCTTACTAAAGTTCCTGTTTTATCTAACATTCAATTCCATTTAAATAATCGTAATTGTTTCAAATATATTATCTTTAGTTTTTAACATCTTTTAATTTAATTTGGATCTCTTCCTCCTCCTCCTCCTCCTCCTCCTCCTCCTCTTCCTCCTCTTCCTCCTCCTCCTCCTCCTCTTCTTCCTCCTCCTCCATTTCTTCTTTCCTTCTTCTTCTTCTTCTGCAGCGCTGGGGATAGAACCCAGGCACATTCTACCTCTGAACTACAACCCTAGCCCTTTAAAAAAATTTTTTTTTAAATTTTGAAACAAGGTCTCATTAAGTTGCTGAGAGTCTCACTAAATTGCTGAGGCTGGCTGCAAACCTGTGATCTTCTTGTCTCAGCTTCCCAAGTGCTGGGATTACAGGCATGCACCACCACCTCCGGCTGGCTGTCCTGTTTCTTACGACTCTCTTAGTCTAGATAGAATAGTCTTTTCTCTCATCCTTATAACTTTTTCTTTGAAGGAACATCCATATTCTGAATGTGTCTGTTTGGTTCCTCATAATGCTTACATGTAACTTGATATTTTTAAAACAAGAGTAGATAAACATTGTCTTCATAACAAACCATTCAGAATAACTAGGACATTTGGACCGCATGCCTTGGTTTTATGTCTTGTTACTCTCAAATTAAAAAGCCATGAGCTTTGGAGGCAGAAAGATCCACATTCAAGATTCCAGCTCAATTATGTACTAGCAGGGTGTCCCTCAACCTGTGCCTCAATTTGTGTGTGTGTGTGTGTGTGTGTGTGTGTGTGTTTTGTGGTACTAGGGTAGGAGCCTAAAGGGTTTTCTACCTCTGGGCTACACTCCCAGACCTATTTCATACTTTATTTGGAAACAGGGTCTCACTAAGTTGCTGAGAGCCTCACTAAGTAGCTGAGGCTGGCTTTGAACCTGTGCGATCCTCCTGTCTCAGCCTTCTAAGCACTGGGATTACAAGCGTGGACCACTACGCTGGGCTTGTGCCTCAATTTATTTGATAATTTGGTGCACATGATTCCTGGGAGAAGTAAATGGGAATTCATGTCAAGCCTTTGGAGCATTATAGCTGCAACATAATTGATAACTATTATTATCACCAAAATGCCTTTTCATAATAAAAACTATTACTGAGCAAGACAGGTAACACATAATCCGGTGAGATTAGCAGACAACTCAGTTTTGTCTTTTTCATGGGTGAAAAGTACAAATCAGTTTTGCCTTGCCACATTCATTCTCATGCTGAAAAATGAATTAGTGACTATGGAAATTAGCATAACTGATTGGAATACAGAAATGAGAGTCCTTGCTGGGCTATAGCAGGTGAAAATGCCTTACTACATGTTAAGATGCTGTTAAAGAGAGGTTTATGACTAGAGCCCAACAGGCCAAGAATTCATAACCCTATTTTTTCTTGTCAATTCCAATACTCAGTCCAATAACAGTAACAACAACAATGATACCCTTATTTTTCTGATCAGCATGGTTTCCAAAGCTTAGCTGATAAATAGAACGCACCTGTGTCAATCACAGTACGTCCTAGGGGTCAGGATGTGTCACTGAGCAAATAAATATTGGCAGGCGAAAATTTAAAGAAAAGAACACCAGCTGGGCTTGGTGGCACATACCTGTAAACCCAGTACTTGGGAGACTGAGACAGGAGGATAGCAGGTTTGAGGACAGCTTCAGCAAGTAGTGAGACTCTGATCAACCTATATAGACTCTGTTTCAAAATAAAAATAAAATCGGGCTGGGTATGTAGCTCAGAAGTAGAATGTCCCTAGGTTCAATCTCCAGTACCACAAAAAACAAACAAACAAACAACAACAACAACAACAACAACAACAACAACAACAAAAACCAGAGTTTCCGGGTCCACTAGAGATCATTTGGTAAGAGCATGACACTCAGGAGCAATAAATATTCTGCATGCTCAGAAAGATTTCTACTTGGCCTGGACCAATCTGGTTGGAAATGAGAATTCATTTGCTAATCGAAAAATTAAAACACTCAAGCTGATTCTCAAATCATATAAGCCAGCTTCTAGTATTTTAAGTTTCTTTTGTGAACCTGAAATAGTCTACTTATAAGTATTTTAAAATCATTCTAGTTAAAATAGAGTAGCCTGCCTCATATTTCTTTTAATATGAATCCAAAGCAGAGAAACTATGAAAACATAGTAACTAAATTTTAAATAAACATGTCTATGTTATATCAAAATAATTATGCATGCTTATTTTTTAAAATTCCAAACAAGCCGGGTGTGGTGGCGCACGCTTGTAATCCCCACACTTGGGAGGCAGAGACAGGAGGATTGCACAGGTTCGAAGCCAGCCTCTCTGGCTTAAGAGACCCTGTTTCCAAATAAAATTATAAAATAGGTCTGGGAGTGTAGCCCAGAGGTAGAAGGGTTTCCAGGAACCCCAGAACCATAAAAAAATCCCAAACAAAAGCACTTGTTTTAAGATAATATAATTTGGCAATAGTTTTATTATGCTAATACAACAAAAATAACATCCACATACTCTTGTGACATTACAGATAATTCATCATTTTGTAAGTAACTTTGAAAATTTTCTGCTTCATTAGCTCTGCTTATAGCCAAATAATCAGTTTTATAATGTGCTCAAAGAAAGGATATTAAAATTAGAGTCTTAGATATATTGTGATTTTGTAATAAAATGCATACCTGTAAATATCTGAGATGTAGGGCCATATGTAAAGGACTACGGGACAAAAGTGCTTTCTGTTAGAAAACCTGATTAGGTTCTATTTTTTAACCAGTGATTTAAATCAAACCTACTCTAATCCAAACAGAAGAATGATTATTAATTGGAAGGTCATGGTCAGTGGCTGCATAAATGACTTCATCTGCAGACCAAACTTCTCAACTTAAAATTGGATCATGTTTTCCCTTAAAGTTTCCTGGAGGAGATCACACCCTTCTGATAGGGCCAACATGAAGTCATTTTGTCGGTATTAACTCTCTATCCTGAGCCAAGATGGACTGCTAGGCAACATTAGTCTTCTGTAATCATGGTTCAAAAGTAAACCTAATTGTTAGTAAAACAGGCTGATTGTCAGAAACAGGTGCTGTAAGATGGGTTAAGTCATTTTTGACAATGTGATCACAGATCTTGGAATGATCATTTGTCTGTGAACAATGGATTCCAGAATTCCAAAACATCATAGCTGGAAAAGTCTTTAAATCATTAAGCTCTTTCTCTAGTGTCTTTTCAGATTAAGCTGGGGACTCTTTTGAGCTGTAGAAGTCCCGGAGGATGAAGATTCTATTCTTATCTTACTGGTTAATTCCAAGAGCTAACACAGATGTTATCAAAGTCCTTTCCCGGAGCCCAAAGTAAATCTGATACTTTTGTAGTAGTCCCCATAAATTTCCAAATAAATGCAACATGTTGTTGTAGAAAGGGCATTGGACTTGAAATAAAAAACCTGGATTTGTCATTTCCTAACTGACCTTGTGATAAGCCATTTTTCCTTTCCGTGGTTAAGCTTTCTTCTCTCTAAAGTGAAGCCAAAAATTCTTACCTCTCTCAAAGGAGGTCATGAACTCAAACAAGCAAAGTTATGTAAGAACATACAATAATTATTAAGTTGTAGACATATGTGTGTGTGTGTGTTCATACCACGTATATACATATATATATACATATACATATATACATATACATATATACATATACATATATACATATATATATGCGTATATACATCTACCTCCAAGCTAAACGCCTAGCCCTTTTTTTATTTTGAAGCAGAGTCTTTCTAAATTGTTGAAGGTCTTGCTAAGTTTCTGAGGTTAGCCTCAAACCTGGATCTTCCTGTCTTAGCCTCTCATGTCCTGGGATTACATATGTGCACCATAATGCCTGGCCCAGATTTATATCTTAAGCCTTATATTTAGGAAGTATAGAAAGAAATAAAAACCTAGGTATTAAACATTTATGTTAGTAGGAATTTTGATTATGATTGGTTTTCAGTCTATATTAGATAACCATAAATTCAGAAATCTGAACCCTAGGCCTAAAATATATAAAACTTCAACATCCCTCATACATATTCCCTCTTGCAAAAACCCTCTCACATCAATATCCCTAGCATCTTGTGAGCTATAAGTTATTATACAAATTAATTGGTTACAAAAATGATTAGTGCTATTATACTAAGAGAAGCCACCTATTTCAGAAAAGTCTGCAACTACATTGTCTAATAAGATCTGGGCTAAACAGTTTCTTCTTGGAACCTCAAAGCCATATTCTTGGTGAATAAATATAGTTTTGAAAAAATTTGTCTACCCCAAGAATCACATAATCTTAACATGTTAGCACTCAAAGAAGTAAGTTGATAAACCAAAGTTCAGTGAGAATCTCTGCCAGTTGTATAATACAACTTTCTATCTCTTTCATAAATTACAAATGAAATGTACAATATGATTGGAATATACAATATCCTTGGAGTAATCTCAGTAACTCGAGAGATGGCAACAAAAAGTAATGAAGTAAATGTCATAAGTTCAACCACTTAAATATCTTAAAGCCAACTTGTGTGAGAGTAAATAAGGATGTATAAAGGGTATGCTCCAAAATCAGCCATGATACTAATGTCCCTCAGCATAGAAAACTCTGTCATCTCTACAATGGACTAGAGTTTCGTGCCTACTTAACATTTGTTTTCTTTATCCCATTTCCAGTGTTCCTTTTGGAAAAACATTACTCATTGTTCATCATCAGCACACTTTGGGTGGGATTGATTTCATATCCTTTGGTGATCCCTGGTTATTCTAGGCCAACCTGGATAATCCTGACCTCTTTGACATTATTCAGGAGAAGTTCAGTCACAGTAAAACTTAGAACTCCTGTTGGAAGGCTGCGGAAAGTGACTTTCTTCCAAAGATCTGGATTAGAAAGTCTGCAGGTCAGAGTACTCCTTGCTGGCAGCCAAGCTGGGACTATGAGTGAAGCCCACCTAATGATAAACACATCTGTAGAGAAGAAATGTGCAGAGAACAGAGCCGGAGCCTAACACATTGCAGGGCTTTTCCACTCTGAAAACCAATTCATTCTCTTAACTATGGTGAAACTTATTTTGTTACATAAAACCCAAGTCATCCTAAATTACATATTTAATACATAAAGCACTTTTGCATCATATGTTGCTTTGGACACTCACAATGACTAAGTGGAGTGGATTTTACTGTTATCCCATTTTATAAAATAAGGAGTCTCAGAAGTTTGTAATTTACATACCTTGTTAGAAGGTGCACACCAGATAAACATTAGAGCCAGAAATAGAATAATAAATTGCTTTCTACTCTACCATATCATATTGAAATGCCAAATTAAGGGCATGTTTTCTTTTTATGATCCAGGCAAATATAAGATCTTATTAATATTATTAAAACATAGTAGGAACATATTGCAATTTTTAAATACTCATGTTTATAGCCACACAATTCACAATAGCCAAATTACAGAACCAGGTGTCAACAAGTGACACGACTAAAGAAACCATTCATCAAGTGAATGGTTAAAGAAAATGTGGTGTAGACGCAGAATGGAATTCTATTCAGCTCTAAAGATGAACAAAATTATGTCACTGGCAGGGAAATTAATGAAACTACAGACTAGTATGCTAAGTGAGATCATTCAGCCTCAGAAAGTCAAAGGCTGTAGGTTTTCTCTCATATATGGAAACTAGAGAGAAAATAGAAAATAGAAGGGATTTTGAATAAATGCGAAGAGAGACCAATAGAATAGTAGAAGGGGCTTGGGGGACAGACATAGGAAGGAGGAAAAGAGGATTGAGGAAGGAAAGAGTTCAAATAATGCTTTGACAGTATATAAAGGCATTGCCACTGGTTTTGCTAGCGTGTACTAGGGAGGCGGAGGGGGAGGGGGCGGAGGTGCCATGGAAGTGGACCGGAGCTGTGTGCATGCATGTTTGTATCACCTTGAACCTCACTACAATGTTTAATTGCAATCTATCAATTAAAGTATAAGAAACCCTTAATCTTTGGTTTACAGCAGTTATTTGATTCCTTAATTTTTTAATTTATTTTTGCTATATGGACTTTATGTAGTCATGCGAGTCTATTATAATCTTCGGTAAATGTGTTGTTGTTCTAGCCCTGTACTGTACAACGAGGCAGAAACATTGATCTTAAGTTAGTTGCAAGTAGAAATTATAAATGTGTCATGGTTAGGGCTACTAATGCTGAGGTTGAGTGTCTTGTGCAAATTTTTGACTTGCTGACAATTTCAAAATGATGTTCTTTAAAGGTAGGATGAGACACTATCTGTAATGACTTGTTGTTTATGTTTTGTTAAAAGCTCACCTCCAATGTCAAGTGTGTGGGGTTTTATTCTATTTGAAAGGCCCAAATGCTATTCATTCATTCAGCAAAAATTCACTGAACACAAACCATGTGTCAGAAACTCCTAGCACACAGAGTTGTGCTTCTAGCCTGGAAACAACTTGATTGTTTGAAAACAATGACCATCCTTTTGCTCTACAGCACTTCCTGGGTTGCACATATACCAGCTATGGGTAATAATGTACATTGTAAAAGTAGGTGTTATTAGAAAAAAAAAAATTTTTTTTTTTTTTTTTTTTGGTGGTACTAGGGGTGGAACCCAGAGGCTTTCTACCTCCGGGCTATATTCCCAGACCATTTATATATATATATATATATTTGGAAACAGGGTCTCACTAAGTTGCTGAGAGCCTCACTAAGTAGCCGAGGCTGGCTTCGAACCCGTGCAATCCTCCTGTCTCAGCCTCCCAAGCACGGGGATTACAAGCGTGCGCCACCACGCCCGGCTTAGAAAACTTGATATAAGCTTTATGATTTATTTTTAGAAGCAAAATAATACAGATAATGTAGCCACTTGGGGGCTGAAGTTATCTGAACCAGCCCTACAATAAAAATAATGTTGCTTTAACTAAAGCCCTAATGAGAACACATAAAGCAACTTTCAGAGGACTCGAGAAGATAGACTGAGTAAGAAATCCTGCACTGGGGGTCAGCCAGAGGTACATTTTCTGGGTGTCTTGCTATGTTCCCTGTCTCTGAGTCTAGGGCATCCTGAAACCTAGAATTAGTCATGGGTACGAACAGAAAAACCTGTCCTTCATAGCCAGAAAGCTGGAGAATCCTACAGGATAGAGGACTTGATTTCCCTGGTCCACGGTAGAAGGGAGCCTGCAAGGGTACAGCAGCCCTCCCCTTCCCACTGGTAGCAGCAGCAGCATTAGAAGTGGCCCCAGTGACCCCCACTCCCTTCCATGGATCGTCCTTCCAGGTTTACCCCAGGTTTGAGGGTGGAACTGAAAGTGGAGCAGAAAATCTGACTCTATTCCTTTGGCATGTAGCTGACATCATGGTGTTCAGGGCTGCCCTGGCACTCTCCTCTCACCCTAGGAAATACCCCAGCTGTGATAAGCTTCACTGCTATTGACTGCATTTCCTTAGTACCTGTTAAAATGAAAGATCGAGCAGGACATGGTGGTGAACGCCTGTAGTCCCAGTACTTGAGAGGCTAAGACAGGAGGATCGCAGGTTTGAGACCATCCTCAGCAACTTAGCAAGTCCTTGTTTCAAAATTTTAAAAAAGGGGGGGATGGTAGAAAATTCTTGGATAGTAAGACTGGAAAAAAAAAAGAAGAAGAAGAAGAAGAAGAAAGAAAATATGAGCCAGAAGCATTCACAGTTTCCCCAGATTCCAGTTCCCACTGGGGCATGGGACTCGGGTATCTCTACAGTGCCTCCTATTTGAGGAGCCACGACGTAGAATGGGTCCCTTGAACTCCCAGGCCCAGCGCTCTGCATGTTGTGGATTTCTTCATGATTATTCCAGTGGTTCCTAATCTGAGGCAGAGCCAATGTGGCTAAACCTTTCTCCTTCCAGGTTCCGGTGGCCTTCCTGTTCTTGCCTTGGGCTGTTGTCGTCTTTTGATGAAGGTCTTAAACTAACAAGCTCATTTCACATCTAGAACTAAGACGACCCTTCCTCTTCCAAATGAGGACAATTTTACCCCTATCACTCTAAGATCCCTTGCCCCCAAAAGCTCAGATACCAATTAGCCTCCACTGGAGATTAATAAACAATACAATAATGACAGATAAAAAAGACTAATTCTTTGGCCGAGAGAATCACTTTAATTAATTTAATCCCGGCTGAAAGATCAGCTGTGCTCGGGCCTGCTCACCAGCAGGGCCCATTTATCCCGGGCTGTCTCCGCCTGGGAAGCCGGGGTGTGCTCGGGAGCCCACACTTACGCAACAATGAGAAACAGATTGTACTGTCAGGCTTCATTAAAGGTCATCATTAGTATTCCAATTCAGGGACGTCACTCTAGCTCAACCTTTTACCAATTCTCTTCTGGTGTATTGTGAAGTTTGGTTCAGCTGTGAGATGCAAAAACTCTCCCTGGACTCCCTGGCGGCCGAGGATGGACATCTTTGATGCCTGTCGCTCTGAAGCTTCAAGGGCAAGTCCCGAGGGGAAGTGAGGGTCCCAAGACTTGATTTGAAAATCAGGTCATGTGCAGCTGCCTGGGTCTGGGATATTTGAAAAGAAAGGAACTTTTCTAGAACTCCCCTATTGCAATCAGAAGTAGGGTGGCTTTGTCATCTTCCCCAGGATCCTATTCCAATGGTTCTCCTGCAAAAACAGTTGAAAAGGACTTCTTAATAGAACCATGGCTAAGCAGGAAGTTGCTGTGCACCCAAGGCTCTGTAGAAGGACAGGAAACTATTGTGGGGTGATTTAAAGCCAGCAACTCTCTGCGTGCAGTTCCTGCTGGCTCTGCGGAGATGGTGTTGAGCTTGGTCCCTTTGCACAGGATATATGATTTTAATAATCTTTTCCCGCAGACTTCCAGATTCCAGTTTACTTTTCCTTTGCCAAAGCATTTTTGTTTTTAGGTGATTTTATTCAAGGGGGTAAAGTTTAGATGATTTTCACTTTTTTCTGGCACAAGTAGCTCCCAAAGCCTAGTCTGTATTTCTTTCTTCTTCTTTTTTTTTTTTTTTTAATGAAATGATCTCTGCTGAATACCGCTGTCACCTCTTTTTCCTGACTTATTCCTTTTGGGATCTTTTTGGGGGGGCTAGTCATTTTAGGATTGTCATTCTTTTGATGCTTTCAACATGTCTCAGATTTCATTTGGTCCTGGGGCCATACTGTTGCTTTTAGAACTGCTGTCACTTTTGCAGTGGTTTTAATCTTCAAACCAAAGTGGCTACAGAGTCTATCTGATGCTTGTCTGCCTGCCTTCCTACCTTCCTTCCCCTCTCCCTCATTTCCTTTCCTGCCTCTTTTTCCCACTCCCCCCTTTTCCACCTTAACATCATTCAGATTGCAGGGCAATATGGAAGAGAGATACAGTTAAAATAGAAAATACTAAATGGAGAATCGTGTGCACCAACCACACCACTGTATACACCTTGAACACCTGATACCCAGAGAAGTCTGTTACTGTTTCATTGGGTATGTTTTAACAAAACCAAAAGGAAAAACTTATTTAAAAAAAAAACTGCACTTTTGCCAGGCATGGTGGCACACATTTGTAATCCTAGTGCTTGAGAGGCCGAGAGAGGACGATTGTAGGTTTAAGGCCAGACTCAGCTCAGCAGGTTTTTTTTTTTTTTTTTTAAGTGATGGGCATGTAGTTCAGAGGTAGAATGCTGCTGGTTTCATTCCCTAGTACCAAAAAATTAAAGCATTGAAAGAAGAAAATGATTTGTTGGGCCATTGTTTTGCTGGTCAGATGAATCCGTTGACAAGTATCTGTTGCCTGGGAGATAGCAGATTCATAAATATCTATTGAATAAACAAATTAGTGAAATGTTTACTTAGCATGAATTGAACATCCAGCTCAATATTAGAGGTTATGGGAAATGTGCTTTTTGAAAGCACAAATATCTTTGCAAAACTGGCTGATGTAGGCCTTGGCAACCCTGCTGTGTTCTGCCTTTCTGTCCCATAGGGTCCTATGGATGTCTCTACTCACCTGTAGTTACAAGTCCTACTAATCATGCAGTGAATAGATCCAATAAGTCACTCATACTTGAGTATAAACCAGTGCTCCAAACTCCCCACAACAAATTAAATTCTGTTTCTTGACTGCCCAAGTTAGGGTCATATACAGAGTAGACAATCCATAAGTATATAAAACTGAATTAAAAATAGGACTATAGAAAGAGGACCCACATAAAAATATCAGTGGAAGTATCTGTAATACTAAGGCAGCAACACCCCTTTACCTCTCCTTAAACTCTAAGCAGCCACTCCTTTGGCACTTAATCTACTGATAGGACCAGAGCCCCATGCATTCATTCTGCAGAACCATAAAAGATAAAATAAATGCTATGTTTTTATACTGTTGAGATTTGGGGCTGGTGAATCACACAGCTGCCCTATGGTGGCATATGTCTCCTGGTGCTGCACAAGGCCCTCAAGGGGCTGTTGTGGGGAAAAAGGATGAGAATGAAGGGGGAGGCTGAAGAGAATGACTCAGCTTCAGAGCTGTACCTCCCTCACCCAGAGCTGTGATATTTTTTATCTATTTTGTACATCCTGCTTTGAAGCAGAGTGTCCAAACCTGACATTTTAAAACCATTGCCCTTCCTTCCTTCCTTCCTTCCTTCCTTCCTTCCTTCCTTCCTTCCTTCCTTCCTTCCTTCCTTCCTTCCTCTCTTTCTGTGGTACTGGGGATGGAACCCAGGGGCATTCTACCTCCGAGGTACACCCCTAGTCCTATTTTTTAGTCTTTATATTTTTTGAAACAGGGTCTCACTGTGTTGTGAAGGACCTTGCTAAGTAGCTGAGGCTTTCTGCAAGCCACGATCCTTGGGTCTCCACTTCCTGAATGCTGGGATTACATGCATGCGCCACCACGCCTGGTCCAACCCTCTGATTTCTAATGATTTTTTTTTCTTAGATTGGAGTTTCTAGGGTTCTATACAGACTCTCAAGTCTCACTGGCTAGAAATGAGAATCCTACCAATAAATACACAAGGGAAGTACCAATTGCCCGTCCCACTGGAGCTTTCTGTGAAGCACAGAGTGCAGAGATCAGAGACCAGAGACCAGAGACCAGATTATGGTGTGGCTGGCCCTGAGCAGTGGTTTCTGCTGCCAAATCTTCCATGTTTCCTTCATTGTCTTCTAACCTGGTCCTTCAGCCTCCTGACGATTCTATGAGCACCTAGTAACCATCTAATGAATTCCTTTCTTCCCTTAATAAAACAGAGAATATTTTTTATTACTGCCATAAAAATCCCTAATCACACTCTGCAAGTTTACTTTGCATTGCCTCTCTCTTTATAGATTCTCGAGGTAAACAATGGTGCATGTGTCAAATGTCTAAAGGGAAGGACAGGAGAAAGACACATGCCAAACACCAGATATATAGCATCTCAGGCTTGGGCCTTGGTAAGCTGTCGGCAGTGCTCTGTCATCATTGTAGGTCTGCGACTGGAAAACATGGAGTAGACTTTGTCTTCTCTGCTGCCTCCCCCTGTACTGGCTCCCTATCTTTGGTGTGCCTGAGTCATCTGGAATATTACCCAAGCATATGGTTCCTGGACAATCTCTACCCACCCCCAGACCCCAAGATTCTGGTTTAGTAGGAGTTTCTGATAAGGGTGATCTCAGAATCATACTTTGAAAAACTGGGATTACAGGTGTGTGCCATGACACCCAGCCTACCCCCTGTTATATTTTAGCTACTCTTTTGATTGCTATTTTATTTTATTTTATTTTGGTGGTACTTGGGTTCCTGGAAACCCTTCTACCTCTGGGCCACACTCCCAGACCTATTTTATATTTTATTTGGAAACAGGCTCTCTTAAGCTAGCCAGGCTGGCTTCAAACCTGCGCGATCCTCCAGTCTCCACCTCCCAAGCGCGGGGATTACAAGCGTGCGCCACCATGCCAGGCTTGATTGCTTTTTTTAAATAAATGGAAGCTGAGTTTCTGAGTTCAATTTTACTTCTCTTCTTTGTTTTCTTCCTACTGCTGATTAATAATAATTCCACAACTATATTTTTGTCTTTCGGTAAGCACTTTGCAAATATTATTCTAACTTAAGCCTCACAAAAAACCAAAAATATGCACCATTATTACATCATACTTAAGGAAGAGGAAGTAACTTGCCCAAGATCACATGGTTTGTAAGTACTGAAGGAGAAATTCCATGAATACAGTCTGGCTCTAGAGGCCGGCATCTTAATCCTGTGTTTGCAAGATACTGTCACATCCACTTTTTGTGTGAAAAGGCTCAGAAATTATTGATGCAAAACTATGAGGCCTCATATGTCATATGACACATATCTAGCACTCTACTGCCTAGTTACAAGAGATTCAGAAACAATAGTGATGATGATGGTGATGACGACAGCAAACACATAGAGTGCTTTGTATCAGATACTGTTGTAAGTGCTTTATATATGCTAATTCATTCAATTTTCACAATAATCCTATAAGGTAAATACCATTATTACACCCAGAGAGGGTGAGCAGCCCACCCAATATTACACAATTAGTTAAACATCTAGTAATGCACATGTTATAAGTACTGGATCTGGGATTCATGCTCATGTAGTTTGACTCCAGAGTCCACGCTCCTACCCACCATTCTATATTATCCTAAATATTATCCCATAGCTGGGGATATTGGCTACTGAAAAAGTAATCCAAACACAACTGCTACCGCCACAACAAACAAACAAATCTCCCCCCCAATTCAACATACGATAATATTTAGCCTCAATAAAAAGGAATATATACTTAGAAAGTTTGAAACAGTAAATCCAGTTGCTTTAAGTATTCAATTACCATGAGATACTGGAATTCTTATTTCCTACCAACCCTCTCCCCTATTCTCTTATTATTTCCTTATTGTTCACAGAAATACATTCACACACACACAGAGTCCTTTAGAAAAAGGAACTCTTTCTGAATTATTCTGACTCCTTGCACTTGAGACTTATAGCTCCTTGAGTTGCAATATGCCTGAAACAAAAGAGGAGATCAGTTGAAAAACAAGAGTGGATTTTCTTAGAAAATTGCATGCCTCCATCACAGGGCTGTCCCGAGGATCAAAGCGAGAATGTGCGTGACTCCGCTTTGAACACTGAGGGCTGGCACACATGTGAGGGAACGTTATTGTCACCCCATTCAAAACAAAACACCAAGCTCTCCTCCCAAAACACTTCCCCCAAACACACCATCAATGAGAAGGCAGGCAAGCCCTGAGGTCCACGGCCTTTCTTTTTATCGTCAGACGTTAGAGATTTTGTGGGGCTGTTGTTGCTGTTACTACTTGTGTCACTGGATTTGCACAAGACTTGCGCACGCTCATGAATCCTGTGCAATAAAATTCATTTATGAATAGGCCCAACAGAGGGCACATATTTCCAGGGAAATTTGCATTTGTGATTTCCAATAATTGATTCACTGCTCAACACATGAGTAAATTTCTCAAAGAAGTCTTTGTGCTGTGCTTGGGATTAAGGTTCTTTCTGTCCAAGCAAAGCAAATTCTGCTTGGAATTAGTTCCTTTTCAAGGCACAAAAGAGGTGTGTTGGGAAAAATATGCTAAGATGATCTTTTGGGATGTGGCAACTTCAGTTGAATCAACTTGCCATGTGGCTGAAGTAAAGCTGTAACACGTCTCCAGACCTCATTTTTTCTAGCTATACAATGGGAAGATGGATGGGGACTTTGTGGTCCCTTCAGACAGTTGTAAGTTATTGTTCCGTGATTCTTCCTTTCTGTGCTCGCAAGATTAAATGTGGTGCACCTAGGCTTACCCATGAATAAACCTTAAGCTCCAGATGGAAATGTAAGACTCCCTCCCCCCTTCCTGCGATTGAAAATATGAGCATTTCACTGTAAAGTCAATGGAGTGGTTTCACATGTATTATTTCATTTGATCCTTACACAAATCTTTGAAAAGGCAATTTTAATTTTATTTTACAAATGATGTAATTGGGACTTGAAGTCAGTACATCAACATCTCTTCTACAATTCCACAGTTAATAAGTGGTTAGACCAGGATTCAAAATCTCAGTTTGGAATAGTGTGATTTCCACTATTCCATGATGCCTGACAACTTATTGCAGAGAGATTTATTCCCTCCTTATGGATTGTAAATGTATGCCATTAACCCAGATCTCTTTTCAAACAATGATAAGGAACTGGTCTGGCAAAAATGTTTTTAAAAAAAAAAACCAACTTTTTTTTGGTACTGGGGATTGAACCCAGGAGTACCCCACATCTGAGCTACCTCCAGTTCCTTTTTTATTTTTTATTTTGAAACCAGGTTTCACTAGGTTGCTGAAGGTCTCACCAAGTTGCTATGGCTGTCCTCAAATCTCTGATCCTTCTGATCCATCGTCCCAAGTACTAGAATTACAGGCAAGTACCACCATGCCCGGCTAAATTTCAAATTTTATTGGGCGTGTCCCATAACTATTCTGAAACCAAAAGCCAACAAGAATGCTGTATCTCAACATTCACTTGTCCAGTACATAATTTTAAAGTCTTTAGCCCCTACTCTGTGTTAGGCATGGTATTAGGAGACACTGCAAATAAAATCAGAAAATGTATTGGCTAATTGGGGGAAAAAAAAATCCTAGGTGAATAGTTATGACTACTACACTAGGAGTGCTATGTGCTAGAGAAGCAGAAAGCAAGCAGATGCCCTATGGGAGGTTAAGAAAAGCTTCCCCAAGGACGTGATTTTCCAATGAGAACTGGAGGGACAGGAGGCTGCTGATGATATAAGAAGAAAGTGAAGTGTTCCATGTAGAAAGATGAGCATGGGCAAAGGCAACCTTGCTATTAGTTTTGTAAAGTTTTTTAATCCTTTAAAAATATATTCCTAATCCAGGCGTGGTGGTGCACGTTTGTAATTCCAGGGCTTGGGAGACTGAGACAAGAGGATGGCACAGGTTCAAAGCCAGCCTCAGCTACTTAGTGAGGCTCTCAGCAACTTAGTGAGATTTTGTTTCCAAAAACATAAAAAAATATAAAAGTCTGAGAGTATAGCCCAGTGGTAGAAATGCCCCTGGGTTCCACCCCTAGTACCACCAAAAAAATAAAATAAAATAAAATAAAAGAATATACATCTCTATGGGGGTACCATGTGATGGTTTCATACAGTATACATATGGTAAACTGGGTTAAACATATCTTCTCAAACATTTATTTACTTATGTATTTTTGTGGTACTGGGGATTGAACCCGGGGGCATTTTACCTCCAAGCTATACCCTCAGCCCTTTTTTATTTTGAAATGGGTCTTGCTAAGTTGCCGATGCTGGCCTCAAACCTGTGATTCTCCTTTCTTGGCCTCCCAAACACTGGTATTATATGCAGGCACCATCATGCTTGGCTACATTTATCATTTTTATGATACTATCTCTAAAATTAGTGTAAAAATGATATCTAATATAAGCACTGGAATAATATAAAGGCATATAAAGAATGAGTTAATATTCTTTAATTCTGCCTTTCATTCCATTTCTGCCCATTCATTATGACTTACTTTTGTGTAGAATTCTCTTCTTCCTTGCTATCAGACTTTAAACTGCAGCTGAGTTATGTTAAAGTGCTTAGGCTCAGACAGTGTGTTTTCTGGCTTCAGTCACACCCCAAGAACACTCAGCTGTCCTACCAAAGATGTGGCTACTATAACTTCCTCCACTATCTTTGTTCTGATTGGCATATGAACACTTTGCCGATTAGGGAATGCCAGGAATGGGCTTATACAGGTAAAGTTAGTAGCTTGTTGGCATGATGGATGTTAAAAACAGGCTCTCACTGGTGAGACTGGTGGTATTCAGTGATACAGGGCTTATCTAAATTCTTTCAAAGACATTTCATTTCCTTGCATGAATAGGATTTAAGACCCTAGCAAGGTCTGTAGCCTGCTCCTTTAGGGACCACGTCTGAGGTTTCATCCTGAAGGGTACCACTCCAGTTTGTTTTGGGGGATTTCAGCTAGTCTGATACAGCTGGAAAGGGAGTAGAATCTCGCCTCTGCATTATCATCACATCTGGCTCAAGGGAACCTGTCATGTAAGACAGCAAGTAAAGCAATTAAAAGGACAGAACTGGATTTAATTGAGCTTCCAGAACTGGAAGTACTTGTTTGCTAATAAATGTTCATAGATGCAGAACAGAGTCTGAAACTTGCCTTTATTACAATCTGGTGGTGATATTGTAGGGAGTATACAACTTCACCTACCTGGAAGAGCTTAGCATTATGTATATATATGATCCTAAGAGTAGTGCATGCCCAAATTAGCGTAAATAAACTCACAACACACACACACACACACACACACACACACACACACACGCACACACACACACACACAAATGTAAAGCTTAAAAAGTAAAAGTGTATCATAACAAAGTCATTTTTTATTTTTTTCAACTTAAATCTATCATAGCCCACCTGAATTAAGAGACATAG
This sequence comes from Muscardinus avellanarius, assembly GCF_963383645.1. Lineage (NCBI taxonomy): Eukaryota > Metazoa > Chordata > Mammalia > Rodentia > Gliridae > Muscardinus > Muscardinus avellanarius. Next base: position 195,345,144 of record NC_137786.1, on the reverse strand, counting down.
GCATGACTTAGTTTTGAAGGCTAAATAACATACTATAGAATAAATACTATCAAATTATCTTACTATTTATCATGCCACTATTAAGGAATACATAGTTTTATTTTTTACTATAAATATTGTTATAAGAAGCATCCTTAAACTTATAACCTTATTTATTGATGTGTTTATATCTGTGGTAAGCATTATTTTTTAATGTAGGATTGCTAGGCTGAGTGGAAATGTCATATCTTAAAAATATATTTTAATATATTGGCAGATTACTTTCCAAAAAGGTTGTAGTAGTTGACAAATTCCCACTTCCTATCAATCTATGGTAAGGAAAAATTTACAGAATCCTCTCTAATTATGATTATAGTGCCCTTTATTTGGGGCCAACTTGCTGGGTAAATGTTCACATTATTACTGTGTCAGGCACTGCCCTGTCTACTAAAGTTAAAGGTCTTTCCATGTGTTTTAGGACTTTTATGTGAATTTACTATTTATAATATTTGACTAATTCTAGAATTTACTTTTTTTTTTTTGGTGGTGGTATTGGGGATGGAGCCCAGGGGCCTTCTACCTCCAGGCTACACTCCCAGACCTATTTTATATTTTTTATTTGGAAACAGGGTCTCTTAAGCCAGCTGAAGCTTCAAACCTGTGCGACCCTCCTGTCTCAGCCTTCCAAGTACGGGGATTACAAGTGTGCACCACCCCACCTATCCAGAGTTTACTTTTTAAATTTGTAGTGGCACTTACTAGAGTAGAAACATTAAGGTTTTGTTAGCCATATTTTTTCCTTTCTTTTTTTTAGACTAGCACTTGCTTTTTATCTTGTCCTACTGTATCAGGCCATTTAAAAAACACGTCCTTTCCTTAATGGCTTCTAGCTTTCCTCTCTTATTAGAAAGGTCTCTCATGGTCACAGGTTTCTACAAATATTTACCAGAACTTTAAAGCATTGAAATATTCAGTCCATCTGAGATTTTTTTACATAAGATAGGAAACAGGGAATCTTTTCCTTCCAGGTACACCACAAGTACTATTTATATAATGAGCCACCTATTTGTATTAAATTATAAAGCTATATTTCACATTTTAAGTTCTCAAATGCGGCAAATTTTTTAAATTGTTGTATTTGGCTCCCATGCTTTATTTTTCTTTGTTTTGCCAACACTATAAGGTGAAAATAGCAGACTTGTGGTGTTACTTCCCTTGGCTAGTTGTTTATTAATAAAAATGAGTTAATTATATAAAACATCAAACTGGTTAAATATAAAAGCCTACTATTCAAATGAATAACAGATGGAAAGAGACAACAGATCAGTGTTACCTTCCCTCAACTTGCGTTTCCTTGTCTGCCAGCTGGGCGTTGAGCTACGCTCTCCACTCCACAGGTCTGCTCTGGGGAGCTGAGGAAATTGGACACGGAAAACAGTTTGTTCTCCCTAAAGGGTGCTACAAATGTCTGTATTCCTCGTGTATGTTGTAAGATATGGGACACCTACTTCTTTATGAGCATGTAAGTGGGATGCCATCTTGTTTTTCTCCATTCATAACAGAAGAATGTTCTACAAGGCATGAAAATCACAGGTTTTCAAAGCCCTGGCCAGCTAAATGGGAGGAATTACAGGAAACAAAAGGCAGTGAGGAACAATGAGATGTGGAAAAGCTGCCTCCTCAAATCCCCAGGTTAAAGAGATGGAAGCAGCCTCGGCGCTGGCCTTGCTGGGGAAGAGCCGAGAGAGGATCATGTCCCCATGGCAGGCTGGGCCCGGGGTGAAAGGTTAACAGGCCAATCCCGGGACAAGGTGTTGGCCTAAAATTAGGTATTTAGAACATTTGCTGAAGGACTTAGCTGCGTTCTTTATTTCCAACAGCAAAAGTATTTAAGGCACAAAAAAGACTTTTGTGTGGAAGAATTCAAGAAATCTAGTCGGGTCCTCTTTTCTACAAGGGAATCAAAAAGGCTAAAAAGAAAATCCCCCGTGTTTCAAGGAGACAATTAACAGATGAAGAACACTGAAACTTGTTTTCCGTTCTCAGAACCAATATTACATTGTAAGGCTCCCTATTCAGTAAATTTCATTTGAAATTACTCTTAGAATAACCAGAATCACTAAAAATTACAAGTCTTGGCCTGGTTCTCTGCCATCCAAGTACCTCTATTATATTTTCTTAATTTTCAGGGTGAGTTCGCAGTGAAACCTAGGTTTGGGACAAGTGAGAGTTTTATTTTATTTATTTGGTACTGGGGATTGAACCCGGAGGCATTCTACCTCAGAACTACACCCCCAGCCTTTTTTATTTTTCTTGTATTGGAACAGGGTGTCACTAGTTTGTTGAGAATCTCGTTAAATTGCTGAGACTGGTCTTGAACCTGTGATATTCCTGTCTCAGCCTCCCAAGTACTGGGATTATAGGCATGTGACACCATACTCTGCTAATAGAGAATTTTAGAGTTTGAGAAAAGAATTTTAATTGGGCACTTGCCCCCATAAGCCCCAGGGCCAGAAAAATATTCTTCTTTCAAGTCACAAGGTACTCAAGCAGAGGCTTTTAGCTATGTTGTTATTCAAACATAGAATCCTATAGCAATTAGATCATAGATCTGGTTAAAGGGAGAGAAAATTTTTTCTTTGGGTATTTGTACAACATATTTTGAAAAGATTCCTACTCAATTTTTGCTAGTGCCAGAAATATCCTATCACTTTTCTGAATTCTATGATGTTTGCATAGATTGAATACAAAGGATCACATTAGCAGATCATTACAAATCTGATGCCAATCTTCATTTTGAAATGACAGGCAAAAATAAACTTGAAAACCAAAGTTGTACATGAGATTAACTCTAAACTCTATAGAATATAGAATTCAGAAAGCTAGATGAATAGACCCATATAAAAAAGTTCAAAGAATGGTGGCAATTATTCTTTTTTATAGTGGAATCACAAAGAGAATTCTTTCATATAGCAATATAGCATACCAGATTTAAATGTTACAGTCAGCAGAAAACAAAATATCACACAAACAAGGACAGGCACCCAAACCCAATCCTTAGCTGCACGAAATCCTCTTCATCTCAGGCCTCTTGGGATCCAGCATGTATTTAAAAGGCGGCTAGCCAGAGTTTGGGGGCTCTCTATGGAAGATGGAACAAAGCCATCTCTCTTGGAAAGCCATTTAGGTGGTCCCAGACCCCTGCGACGGGCTGGTTGCTCATCCCTGTGGATGTGACCTTCCGGCAACCACTTTCCTCCTGGGATCTCGCGTGGTTCCTTGCAGGACTGTGAGAGCCTGCTGAACCCCAGCAAGGGCTCCTCGTCTTTGTTTCCCTGTACCTTACAAAGGGCCCAGCACGTAACTGAAACTTGGTCAAATTTTTCCAAATAAAGTAAGAAGGAGCAAACCTAGGAGAAAGCTCTATTGACCCTCAGCTCTCTTTAGCAGCTTGGGGACAGGGCAGGTGCAGGGGCTGCATTTATTCAATGAATATTTATTAAGTGCCTCTGATCTGCTAGACACTATGGCGATGCTGAGGATAAAGACAAGTAAGATCTACTTCCTGCCTTCAGGTAGTTTCTAAGCAACAAGGACCTTGTGAAACCCATGCAGTGTGGGGCCCTGGAAATGATCAAAGGACACAGGAAAGCTAAGTGGTAGAAGCAAGTGGATGTGCTGCCAGAGGAAGCTGCTCAGATTCCTCCAGTTGGGTTCCTTTGATGCCCAAATTAGTACCAGCGAACCTCTTATTACCATGCCACCTCACCCTCTGTAAAGTTTTGAAGATACTCATTTGACTGGGCATTTGTAAAAATTAAAGTTTTGAGATAAAGTTTATTACAACATTTAGCAGTCTTCCTTAGCAGGAAATCAGTTGTACCCATTTTTCTTCCTGCCTTATTAAAAAGTGTAGAGAATAGACATGGGTGTGGTGGTGCATGCCTTTAATCCCAGTAAGTGACATATGAGGATCACAGGTTCGCGGCCAGCTACAGTGATTCTGTCAGCAACTTTATTTTTTATTTTTTATTTTGAGACCTTGTTTTAAAACAAAATATAAAAAGGGTTGGGAGGTATAACATCCCTGGATTGAATCCCCAGTACCACAAAAAATAAAATAAAAAGTAAAATTAAGGATAGAGCCAGCATCATTGCACATGCCATAATCCCAGTACTTGAGAGGCTGAGACAGGAGGTTCACAGGTTCAAGGCCTGCCGCAGCAATTTAGTGAGGCTCTCAGCAACAGAGACTTTGTTTCCAAATAAAATATAAAATAGGTCTGGGAGTGTAGCCCAGAGGTAGAAAGTCTCTGGGTTCCACCCCCAGTCCCAGTACCACCAAAAAATAAAAAAATAATAAATAAATAAAATAAAATAGGCTCAGGGCACAGGGTCCCTGGGGTCAATCTCTAGCACCAAAAAAAAAAAAAATGGTAAGGGTTGGATATAAAATTATTTCTATGCTATATTGAAGCTATATTAGTCAGCTTTTCATTGATCTGATCAAAATACTTACATGAACAACTTAAAGGAGGAAAGATTTATTTTGGCCCACAGTTTCAGAGGTTTCACACCATGGTTGGCTGGTCCCATAGGTCTGAGGTGAGGCTGAACCTCAAGGCAGAAGGATATGACAGAGGAAAGCTGCTCAGCTCCTGGCCTCCAGAAAAGAGAGGGAGGGAACCACAAGGGAGGTTGGAGGAGAGGGAGCAGAGCTGGGGACAAGGCACAGTCACCCAGGGCATGCCCAGCATCCGCTTCCTCCTCCTTGGCATCCTTGTGCCCTGTGTGTCCTTATACCCCAGTTTACTCCAGCCCCAGTTTTGCAGTTGAGAGAGTTCACCCTCAAGTAAGAACATCACCATCTCCTCTTCTGCGGTACTTGCTCTCAAATCTGTACCCTCACGAGGACTAGGAAGGTAGCATTAAGTGTGGGTATCAGGGGGGCTATGAAATAGGAAATGGGGGACCCCAGCTGTCAAATGCAAACTTCAAAACCAAAGTGCCAGCAAAACAGGACTCCTGGAGTTGGACTTTGACTCATTAGCCTTGGATCCCCGGAGAAACATGCTACAGACTCTGGCAGCCGAGTGATCATGCTAAAGTGCAGCACGGCTCAGAGCATGATGCTCCCTGAGTGAGGACTTCCTGTGGCTCCCAGAGAGATGCCCACTGAACACCAGCAAACCTGAAGGCAGGCGGGTGAGGCACCGCAGAGTGCCAGCTGTGCAAGCTGCCTCTTGCGGACTCTCCAGTCCAGTCACACTGACCCTCCTACAGCTGTCCAAGCACAGGCCCTCCTGACTTCACACACTGTTGGACTTTCTCATGACTATCATCAAACTCTTATGCATCCTTCAAGATAAAGAACCATGTTCTATTAGAAGAGTGGTTTTCAGATATCTGGTTTCAAAATCTCTGCATATTCTTAAAAATGATTAAGAACTCCGAAGGTTTTGGTTTATGAGGACTATATATTTTAATATTTGCCATATCAACAAACTATCAAGTTTAAATATATTCATTTACTAATTCATTAAAACAATGTAAACTTATGGCTTTTGTTTTTGTTTTGGGTATGGGGGATTGAACCCTGGGGCATTACTCCTCCAAGATACACTCCCAGCCCTTTTCATTTTTTATTTTGAAACAGGATCTCATTAAGTTGCTGAGAATCTTGCTAAGTTCCTGAGGGTAGCCTCAAAGCTCTGATCCTCCTGCCTCGGCCTCCCATGTACTAGGATTACAGGCATGTGCCACCACACCTGGCAGTTAATTACATATTAATAATCTTACTATCGCAGTTAAAATATTTTACAAAAATAACTATTTTTCAAAAAACATATTTGATGAAAATGGCATGTACATTTTTGGAAATCCCTCAGAGTCTGATTTAGTAGAAGACAGCTGGATTCTCTGAACTGCCTCTGTATTCAGTCTGTTAGAATATATGTCTTTATTGAAATGCATGAGAAAAATCAGTCTCAAATATACAGTTGGAAGCAAACAAACAAATGAATATTTTAGTAACCCTTTCAAACAGATTTGTTGACTTTAAACTCATACTTGAGATGGAGTGATTGTATATGTGTGTGTTCAAATAAAACTTTATTTGTGAGAATAGGGGCCCATAGTTTGCCAACACTTGTCCTAGGCCAATGGCTTTTTAAATCTGAAAATATTGCCAGAATAAGAATTGGGTTAAACTAGAAATATATGTTCAAGTATATAGGAAAAGACTTTTTTTTACCTCTTTCTCAGTTTTCAGATCTGAAAAAAAACCACAAAAACCAACCAAACAAAAATAACCTTGTGGAATGGAATGGTTTTCCTGTCCTTCACAAGGAGTTATTTCTTAAAGATTAGTTGTAATGTGGAATTTGAACCATTTCAATGGAATTTTTTTGTTAAAATACATTGGTTTATCTGAATGGATCTTTTACCCATAACTGATTTTATACCATCATACACTGGTCATTTGGAAAATATTAGCTTACTAAATTGTGCAGATTTTTCAGATGTTGACACATTTTCTTATGCAATGTCAGAAAATCACTTGTAATATCGTTACCAGTCTCATCGAAAAAGTCTTTATATTGGGAGATGTCAAGCCATAATAGGAATTATAGTTTTCTAAAATTTTAAGTTTTGCTTGAAATCTCAATTTTTTATCACTGTCAACAAATATTCTAAGTTGTATTTCTTATAGTGATAAACTTACCTTGTTTACTAGAAAGAGAATATCTGTCAAATACCTAAGTCTGAAAAAGCATAGTTTGTCTGTTGATTACTCTTATAACTAAAAATGGTATTTCATAAAAATATAGTGATTTAGCTCAGAACATGAACAATCACATCTTGATGTGTTTTTTATGTATTTCCTAGGTATAGTAGTCAATTTTGTGTTATATAATGAAAGACCTGAGGCAGGCTACTTTATAAAGAAACTCACAAGTCTGAAGGTGCAATGCCCAAGACTGGGTGTTGGGAGGAAGGCATTGGTGTGGCCTGTGGTGGGGCCTGTGAGGTAGATGACATCACAATGGTGCAGAAACTGTGGGAGGAAGAGAACACACCTCAAAACAGAAAGACAGAAGGTCAGGGATCAGGCTTAGACCCTTATAACAACTTACTCTGTCACCAGAACTCACTCCAGAAGACCAGCACTCCCTCCTGAGCGCCAAGCTCTCAGTGACCTAAGAACCTCCCACTAGGCCCCATCCCCTCAAGCCCCCACCACCTCTCATTGCCACCCCGATACCTGAGCCTCCAACATATGAATCCTTGCGGGATAAACCACATCCTAACCATAGCACCACTTCATCACGTAGAGTTAAAAAGACTTGCACTCAAAGACTAACATGTTAACAAAATTAGTACTTTGTACTGCTCCATCAAGGAAATTATTAAGAGAATCTGGTACTTTAAGTTTTCCCTGCAGTGTGCAGTAGGAAAGAACACAGGATTAGATTAGTCATGCTGTGGCTTGCTTTGTGCCAGGGCTTCAGTTTCACTGACCACTGCTTTTGCACCATTAGTGTTAAGTGTCAACACAACAATAAAAACAACAACAAAAGCAAGTAACATCTTAGAAAAAGATGAAAGCCATGTTTCACAGGCCATCCTCAGAAAGGACGACGCTGGAACGCTGGACAATAAGTGACAAGGAGTCAAGGTTTATATACAGTGATGTGCTAAAGCCAACTCGCACCGGCTCACAAGAACCAGTTAACTTTTCAGGAATGTTCGCAAGGTGGTTGATGTCACATTGGCTCTTTAATATCAGCCATGAGAGAAATGTTTACTCCACAGAAATCAGCAGGCATCAAACATAAGGGTCCATTTTGTTTTCTGAAGAGCTAATTGTTAAATTTCTATCAACATGCCACCATCTATGTCTTTTCTTCTTTGTGACTTAACATCTTCCATTGTGTCTGATACCCATAGACATCTTTTTTTTTTTTTTTGCGGTACTGGCAATGGAATACAGGGGCATTCTACCTCTGAACTACATCCCCAGCCCTATTTTTTATTCTTTATTTTTTTTGAAACAGGGTCTCACTGAGTTGCAAAGGGCCTAAATAGCTGAGGTTGTGAACTGTGATCCTCCTGTATCAGCCTCCCAAATGCTGAAATTATAAGCATGTGCCACCACGCCCAGCTATGTAGGCTGGAGGCCAACCCATAAACATTTAATAAATATTTGTTAAATAAACAAGAGTAAATGAACAAGTCAATCTATTGATGCTTCCTCCAGGAGAGTTTCCCAGGGGCCTCAGGGAATTCCTCCTTCTTTGCACTGGTTAAATGCAGTTTCAATTGTCTTAAAATCCAGTTTCCCCACCAGTATGAGAACATCTCAAAAGACTATTACTGTAAAGAGTCACTATGGCAAAACAGTCCAGCACAGATACTTGGGTATTAAATTGCCTGAGTTCCCCTGGACATGGTGGCACATACCTGTAATTCCAGTATGTGAGACACTGAGACAGGAAGATCACAGGTTTGAGGCCAGCCTCAAATTTAGTGCAGTTCAGCAATCTAGCAAGATCCTGTTTTAAAACAAAAATTAAAAATAGGGTTGGGGTATAGCTCAGATGTAGAGGGCCCCTGAATTTAATACCCAGTACCAATGAATGAATTCATGAATAAATAAATAATTGTCTGAGTTGTGATCTTAATTTTGCTACCTGCTAATATATCACCTAAGTCAACTTGGTTTCCCTCTTTATGCTTTACAATCAAAATAGAAATCATTAACTCTTCCTTCTAAAGATTCATGTTTATCAATGAAAACAGTAAAAACTCAGTGAATGTCTATTTCTATTCACTTCTTCCTAGTATCAGTCATATGGTAGATGTTCACGAAATATTTTATGATTGAATTCCATATTTCAAGCCTTATACCAATTGCATTTTGAGACAAGGGGATAAATTAAGCCTGGAAATCTAAACTCAAAAATTTTTAATAGAGAAAAAAACCACACCAAAATAATAATGGGAAAGGAAGAAAGTAGAAAGCTCCACAAGAAGGTAATGCTGAAATGATGATGGAAGTCTAATCAATAAGGTGAGACTAACAGAAAGGAAAAATGAAAGAATTCATTCTATGGCATGAAGAAACAGTGAATTGAAATACTTTCCAGGACCAGATGATATTAGCCATAGTTGGTCACTGTGTCCACTCTGTCCTCTGAGGGACAAAGGAACGTGAGTGTGCTCCAGGTACGAGGATAAAGAATTCCATAGAATTTGCTATGATGTATTACATTTTTCCAAGGACCAGATGAACTCTCCCTCACAGTACAAGCAGGAGCCAGATGTGGTGGCACAGGGCACACACCTGTAATCCCAGTACTTAGAAGACTGAGATGGGAGGATCCCAGGTTGGAGGATCACTGAGAGTCTTGTTACGTTGCTGAGGCTGGTGACTCTCAACATAGAAGACTCTCAGCAACCTAGTGAGACTCGGTTTCTGAACCCAAAATGTAAAGGGCCGAGGGTGTAGCTTGAAAGTAGAATGCCTCTGGGTTCAATCTCCTGTAACACATACACATGCGCGTGCATGTGCGTGCGCGCGCGCACACACACACACACACACACACACACACACACACACTACATTCAGGATATCAAGAAGTTATCTCCAAGTTCTAGCTTTTCCTTTTGTAAAATAAAAATCATGAAGTCGGGAGTGGTGATACATGCTTGTAATCCCAGCACTTGGGAGGCTGAGACCGGATGATTGCAGGTTTGTGGCCAGCCTCAGCTTCCTAGTGAGGCCCCCTCCACAACTTAATGAGATCCTGTTTCAAATAAATAATAATAAAAAAACAGGGTTGGGTTGTAGCTCAGAGGTAGAATGCCCCTGTGTTTCATCCCCAGTACCACACACACACACACACACACACACACACACACACACACACAGAAAAACATGGTAGCACCTGCTACAGAGGCCTTTGTGTGTGCTAAATAACACAGTGTTTGTAAAGACTGGCATGAAGAAAATAGATTATGTGATAATTATTGTTTGTTCAAATTATTCTATGCTTATCTTCTAAATTTTGATTACCATTTTGTCTTCTTGAGTGTGCTGATATGAGAAAGGGAATAACCAGAATCATTCTCATAGAGGGTTATAATGTAGGTTTTTTTTTTTTTTTTTGCGGTACTGGGGATGGAACCGGGGGTATCCTACCTCCAAGCAACACCCCCAGCCCTATTTTTTATTCTTTATCTTGAAACAGTGTGTCACTGAGTTGTAAAGGGCCTCACTAAGTAGTAGCCGAGGCTGTCTGCAAACTGTAATCCTTCCTGTCTCAGCCTCCCAAATGCTGGGATTACAAGCACGGACCATCATGCCTGGCTATGATGTAGTTTTTTTTTTTTTTTTCCTTTTTTTTGGTGGTACTGGGGTTCCTGGAAGCCGTTTTACCTCTGGACTACACTCCCAGACCTATTTTATACTTTTAATTTGGGAACAGGGTCTCTTAAACCAGCACGGCTGGCTTCTAACGTGCGCGAGCCTCCTGTCTCCACCTCCTAAGCGCAGGGATTACAAGTGCACGCCATCACGCCCGGCTATGATGTAGTTTTTGATGCAAAGTTCTTCTGGCACTTGATTGCCTTGGGGTTAATTGACTAATCAGTTTCATAAGTACTGCATGTGTGTGTGTGGGGGGGGGTGTACTAGGACTGAATCCAGGGGCATCCTACCTCTTAAGTTACACCCCCAGCCCTTTTTATGTTTTCTTTTTTAATTTTGACACAGGGTCTTACTAAGTTGCTGAGGCTGTCCTTGAACCTGTAATCCTTCTGTCTCAGCCTCCCAAGTACTGGGGTAAGAGGCATGGACCCCAGAGCCTGGCTTCCACAGTCTTTTTCTTATATTTTTGGGCCAGATATGCTTCAGGGTTCAGATTTTTTAAACAAATTTGACATGATAGTGGCAAACACATACATAAAACCCTTAGCAGTGTGTACAACTATGCCTTAGAACCAGACAAATTAATATGTCTACAAGAAAATACATAAATAGTTACATCTCATGGAATACAAAGGTTATGAGCAGCCGCAGGTCAGTTCATACTAGGGTTATGAAAAAACTGGTTTCTTGAGTTTTGGGGATTTCTGATTTGCAAGGCATGTGGGCTTCTATTGAGTTGGGGGCTGGCAGAGATGAAGATCTGGCCCCGTCTAGTGGTGACCTCATAAGAGAAATGGGGCGCTGACACCTCTCCTCAGCTGCACGCTCCAGGTACACAGTACGGAGTCATTGGCTCTAGGCAGGAAATCAAGTTGCTCCTCAGGCCACCAGGATACAAATGAAAGGTGAGGGGCTGAAGGATATTCTCATCCCTCTTTCTAGTCATGGGGGCTAGGAAGAGAGCAGAAAGTGTGAAGGCTGCAGAATCAGACGCTGTCTCCCTGCTCCACCGCAGTTTCTCAGGCCCTTCCTCTTATGGGGAGAGAAAGGCCCCTGCCGTGTGGCCACTCTCATTTCTCTGTGTATGCCTAAACACCCAATGGCCGGATTTATTAACTTCATATCTCTTAGCGAGGAGTTCATGTCAGACCTACCACAGGCCTAAAGATGGCTCCTGCTGGGCCCCCAGTATGAGGACAAACAGTTAGGCTAAGAGTACAAGCGTAGCATGAATAGGCCTAAATTAGGCCGGGCCTAATACCACGTTTACTAACACCTGTATTAGTCCTCCATCGCTGGGGGTGCACTGCTGTGTGACAAGCCATAATCCCATAAGCTGTTCATTTGCATACCCCTCATTAGCTGATGAAAACTTGGAGAAGGCAGGTTTCTGCAGCTGGCGGGGCCCATTCCTTCACACTGCCTGCCTGGGTGGCTTTGGGAATGAAGTCATGTGGGTGGATGTGAGGTTTATATGTATGGAAGGGATTAAGAGTATTAGAATGTGTGTGAGCTGATGTTGCCATATTCTCTCCACTGGAGCCCAGTAATTGGATGGGAGGAGAAATGGCAGACCCATTAGTTTTGTCTGTTTACTCAGGAGCAGGGTGCTAGAGATTCAATTTTGCTTTCTTTGGCTCCTTTGCCTTTGTGAAGCGGGCCTGCTTTGTCTCCTCTGGCCCTGAGCACCTCCAAACACCAGCCCTGCTAAGGCGATTCAGCCACAAAGAAGGGAAACTGGTGACTGGGGGCCCCAGGAGGAGAAAATGCCGCTCGACTCAAGTACTACTTGAAGGCAACCTCATCCCGCCTAGTCCAATCCCAGGATAGAGAACAAGAGATAATTGAAATTTATAAACACTTCTGGGACCTTCTTATTTTCTGATTATTTTATTAGTTCTCCCCATTTGGGATTAATAATCCTCGGCATCAAACGCGCCGCAGGCTCCTTATTTGGGAAATGAATGGTTAGACATTTCGGAGACTTAACAAAGCAATTGTTGTATTTGCCGGGTTTGCATAATTTTAATAGACCAAAAAAAAAAAAAATAACACGAAGACAAAAATCCATTTCCTGTGCTGTTTGTACAGCTGGAGACGGAGCTCCTTGTGCCTGATGATGTAAGAGATGCGCCATTGTGTTGCCCCTCACCCCGACAATGCGGCCCCACTAATGTCCTTAACAAAACCGGACTGGGCGATTCTGAAAACTTTGAAGCTGAACATTGTCTCCAAAGTGTATGGGGCACCACAGACAGGACAATGTTTATTCATCAGGGGTGCTGGAGTTTGCAAAGCCCGGAGATGAGGATACCAGCAAAGAGAGGAGGGGAGGGGGCCAGATCACAAGACGAGGACTCGCAGCCAGAGAAAATGGGGGGGGGGGGATTGGAGATTTGAGTTTCTTCAGTAAAAATAATAAAAATACTAGGGGAGTGTTGGCAACTATTTCAGCCCACTTACTTTCTGTGAAGGTTTATTTTTTGTTTTGTTGGCTTCATTTAAAAATCATACCCCCTCCATCCTCCAAAAAAACTTCTGATGTGAAATTGTGCAGATAGTTTTATTACTCGCTGAAATAGTCTGTTTTCATTTGCGTTAGGTTCTGAAATGTCTTTATTGAAGGAACAAAGTAAAGTGTCTACAGAAAGCAACTGTGAGTTTCTGGTAAGGCTATTGCAGGCTTTGCAGTGAAATCATTTAGCAAGATCAGGTATTTCAAATGTGACTCTCATAGGTAATAGAAAAGGCAATGCCAGTTGTTGTAAAAGTTTTCACAGTAAAACCAAGATGAAATCTTTAAAAACAAAAGAGGCAAATAAGCAAGAAAGCAAAAATAAATAAAAACACTGCATGATACCTGATGGGTATATTAATGTGTATTTCACCAGGCAGTAAGCAAACTTCCCCATTTATATATCCCACTATTTTTTTTTTTGGTGGTACTTGGGTTCCTGGAAGCCCTTCTACCTCCAGGCTACACCCGCAGACCTATTTTTATATTTTTATTTGGGAACAGGGTCTCTTAAGCCAGCGCGGCTGACTTCAAACCTGCGCGATCCTCCTGTCTCAGCCTCCCAAGCGTGGGGATTACAAGCGTGCGCTACCACGCCTGGCAAACTGGTTTTTTTTTTTTATTCTTTACTTTTAGTTTAGTATTTTTTTCTTGAGATTGATATATTCTTGTTGTTGTTGTTGTTGTTGTTGTTGTTGTTGTTGTTGTTTTACTACTGAGGGTTGAACCCAGGGCATTCTCCCTCCAAGCTATACCTCCAGTCCTATTTTTTTATTCTCTTTTTCTTCTTTTTTGTGGTACTGGGGATGGGATCCAGGGGCATTCTACCTCTGAGCTACACCTCTAGCCCTATTTTTTAGTCTTTTCATTTTTGAAACAGGGGCTCACTAAGTTGCAGAGGACCTCACTAAATACCTGAGGCTGGCTTCAAACCTGCAATCCTCCTGTCTCAGCCTCCCAAGTACTGGGATTACAAGCATGCACACCATGCCTGGCTGAGATGGATATATTCTTATCCCAACCTGGCAACATGGTAAGAACTCCCAGACTCAAGCCATCCTCCTGCCTCAGCATCCTGAGTAGCTGGGACTATATGTGAGCACCATGTATTTTTGGCTTTGTTATTATTTTCTCAGTTTCTTTTAACTTTGTTAGAAAAAGCAATTGAATCTTCTGTGCTTGGTACTCAATTCAGTTAGCATTTTTGAGCCCCTACTCTCTGTTGTGCTCTGCTATTGGGATTAGAGTGTCATCTAACAAAACATTTAAGATTTCAATCACAACTTGGTACTATCAGGAGACATTAAAGAAAGTCTGGTTAGAATGATAGGAAAGAGAAAGGAGAAAGTTTTATCCTGGATCATACAGTGATTCTTGGAGCCAGAGATACATGGAATCACAAAACTAGAATGAACTTTAAATGTTTTCAAATTTAACAAGGCAAATGGTATTCTAAATCCCCCTTAGCAAAAAGTTCAATAGACCCGCCTTTGATAGGTCCAAGCATTTGTAACCTATCATGTTCTTAAATTTTTGGAATCTTGATCTACAAGCTGATCTTCTAGGCACCTTCCATTCCTCTCAAGCTTATCTTTGCATTATACATTCTTTGTAGGTGTTATAAGTTGCATGTAGAACATCCTTCAAAGTCTCAGCTGCTAATGAAGTTACTATTAGGAGGGGGTAGATCCCAGTTGGAGGAATGTGTGCCCTGCAAGGGCACTTCTTTTCCCAGGCCCACCCTTATATTCTTTCTGCTTCCCATCTGCCACAAAGTAAGCAGTTTTCTTCTTGTACATCACACTTCTGCCACGATGTTCTACTTTACCACAGCCTAGAAACAATGGAGCCAGCTAACAATGAACTGAAATTTCTAAATCTGAGAGATAAAAATAAACCTTTCCTCTTTTAAGTTAATTTTATCTGGTATTTTGTCACAGCAATGAAAAGCTAATACAAGAAGGAAATAATTTCACATTTTTGAGTACCTTATACCTATAGTGGATACTAAACATACTTTATCCTTGGGGTGTTAATAATTATTCTCATCTATACATCATAAAACTGAGGTTCAAAGATGCTGTGTAGTCTACTTAAGGACATGTAGCCACTAAACAGATCCACCCTCCGATATGATCTCTTGCTAGATAACAAACTACTTCTTATGAGATTAGGGCATTCAGAGTAGTATGCTATAGACTGTAGCAAACTACTTCAAATTTCATGGTTTAAAATAATAATTTTATCATTTTCATTTCATGGTTTTATGGTTTGCCTTGGAGGTTGTACTGTTATTGGCTGGCTTGGTTGGGGCATGATGGCCTGATCTTCAACTGGGATGTCTAGGACAGCTGGACCTCTCTCCACGCCATCCTCAAAGAGGTGGATACAGATATGCTCACTTGGAGGCAGCCTTTCAGGAACGGGAGAGAAGATGCCACAAGTCCTGCTGAGGTCTGGCTTTATATTCTAATAATCAAAGTAAGTCACAAGGTCAGTCCAGGCTCAATACTCTGTTTCTTAATGGGAGGAGGTACAAAAAAATGTTGGCCATTTGCAATTGAACATGCAGCCTATGGTTTACACTCTTAATACTGGAGCCAAACAGTCTAGTCCAAATCTTGGCTTTGCTAGTTGTTAGCTATAATGCCTGGGAAAAGTTAACTGACTCCTTCCTGTTTCTATTTCCTTATATGTAAAAAGAAGATACAATACCCTTGATGTACCAGGCCCTGTCTAAGTCTACTCATCCCAGAGGGATAGGGATGATAGGGGCCTTCTAATAGTCACTACCTACAGGTAACCATGACCCATTCAATGCTTTATATTCTCATTACTCAAAATTAGCAATTCTTCTTCCCTTGACAATGGCTATGGAAGAAGATGATGGAAGGAGCCCCAATATTAGGAAATAGATGGGTGAAGACTCACCTCTCCCATGGTACTTACTGTACAATAACTATAGTTGCTCTCCTTGTTGTTAAATGCCTGTGCTCCAGTGTCCTCATTATTAGCGAGAGGAAAATTGAATATGGAAGGCTAACGTTCTTTTCAGCCCTGAATCAACAATAGTAATGATTCTGGAAAGCTGTAAGTAAATAATGGAGGTAATGTAAGTAAATAGAGTTGGTATGGGGGTGCACTATTTTAGGGTTTTAGGCTTCTTCTAGCATTTATTCAATATTCTCCTGGGAATGAAAAGTTTGGTAAGTTGTAGACATCATGACTTTTCTCCAAGAAATAAAAGAATAAGGAAAGGCCATGAAATACTAAGTAAATAGTACTTAGAGCCATGAATAGCTGTAAGTAATAATGGAGGTAAGTAACCCCAGTGGAGTGAGGGAGGCAGTCTAGGGGCGAGTGGGAGGAGGAAAATTAATAAAGGATTTTCCTGATTGATGTTACATACATGTGTGACAATACCATTGCCAATCTCAATATCCTATATGAAAAAGGGGGAGTCAATGTGGAAGGCCTGGTAAAAAGGCACCAAGTTCTGTGTGCATGTATGTCTCTATCACTACGAACTATATGATGATGTGAGACTATAATGCACTAATAAAAGCATTTAAAACCTATAAATAAAAATTCATTGTTTTCTTGCAATGCATTGAGAGCAAGCAAGGTATGAAAATAGAGCACAGAGAGTGATACTTGGGCAAATTCCTTAACCTCTGAATCTTAAATCTGTAAATAAGAAGTAATAGCTAGTTTTAATGCCACACACCTATAATTCCACTACTTGGGAGGCTGAGACAAGAAGATTGCAGGTTTGAGGCCAGCTTCAGAAACTTAATGAGATTCTCAGCAACTTAGAGATACCCCATTTCAAAATAAAAATTAAAAAGGGCTGAGGTTGCAACTCAGAGGTAGAACATCACTGGGGTCAATCCCTGGAACCAAAATAGAGGAGAAAGAAAAAAAGAATGAGGAAGAAGAGGAGGAGGAGGAGAAGAAAAAGAAGGCAGAGGAGAAAAAAATTATCTCCCAAATTTGGAAGAATTAATCAATTAATATAGAATAAAGACTTGTGTGTAGTCAAGTTTCAAGAAATGGTTATTACTATGATCTTATATATGATATAAGTTTATTATTTCTCTCCATTACCTCCTACCAGTACCCCATGCCTTTAGAGTACCATGTGTAGGTGGAGTACCATAATAGAAGTAGCATCAGATTTGGATTTAGGAAAAACTAGCACTGAATCTAGGCTCTACAGTTCTCTAATTTTGTGACTTATGAGAAGGTATTAATTTCCTCAGAATTGCTCCCACATCTAGATTAAAACTGTGTGGCAAAATGTCTAATTACTGACATTAGCATACATTTTTTTTTAACCTGGGAATACTGCTGTCAAGTTAGAAGACTACACTGTTCAGCTTCTCTTGCAGCTACCTATGACCACAAGACTAAGTGTGGGTCAGTGAGATATAACTGGAAGTATTTTGTGGTCTTTCCTTATTCTTTATTTCTTGGAGAAAAGTCATGATGACTACAACCTACCAAACTTTTTGTTCCCAGGAGAATATTGAATAAATGATAGAAGAAGCCTAAAAACATAAAATGGTGCCCCCCATACCAACCCTATAATTACTATCCCCAAAACATCTCTTCTGAATGATTTAAAACAATTACTTTGTTTAAATTTATTTGAGGTTTTCATCACATGGAGTTAACTTTAAGTAAGATGATGAATGTTAAAGTGCATGGCCTATCCAGGCATGGTGGCACACGCTAGTAATTCCAGCACTTGGGAGGCTGAGACAGAAAGAGCACCAGTTCGAGACCAGCCTCAGCAACTTAGTGAGGCACTCTGTAACTTAATAAGACCCTATTTTTAAATAAAATTGGGGAGGTAGCTCAGAGGTAGAATGCTCCTGAATTCAAATCCCAGCTCTACAAAAAAAAAAAAAAAAAAAAGGAAAGAAAAGTGCTTATCCTATTGTGAGCACTTAATTTTAGTTTCTTCCTCTCTTCTCATCAAATCAATGTTTCCTACTCTAGTCAAAGAACATTTCTTAAATCCAAATATTAAACAACAAATTCCACAGATGTGCACATGTTATCTCTATTTCCAAGTCCTCATTGGGGTTATGATGAAGGTCAATTGAAATAATTTTGTAAAAGTACTTTGTACATTTCAAAGCTCTACCTAAATAGGAGGCCTAGGGCCCTGCCCCTCATGGTCATACCCTCTCTGATCAGCCTTCTTTCTGCTCTGTTCTCTTGCCCACTCCAGCTCCTTCTTCTGTGAACCTTATTCCCCAGCTGTACCAAACTGAGCACCTTATTTTCACATCTCAAATGTTTCCACTGATGGCAGAGAAACATAAACCCTAATCCAAGGGGCATCTAGGGACAGATCCTGAAGTCAGTTTATGGGAAAGTAAAAACATCTCTTATGAGTACTAGGTTGTATCACAAGAAATTAATTTGAAATTTCATTCTTCTTCACTGTACACACTCCTGTTTACATGAATCTTTATTTTTTTCCTTTTTTAAAAAATCTTTTATGGATGTATTGTTGTCATACATTTTAATGGAGTACAAGATGGTAGAGGCATACATGCACATACCACCCAATTAGCCCTTACCCAATGAATTTTTAAACTTTATTGTTTGAATCATTCACTCTTGAGTACCATGTGGCTTTGAGAACTCCCTAGACCCAAGACTGAAAAGAAGATCAAATTTATCACAACTGTTTTCTGTGCTGCTACTTTTGCTAGAAATGCCAGACATTTCTCTCTTCTAGCCTCTTCTGTGAAAATGTCCTTGGTTCCTTCGAGCAGCCTCAGTTATTCTCTAGCCTGTTGTGTATCCCCCACTCCCACCTGCACCACACTAGTTGAAAGATTTTATCTGAACTGTTTTTGTGAGGTGGGAATTTGTTAAAGTAGTGTGGGCTGTCTCTTTCATTCCTCTGTTTATCTTCCAGAAAAAAAAAAAATACTGTAATTTTGCACCATAAGCACTAACAAAACCATCATATGTCTTCTTCCTTAGAGCCTATCACTGCACCTAAAAGATGAGATGAATGAATATCCAGCATATGCCTGTCCCTCACCACAGCCACACAAAGAGGCAGCTTGGTAGACCTTACGCCCATGTGCAGAGTCCAGTTTGGTCTGGGGTGATCCCAGCAGTGGGCGACCTCCTTCATATATGTGGCTTATGATTCTAAACTGAGCTCTGGACCCTTCTCCATGTACAATGGAAAGATAAAGGCAACCACCTCCAACCCAAGTCATCCCGGCCAGGAAAATCCACTGCCAATGTCCCAGTGGTCTCTGAAATGTCAATACTATGAAGGCTGACGCTAAGCTCTGCACACCCCACACTATCAAATGCCCCTTTGCTTCATGTTTTGTCTGGTCTGTCAGCACCATTTACTGCTGAGCAGGTCCCTTATCTTTATTGATCACTTAATTTATCTTTTCTTAACTTCCCTTGCACCGTCTGGTGCCGTGTGTCCGTCTGTTGAGGCTGTCATGACTGGTTTGCTCTTGAAATAATAGGGGCAGCAGGTGGTGTGACTAAGTCGACCCTGCGTAGAATGGGGGCCCAGTCCCAGTCCCTGTCTCAACCTGCCAGTGTGTCTACACCCTCCCAGCTGTTCCACATTAAAGCAGTCAACTGTGACTTTACAGTCCGAGTTTTACACAACTGTTTTACAAACCGGGAAGAAGGTCTTTTGTCACAAATCCTTTGTCAGGCAGCAGAATGGGGGGAGAGAACGCCAGTTCTGGGACTTGGTGCATTTTAATGAATATGCAGATAGATACACATCCCTTGGCTTCCATAAAGGGGGCGTGGGTGGAGTGGGAGGCTGGCTAGAGGGAGCCTGAGCAGACGGCACCTTGCTCTTCTTGCTCTCCAAATGACTCAGTACAAGGAGCAATGGCTCTGTCAAAACTGGATTCAGATTCAGACAGATCTTCCACTCTATGAAAACCTTCATTTCTCTTGTAAAGTGAAAATCAGGGAAGTTAGAGCCCTATGTCCTAGGGTCAGTACTCTGGGGACAGGTACTTGGCAATTGGGAAAAGCCCAAGAAAATTGTGCCTTTGGGACTCAAATGTCAAGTGCTTTTGTGACTTGGTGTTTATAATCACATATGAGAAGAAATGAGAGAAAATGGAAAGAGCCAGAGTTTTTGAATTAGACAGACCTATGCTCCCAAGTGAAATGACTTTGATATAATTCAGTATTAACAATATGCTATATTAAAACCTATTTCTTAAAGCAGAAATATTTGATATGATATCTATCTTTATTAGCTAGAAGTTAACTAATCAAACCCTTTAGAGAATTAAAATTGACTTCTTTACACACACACACACACACACACACACACACACACACACACACATTTGTAGACTTGGGTTATAAGCTTAAAGGTAAGGGGGAAATGATTTAAACTAATCATTGTATAAAGAGTACATCAGAAGTCAGAGTCAGAACTATGCTAACCAGCTGGTTGGGTGTAGGTATAACACTTGTTGTGAGCTTTGGTTATGATAGAATTTTACTCAGCAATAAAGCAGGACAAAATTATGTCATTTGCTGGAAAATGGATGGAACAGAAGAACATTATGTTAAGTGAGATTAGCCAGTCACAGAAAATGAAGAGTCATTTGTTTTCTCTCACATATGGAAACTAAGGAATAATTGGGGTGCAAGAAGGACTTTAGGTGCAGGAAGAGAAACTGCAGGGGAGTGATGAGGAGGGTGGGGAGAGAGGGGAACTGATGGAGAAAACACTTCCATTAATGTCATGGACATATATAAAATTATCAATGCCAATCTCATATCCTTTACGGGGAAGGGGAGGGAGTGGAGAAGGAGCCCAGGGAAAGCTCACCAAGTGCTGTATGCATAGATGTCCCTATCACTCTGGACTACATTATGGTGTGAGGCTACAATACGCCAATAGAAGTATATTTTTAAAAAATACAGTAAATATGTTTCATTTTAAGGTGTGTGAATTGAGGAAGGACATTGCAATGGGGAGGAGATAAGGAGATAATCCATTGTCTCCTTTTCTCCATGTTCATTTGCATCCATGGAATAAAAGTTCCTACTTCCTTTTAGGCATTTATCTCTAATTCACCCAGACTCCTCCCTAAGGTGGGAGAGCCACTTTTTTCTCCTGGGTGGTGTGGGGTGTTAAAGGTTGCAGCTTCTACTGGACCTGTCTTTCTCAGTGTATGAGCAAGAGGTTCCAGATCCAATATTCTCCCTTACCCCTCACCTCTTCCTCCAGGAGGTATGCAGACGTGGGTCAGAAACCAGGTCCCATCTTCTAAAGCAGAGATATTAAAAATGTGATCTGCTAATCAAAATGTTTACTACTAAGTCTGGCGTGGTGGCGCACGCTTGTAATCCCCTCGCTTGGGAGGCGGAGACAGGAGGATCGCGCAGGTTTGAAGCCAGCCTTGCTGGCTTAAGAGACCCTGTTTCCAAATAAAAAAATATAAAATAGGTCTGGGAGTGTAGCCCGGAGGTAGAAGGGCTTCCAGGAACCCTAGTACCACCAAAATAAATAAATAAACAAATGTTTACTACTGATCCAAGATAAGTAATTTAGACACTGCTGTCAAGCATTTAGAAATCTGTCCATCCTACCTAGACTAGAAAAAATAAACAGCATGAAGCAAGCTCACTTTTTTTTTACATTAAAAACTGCAATGCGGCATAGGGAAAAATGCCTAACATTATACGTTAACATTATGTTCATATTAGAAAATAAGTAAGTCCTTCAAATAATAATCTAAGACTCTATCTTCGGAAACTAAAATAAATAAAATCAAAACAAGCAAAAGAAAGGAAATATTGGGATAAGAGGAGAAAGCAATAAAATGAGATAGAAAGTAATAGAGAAAATCATTGAAATTAAGAGCTGGTTCCTCAAAAATACCAATAAAATTCATATACTTCAAGACAAGCTGATCCAGAAAAAAAAGTGCTAGATACAAAATAACAATATCAGGAATAATAGAGAGGATATCAATATAAATCTTAGAAAGATTACAAGAATTATAGAGTAATATTATATATTTATCCATGAATTTGATAAATTATGTAGATGAGCATGTTTCTTGAAAGACAAACTATTAAAGAAAGAAATATAATCTGAATTACTCTCTTTTTAAAACAATTAATTACTAGAAACTTACCCACCAAGAACACTTAATGTTTAAATTAGTTCACTAATGTATTCAACCAAATATTTAAAGAAAAAATAATGCCATTTCTAAATAAATTTTTTAGAAAAATAGAGGAGGAAACAGCTCCTAAGACATTTTGTTTGGTCAGTCTTCTGAGAGCAATAGAGAAAGACATTGAAAGTAAAGAAACTGCTACGGTTTGAGAATATGTTACAGTTTGGGGAAACTGTCCCCAGGGACACCTGTTAGGGTTCCGGACACAATTTCCCTAAAAACACAAAAAGAAAAAAAGTGTGGGTTCTTGCCTGAGTTAAGGATAAATACACATTAGCCCGGACTCTTGCTGAAGATTTAAAGAAATTTATTAAAAAGATAGAAATACAGAAGACAGTTACAGCCTCATGTACCCAAAGGTAAGATGAGGGAGTGGTTCAAACAAATTCACCAAAGATACAACATGTGGATCAGACTTTTTATACACATGACCTCCATCTTGTTCATGTAATTCTGATGCAGTAAACATCCCTGTAAGGTACCTCCCCTTACTTTCCCGCCAAGGTGTACTTTCCCGCCTAGGTGTCTCTTTTCACGAAGGTCATGGTTGAAGGTCGACACCCTCCTCCGATCCTAGATCCTAGCTAGATTATCCAATTATTATGTAAACCTGTCTTTAGAATGAGGTTGAAGCCGGGCGTGGGAGCGCACGCTTGTAATCCCCGTGCTTGGGAGGCAGAGACAGGAGGATCGCGCAGGTTCGAAGCCAGCCATATGTGCTGGCTTAGGAGACCCTGTTTCCAAATAAAAATGTAAAAATAGGTCTGGGAGTATAGCCTAGAGGTAGAAGGGCTTCCAGGAACCCCAGTACCACCAAAAAAAAAAAAAACACAAAAAACAAAAACAACAACAACAACAAAAAAACCCCAAAACAAAACAAAACAAAAAATGAGGTTGAAGAAGTCCTAGTTCCCCTCTCCTATGGACTTGCTAATTACCTTTAGGTAGGTTAATTTACATTGGAATAGTTGCCTGCTTTTTTTTGGCAGAAACTGTCCTTTCACCAATTTTTGAAATATAATAATCAGAGCTTTCTCAAATCTTCCTAGGCTATTCCCAATACTGGTACATTCCCCCTCTGTCTAGTAACTTCCTGACACCTGTCAGGCCAAAGATAAATATAGAAAATAAATTTTGACTTTTACAATTCTTATTAACAGTTAACATGAGCTCAATTTACGTTACTTTTTTCTAATTTTATCACATGAATGTACCCCTTAGCAAAGAATAAGGATACTGAGTCGATCATAAACTGCTTTGAGCTGAACAGGGATGAAGTTGGGGCCCCAGCTTTAGGGTAACATTCATGCATGTAGTTGGAACATTATCTAGGACTATGTCTCAGTCAGAAAAGATCTAAAAGTTTTTCCTGGCATATGAGTGAAACCAAGCTGCCAATCTTCACTTTCACATGTGCCTCTAGATTGCTTTGCCTGGTGGACTTAACAAGCTATTTTTGGAATTAATTTCTAGGGTAAATTTCAAATCTCTGTATGATACGACTCAGTCTCCTATAACTTTTTTTCTAGTAAACAATCTTGAAGCCAGTTTTAAAGAATTATTACAGACTTTGGGGTCTCTAAGTAATCCTCTAGCCTCTCCTATCCATAGTACACCCCTGTTGCTTAACTCTAGCACTTTTCTCTTGGGAATATACAAGTGGTAGGCTTATTAGGAACCTACACCCTTTTAATAATCCATCTTCATTACATATGCAAACAAACATGCCACAAACACTCTGCAACTTGCTTTAACCCTCTGATTTTCCTATCTTTCTTTCCCATTTTGGACAATCTTAGGATAAAACTTAAAAACAAACAAACATTCCACCAATGCTTTACAACTTACTTTAACCCTCTGATTTTTCTATCCTGGTCCTTTTTTTTTTTCCATTTGGGACAATCTTAGGATAAACCTTATAACATGCTTTCTTAGTCTCACAAAATTTCCTTTCTCTGTATTTACCAAAATATAAAGAAATACATCTACACACTCTCTATATCTGTCTATTATTATTACATACAAGCAAACCAAAAAAACCATGTCATTTTATAATGTTGTTTAGATACCAGAAATTAAAAACCCATTTAAAAGACTTAAGTGTTACTTTAAACCTTATGAAGTTAAAAGCATTCTAAGACATTGCATTTTGTATTTCCCCAATTTAATAATTGAATTATAAGACATTAGGTAAATATCACTGGCACCTTAAAACCTTAATTTTGCAAAAGGAATAAAATTAAAGAGATAATGCATATCACATTTGATAATCACATCTCATAGGGTTCTAATTGCACAGCTTTTTAGAAGTTACCATTTTAACTAAGACTAGTTGAAATAAAAAAAAAAAAACTTTGAGCAATAATTTTATTGCAGCCAGAGATGGTTTAGGGCTGGCCTGATATGCCCCTCACCCTAACTAAACTTTTGGATCTTGGGCCAGGAAAGGAGGGTAACGCCTTAAATTTGGTTTACTTCTGAGATTTCACTGTGATCGCCTAAGGCTCTTTAGTCTTAACTCAGGTGGTGGGAGTTGGGAGGAATCACTGGGAACCTAGGTCTGGGAGTCCCAGTTCCCTCCAGAACTGGGGGCACTCAGCTGTTTAATGGTCCCCCTTGTGCTATGAGCCGGGCCTCGGAAGGCCCTTTTTGGCCTCATGGTTGAGGGCATTTACGTCATAGATGCCCTTGCCCTCCACCCCTAAAGACTGGTTTCAATCCCCAGTACCATTTTTGGAACAGAATATAAGGAACAGAAATGTGCCCACAGATATATATGCAATTTATTGACAAAGGTATCTGGGTAAGTCAATGAACAAAGTATAATCCTTACAACAAATATAAAAAGTTAACTCATACTGAGTCATATAACTAAACATGAAGTCCACAGCTATAAAGCTTCTATAATAAAACAGAGAAAATCTTTATGATATTGGATTAGGCAGATATTTTTTAGATAAAACACAAAACTCTTGAACCATTAAAAAAAAACTTGAACCAGTCATTGTGGAACACACCTGTAATCCCAATACTTGGGAGACTGACGCAGGAGGATCACAAGAGGTTCAAGCCCAGCAATTTAGCAAGATCTTCAGCAATTTAACAAGACCCCATTTCAAAAAAGAAAAGAAAGAAAGGAAGAAAGAAAGGAAGAAAGAAAGAAAAGCCAGGTATGGTGGTGCAAGCTTGTAATGCTTGTAATCCTGACATTCTGGAGGTGACAGCCTCAGCTACTTAGCAAGGTCCTTCACAACTCAGTGAGAGCCTGTTTCAAAAAGTAAAAAAAGACTAAAAAATAGGGCTGAGGGTGTAGCTCAGAGGCACAGTGCTCCTGGGTTCCATCCCCAGTAACTAAAAAAAAAAAAAAGGAGTACCAAAAATCAATCAATCAATCAATCAATCAATAGATGAATCAATCAATAACCAACCTCGATAAATTGGACTTAAACAAAATTTAAAATTTTGCTCTTTAAAAGACATTATTTAGCTGGTTATGGTGGACATGTGCCTATAATCCCAGTCTTTGGGAGGCTGAAGGCTGAGACAGAAAGATTGCAGGTTCCAGGTCAGCCTCAGAAACTGATAAAAAATAAAATAGGGATGTGGATATATCTTGGGGGTAGAATGCCTCTGGGTTTATTCTCCAGTACCAACAACAACAACAATAATAAGTTATTGAGAAGATGAAAAGTTAAATCATAGAATGGGAGGAAATATTTTCAAATGAAAGTATAACTAAGGACCTATATCCAGAATGTATTACCAAACCACAAAGTTCTATTTTGGGAACATGACTAACGTGTCAAATCTATAGGGACAAGATCAGAGTTACCAAGGGCCAACATGAAAGAACTTTGGAGGAAATAATGAGACTATTTCATATCTCTGTTACTGGTGGTTACATGACTTCATGTGTGTGGCAAAATTTACTGAATTATAGCCGGGCGTGGTGGTGCATGCTTGTAATATCCGCGCTTGGGAGGCAGAGACAGGAGGATCACGCAGGTTCAAAGAAGCCAGCCATGCTGGCTTAAGAGACCCTGTTTCCAAATAAAAAAGTATGAGATAGGTCTGGGAGTGTAGCCCGGAGGTAGAAGAGCTTCCAGAAACCCCAGTACCACCAAAAAAAAAAAAAAATTACTGAATTATGTATCTTAAAAGAGTGAATTTTACTCTATTTAAATTATGGCTGATGGCTCCTGTAAAGGCACTGGAACAAAACCAAAACAACTTTTTCTTGAAGAGGTAGACAAATTTACCTCTTCAAGCAAAAAGTATTCAAATGAATTTAAACTGCTCCAGACATCAGAAAAACATGAAGAATTTCACAGCATTATCAGAATAGCCACAAGCAGCAACATACCTTAAAGATGGTTATTAAACTTCAGAATTGTGATTATAGATATAAATATATGAAATAAAATATTTCCAAACTTATTTGGGCAATATTTAAAATAAAAACATATAATAGCCAAATAGGGTTTATTCTAAAACTTTAAAATGGTTGAATATAAGGTAATTTATTAACATGTATTTATTGTTTTTATTTATTTATTTATTTATTTATTTATTTATTTATTTATTTATTTTTCGGTACTGGAGATGGAAGCCAGGGGCTTTCTACTTCCAAGCTAAACCCCAGCCCTATTTTTATTCTTTATTTTGAAACAGGGTCTCACTGAGTTGCAGAGGGCCTCACTAAGTAGCTGAGGCTGTCCGCGAACTGCGATCCTCCCATATCAGCCTCCCAAATGCTGGGATTACAAGCGTGTGCCACCACACCCGGCTGTATTTTTTATTTTTAAAAGCCCTAGTAAAAAAGGAATAATGTAATTTAATATACAACTAAAAGGTAACATTATAAAGAATTATTAGAAATTATTAGACAAAATCCCTTCATATAATAAAATATAAAAAATGAGGGATAAAATCAGGAAAGCAGAAATAAAGTAATAATTATTTATATACCAGTATTGGGAATGGCCTAGGAAGATTTGAGAAAGCTATGATTATTAATATATTCCAAAAATTGGGTGAGGGGCAAATCTGTGAAAGAACTTGGTTTCTGCCTAGAAGCAGGCAATTATTCCAATGTAAATGTACCTAGCTAAAGGTAATTAGCAAGTCTATAGGAGAGGGGAACTAGGACTTCCTCATCCTCATTCTAAAGATAGGTTTACATAACAATTGGATAGTCTAGCTAGGATGGGAGGAGGGGTTGAGTGTAAGGAGACACCTTGCCACACCTTGCTGGGGGAGGAACCTTACAGGGACCTTTACTATGTCAGAATTATGTAAACAAGATGAAGGTCATGGGTTCAAAAAGTCCAGTCCACATTTTGTATCTTTGGTGGGGCATTCATTTGAACCATCCCCCAAGAATGGCATGGGGCTGTAACTATCTTCTGTATTTCTATCTTTTTAATAAACTTCTTTAAATCTTCAGCAAGAGTCTGGGCTAATATGTATTTACCCTTAGCTCAGGACAAGAACCCATGGATTTTTGGTTTTTCTGCCTTTTGGGTTTGTTGTGGTTTGATGGAAATTTTTTCTGGGATCTTAACAGGGGTCCCTGGGGACAGGTTCTCAAACCGTAACAATTTATAGGTTATTTCTTGTCTATTTGTAAAACCAAAGAAAAATAGGCTTAAAATTAATTAGAATTTTAATTTTCTACTTTTTAATACAAATTTGTAAATAGAACACTAGAGAAATAACATGCAATAATATCATCATAATAGTCAATATTATAATATCATATTACAAAAATATTTAATCATTTGGAAAATATAATGGGAAGACAGGTGCCATCAGTAAATAACAGGAACAATAGCATTAATAGCATAACACTTCAGCTAAAATGAAACATGCAGAACCAGCTAAAATAACTACAAAACTTTGCTGATGAAGATACATGAAAATTTGAATAAATGGTGATATCAGCTTATCCCCAGTGAAAAAGCTGATTGGTATCAAGACTTAACTCTTCTCAGATTCACTTGTATATCAAATGAAACTTCAATAAAAATCCAACTCATTTTTTTTTCAGTCCTGGGGATCGAATCCAGTGCCATTCTATCTCCAAGCTATACCCCCAGCCATATTTTTGATTCTTTATTTTGAAACAGGGTCTCACTGAGATGGAGAGGGCCTCACTAAGTAGCTGAGGCTGACCATGAACCTGCAATCCTTGTTGTGAGCATACAAAATATATGTAAAAAATGTTGTGAGTATATGAAATATATTTCAGGATATAGGTATAGTGTAGGGACAGGTGGACTGGCCAGATATGTAAAGAAGATGAGGCAGAAGAAGGATGTAACTGACATGCCCAAGACAAATTAATGGACACACTCTTCAGCACACGTCTGTAGGATGAGACAACTGGAAGACAAGATAAGGATGAAGTAATGGACACACATCCCAGACATATTCCATAAGATGAAACAGCTGAGAAAACAAGATGATGGTCAAAGTAATGAGCCTACGCAATTAGTGACATCAATTTAGGGTATATAAGACCTAGCAAATGGCTAGATCAGCAGCTCTGACCCAACTGTCTCTAAGAGGCTGAAAGTTAGCCCGGCTAGAAGGAAACTTCCCCCTGGTAGCTGCTGAACAACTCCTCTAAATGACAGCTGGGTTCATCCCCATATGACTCTGGGGGACATCGACCATCTGCACCTCGACCATTGACGACGGCTGTGACAGCAATCCTGAACCTAGATTACCTGTGGAGACTCGTGTTGCCTCAGGTAACTAATGCTGTCTGGCCAGTGGCTTAGTTAGAGAAGGATGGGAGTGTTATGAACATTGTAAAATAAACTGAGTACTCCAGAAAGACATTAAGTGTGACCTGTCATTCTCGCCACTGTGTCAGTAAGACTCACAACAATCCTCCTGTCTCAGCCTCCCAAGTACTGGGATTAAAAATATGGGCCATGCTGGGCATGGTGGCGCACACTTGTAATCCCCAAGCTTGTGAGGTGGGCTTGGGAGGCGGAGACAGGAGGATCACGCAGGTTTGAAGCCAGCCGCACTGGCTTAAGAGACCCTGTTTCCAAATAAAAAAGTATAAAAATAGGTCTGGGAGTGTAGCCTGGAGGTAGAAGGGTTTCCAGGAACCCCAATACCACACAAAAAAACAAACAAACAAACAAAAAAAAACATGGACCATTATACCCTGCCAACTTATGTTTTAAATTCAAATAATATTTTAAGTGTACCTGAAGTATTAAAGTCTTAGAAAAGACTAGAACATTATTTTCAGGTACTATAATGAGTGCTTGTAAAGATAGATACCAAGACATACTACAAAATGATAGTAATCACAAAAGCACTATGTAGTTTCTCTTTTAGATAGGACAAGAAATTTTGTGGTCAAAATTGAAAGTTCAATAACATACCTAAGCGTTCTGATTTGGATCTGAAACGTTCCCCTAAATCTCATGTGTTGAAGGGTTGGTCCCCAATGCAGGGACATTTCAAGATAGGGCATTTGGGATGTGATTGGGGCATGAGTGTTACAGATTGGGAAACTGTCCCCAGGGATCTTTGTTAGACCCCTGGGAATCATTGCCTGAAAACTCCCCAAAGAAATAAACAGAAAAAGAGAAAAAGAGGAAAAGATAGAAATACAGAGGATAGGTACAGCTCCATACCAGACTGGCATGGAAGGGTGCCTCGAATGAATACACCAAAGGGATCACACGTGGACTCGACCTTTTTATACCCATGACCTCCATCTCGTTTATGTGATTCTGACGTAGTGAACGTCCCTGTAAGGTACCTCCCCTTACCCTGTAAGGTACCTCCCCCAGCCAGGTGTGGCAAGGTGTCTCCTTTCATGAAGGGCAAGGTCAAACCCTGCTCTATCCTCCCTAGATTATCATGTAGATCTGTCTTTAGATAGAGAAAGGCCTAGTTCTCCTCTCCTATTGACTTGTTAATTACCTTTAGCAATGTTAATTTGCACAGATTTGCCCCTCACCTAATTTTTTTTTTTTTTTTTTTGGTGGTAGGGGGGGGTTGTGGAACCCAGAGGCTTTCTACCTCCGGGCTATACTCCCAGACTTTTTAATATTTTATTTGGAAACAGGGTCTCACTAAGTTGCTGGAAACCTCACTGAGTAGCTGAGGCTGGCTTCGAACCCATGTGATCCTCCTGTCTCAGCCTCCCAAACACGGGGATTACAAGCATGTGCCACCACACCGGGCCTCACCCAATTTTTGAAATATATTAATAATCATAGCTTTCTTAAATCTTCCTAGGCCATTCCCAATACTGGTACAATGAGGACTCTGATCTCATTAATGGATGGGTCCACTGAGGAATTCATAGGTAAACAGATCTTTGAGAGGAGGTGGTGAGGAGATAGAAAGGAAATAGGCAGATAGGGAAAAGGCCTTGGTAGAAAAAAGTTAATTTCCTGAGTTTCCTGAGTTTCCTGAGAGGCCACAAATACCTGAAATTCCAAAGGCTCAGAGATAAGAAGGATCAGAACTTCACAAAAGCCATCTGCTTACTAATCAATAAACCCAGGAGCCCAAACCCAAGAGCAAGTCTCTCACTTCTGAAAGGAGATTCTTCAAAGGACTTGCAAATACCCTATGCAAATTCTGAGAGCTGCTTCCCAGAATTCCCAAAGTCATCCTAACCAAAAGAGGTCGCAAACAATCAGGCCTTGGCCTTAGTCGGATGGCAAATTGGGACTTTCCCTCTTGGGACCCCCCTCCCCTCTTGGGGAGCTGTTCTCTCTCTTGCAGGTCGTGTTGGCCCTGAGAGAAGGCAGAGTGCATCTGAAGGTACGTGGCTCGGGTGACTCTCGAGTAGTGACCTGAAGGCCTCTGCTGGACATCAAGGCTGACCAGGCCCCTAGGAGTGACCTGCACCTCTTTTCTGACAGATCATGTGGACTCTGGGAGAAAGTAGTCTGTAATTGACGGCACTTGGCTTGGGCGACACTTGGGTAGTGACCTGAAGACAACTACTGGACACCAGGGGACCCGACAGCCCCTTTGGAGTGTTCGGCCACTTTTCTCTATTCCCTTCTGGCAGATTGTGCAGACTCTAGAAGAAAGCAGCCTGCACCTGAAGGCAATTCGGCTTGGGCTACTCTCAAGTATTGTCCTGAAGGCAGCTGCTGGACCCAGAGTTCCAGCCCCTTTGGGGTGTTCAGCCACTATTCCTCCATTCCCTGCTGCTTCCAATAAACCTTTTACTCCCCTTCCTGAGGTCTGCGGGTGTCATTCTTCGCTCACTGTAGACAAGAACCCGGTAAGGAAACATCGAATTCCTTCTTAGGGAATTCCATTTCATCTCGATGAAACGCCGGGTCTCCTCTCAAGAAACCCTCTCAAGAAACCCGTTTCAGTGAAATCTTTAGGAGATGGGGCTTAGCTCGAGGGCATGACTTCAAAAGGTATATTTTATTCTCTGTCCCTCCTCTACCTCTTGTTCTCCTTGCTTTCAGAATATCATGCCTTCTCTGTGATGGTGATCTGCCTCACCACAAACCCAGAAACAATGGAACCAAGAGACCATGAACTGAAACTGTAATAGTAAAAGTAAAAATGAGGCAAACTGAAAGAAAGGAGAAAAGTATATAGTTTTAAAATTTAGAAACTTCATTGTCTATACCCTGCAAGGTCTGTTGTTTTTAGAAAAAAAGCCCTTAATAGGCCATATTTTTAATCACAATAGCCCATCTGGCCTGACCCTTCTTAGGCAATAGTACTTGATAGGCCCACACTTTAAAAATCATAAGTGGCCTATCTCCCCACCTGAAATGCCTGTGATTTGTGTTAAAGAATTCCTCCCAAAAGTCTGACCTTGGGTGGAGCCCAAGCCTCACCCAGCACCTGACCAGAACAGCAGGACCTTGTATATCTTGCACACCAGATAAGCTAACTGCAAATTTCTGCTTCTGTAAACCTGCTTGCTTAATAGATGGCTCACCCCCTTGTGTTTTTATCCCTTATAAACCCCCTAACCCTGGCCAGTCTGCGCGCCCCTCCAGTCAGATTTCTAGACTGAGGGTATCACCGCTGTCCAGCTAATAAAGGCTTCAACTGGCACATTCCCTTAGACTCTCAAGTCTTTCATTTCTCAATAATCCTGCATATAACAAAACCACTCTTTTAGGGGCAGGCAGTACCCATGATGGAACCTCTGAGCCACACTCCCATCTCTTCTTATTTTAAATTTTTTTTGTGTGAAATTAGAGATAGAACCCTGGGGCATTCTGCCTTTGAGCTATACCCACAGCTCTACTTTTTATTCTTTATTTTGAAACAAGGTCTCACAAAGTTGCAGAAGGTCTCATTAAGTAACTGAGGCTGGCCACAAACCTGTGATCCTCCTGTCTCAGCCTCCCAAATGCGATATTACAAGCATGCACTACCTTGCCTGGTTTGTTTTTTATTTAGAAACTGGCTAAGTTGCTAAGAGTCTTGCTAAGCTGCTGAACCTGTGATCCTCCTGTTTCAACCTGCCAAGTACTGGGATAACAGGTATGTGCCTGCATAACCAGCTCTGAAACTTTTTGAACTATAAGGTAAAAAAAAAATCTTTCCTTCTTTAAGATGATTTCCTCAGGTATTCTGTCACAGTGAAGGAAAGCTGTTATGAATTTGGGAGAATATGGTTGTGGGGAAACTGTTCCCCAGGACCCCTGTTAGGGTCCCGGACACACTTTCCCTCAAACCACAACAAAACTCAAAACAACCAAAACCAGAAAAAAACTGCGGGTTCTTGTCCTGAGCTAAGGATAAATATACATAGCTTGGACAGTTGTTGAAGATTGAAAGAAGTTTATTAAAAAGATAGAAATACAGAAAATAGTTATAGCCCCATGCCAAAATGGCATGGGGGGAGGGTGGTCCGGGCCAACTTACCACCCCCCTTATACAGCATGTGGACCGGACATTTTATACCCATGACCTCCATCTTGTTTACGTAATCCTGACGTAATGAACGTCCCTGTAAGGTACCTCCCCTTACCGTGTAAGGTACCTCCCCCAGCAAGGTGTGGCAAGGTGTCTCCTTTCATGAAGGTCGACCCCTCCTACTATCCTAGCTGCCTTATCTAATCATGTAGATCTGTCTATAGATAGAGAAAGGCCTAGTTCTCCTCTCCTATTGACTTGTTAATTACTTTTATCTAGGTTAATTTACATTGGAATAGTTGCCTGCTTTTAGGCAGAAACTGAGTCCTTGCACAGATTTGCCCTTCACCCAATTTTTGAAATATATTAATAATCAGAGCTTTCTCAAATCTTCCTACATTGGGAATGGCCTAGGAAGATTTGAGAAAGCTCTGATTATTAATATATTTCTAAAATAATTGTGTCAAAATGGCAGCAGACCTGGAGAGAGAAAGGCTTGGCTTTGGTCAGGAAGCAAACAGCTATTGAAACTTAGAATGACTTAGCTACATGTAATTAGCACGTCAGTAGGAGAGGAGAACTAGGCCTTTATCTAAAGACAGATCTTAGGAGAGAACTAGGCCTTTCTCTATCTAAAGACAGATCTACATGATAAGCCAGCTAAGATGGTAGGAGGGGGTTGACCTTCATGAAAGTAGGCACCTTGCCACACCTTATTGAGGGAGGTACCTTACAGGGTTAAGGGAGGTACCTTACAGAGACGTTCACTAAGTCAGAATTACAATAACAAGATGGAGGTCATGGGTATAAAAGTCCAGTACACGTGCGATCCCTTTGGTGTATTCATTTCAGGTCACCCCCCCTATGCCATTTTGGCATGGGGCTGTATTTCTGTTTTTCTAATAAACTTCTTTCAGTCTTCAGCAACTGTCCAAGCTATGCATATTTATTCTTAGCTGAGGACAAGAACCCGTGGTAATTTTCTGTTTTTGGTCGTTTTTGGCTTTTGTTATGAGTTGGGGGAAATTGTGTCCAGGACCCTAGCAGGGGTCCCCGGGGAACAGCTTCCCCAAACCATATTCTCCCAATCTGTAACACCCAATACTGATACAAAAGCTATGAATTTATATATGATGAAGATGACATCTGAAAATAGTGACAGAAGGTGCAGTAAATGGAGCAGGAACAACTGGCACATCCATGGCGGGGGGATTAAATATTGATTTTCTTTGGTGGTACTGGGGATGAAACCTAGGGGCTTTCTACCTCTGGGCTATACTCTCAGACATATTTTATATTTTATTTGGAAACAGGGTCTCACTAAGTTGCTGAAAACCTCACTATGTAGCTGAGGCTGGCTTCGAACCTGTATGATCCTCCTGTCTCGGCTTCCTAAGTGCGGGGATTACAAGTGTGATCACTGATAAGTAAAATAAAAAATTAAATGCGAGTAAAATAAAAATAATGTGCGTACGGCGGAGTGTGAAAAACACGAGAGAGGTCCGGTACACGTGGCATGTAAAGTTTTAATGGCACGGCTCTCCCGGGGATCAGGGCGAGGCACCGTGGGGCCCGCGCGCCTGTCCGAAGCTAGAGGACGCGGGCTCTCCTTTTAAAGGCATGCATCTCGCGAGATGGGGGTTTACTCGCGGGAATGCCCAATTCTCGCGGGGGTTTCAGCCCCTCCCTTGCCCTGCAGAGGTCATGTGACACAAAGTCACACGAGTGCAGGACCCAACTTAACATTCCGGCCTTTTGATGGTAGGGATAATGGATGACGATTGGACCCTCTAGCTTCTTCCTGCTGTCAAGGGGCGTCGTCAGGGGCCCCAGGCCGGGAGGAGTCGGGAGTCCAGTCCCCCAGAAGGGGGTGCAGGTGGGTGCATAGCTGCAGTGCGAATTGGAGGTTACCCTGGACAGCTTAGTGATGTGCGCTTGAGGAGGCTTGAACAGGCAAGGGCTATTAAAGAAAAAAACAAATCATGAGATTGAGCAGGCGACCAAAAAGGAGACTGGCTTACTCAGTACCTGGAGAGCTACCCTGAGCTGGCAAAGAGGATGGAGGTTGAGGGATCCAGGAGCCACCAGTCTTCAGCCAGGCTGAGTAGGGCCAGCGGCGGGGCCTGGTCTGGAAAGGTGCTCCCCCTGTGTTGAGGTACCTGGGGCTCACCGTTTTCCAAAGGCACTGTTCCAGTGGCCCTCCTGGCCACACGCCGAGCAGTCTGATTGGTAGGCGTGGCTTTGCCCCACTTGAGGCAGGCTCCTGGAGGTAGTTGTTGTTGCAGTCCTCCACACGTAGGTGGCGCTCCAGGGGGCTGAGCCGCCACCGCCAGCCAAAGGGCAGCTACCAGGGATCTGCTTTTTGGCAAAGTCGGAGTGTATGCTCCATTTCCGCCTGTTTCTCTCTGGAATTAAAACTTAGATGCTATGTTAAGGTTCTGTCAGCTGTGACGGACCTATACTCACAAAGAGCGCGTCCCGGGGCTGGTGTCTGGCAAGAATGGCAACGCAGACTCCCCACGGGCAGAGGGTGTCGCCCCAGCCCCGGCGTTTCCCACAGCACCTAGGGCGCGCCCACGCGGGCCGCCCAGCAAAATTGCAGTCTGGCGCGGGCCAAGATGGCGACTGTGACATCACCAGGCAGTGACTACGCGCCATCACAAAATGGCAGCTGGCGGGAAAATAAATGGAAGCTGATGGGGGAGAGCATTTGGAAGGATACCAGACCGCTTATAAAAGTTCCTAACTATTCCTGGGCCACCGCAACCTATTTCCCAACTCGTATCAAGGCAGACAGGCTCTCAGGGCATCTGCTAGTATAAAGGTTCGACTCCCCATAATTGGTTCGCGGGCGGAAACGAAGAACAGGAAATGGGCGTCCCCGATTTCCCTGCTCAATCGTTCGGAAACAGAGGTTAAGAGATAGGGAAGAACGTCTTCATTCCTTCTCAAAACCGGAGGATGACCTGGTCATCCGCAGCGTGGTCCCAGTGGACCGGGGGACAATGGGTCACCAAGCGCTTGGATTTTTAGGTCCCAGTGGACCGGAAGACCCAAGTCCGGAACCCGCTAACCAAGGGAAGGAGGCAGTTTACCGGAGTGAAGTGTTGCCAGCCAGCGCTGGCTGCGACAGAAGCGCTGAGAAGCTGCTGGGAGCGTGGTGGAGCTGGGGCGCGTGGATGCCGGTGGCTGGTGTGGACGGCACTGGCGACTGGCGCAGGTGGGATAAGTGGGGGTGCGCAGGCGGCATGGCTTGCCGGGCCCGCGGCGTGGAGACAAAATGGCTTCCAGGCACACGCCAGATGTTGAGGCTGGGCCCCGAGGAGCACCGCCAGTGAGCCTGGCTCGGGGCGGGTGGGGCAAACCGGCCAGAGGTCCCGGCGGTGACCGGAGAACCAAGCTGGAACGGTGCTTTAGGAGGTACAAGCGGCAGGCAGAGGTCCTGGCCCGTGCAGGCAGTTGGCAGGCAGAGCAAGTGCCAAGCTGCCTGGCTCGGGCCAGAAAGATGGCCGCCAACTCCTAGGATTGGTTAGGAGTGGAAAGTGGGAGGGATTAAAGATTGTGAGGCCTCCAGTGAGGCCATGAGGTGGGAGGGGTTAAAGATGGCGAGGCCTCCAGTGAGGCCATGAGGTGGGAGGGGATAAGGATGGCGAGGCCTCCAGTGAGGCCATGAGGTGGGAGGGGTTAAGGATGGAGAGGCCTCCAGTGAGGCCATGAGGTGGGAGGGGTTAAGGATGGCGAGGCCTCCAGTGAGGCCATGAGGTGGGAGGGGTTAAGGATGGCGAAGCCTCCAGTGAGGCCATGAGGTGGGAGGGGTTAAAGATGGCGAGGCCTCCAGTGAGGCCATGAGGTGGGAGGGGTTAAGGATGGCGAGGCCTCCAGTGAGGCCATGAGGTGGGAGGGGTTAAGGATGGCGAGGCCTCCAGTGAGGCCATGAGGTGGGAGGGGTTAAGGATGGCGAGGCCTCCAGTGAGGCCATGAGGTGGGAGGGGTTAAAGATGGTGGGGCCAAGATGGCGGCCCCCCAGTGATTTCACGTGTCCATGATGGCGGGCCAAAGCTGGCGACCCCCCCCCCCAGTAATTCCATGTGGCTGCTTACCGGAATGGCCAGGCCCAGGCAGCAGGGGTGGGCAGGCACAGGGTGAAGGGCGCCAGGGCGCGAGTCCGAGTGGAGGAACCAGCTGGAGCGCGGGCTGGACTTGGCGGGCTGGGGGCTGTTTAGCAGAGTGGCGGCCCTAGATGGAGGAGGCAGGCGGCCCCGGCAGGCGGGTCTAAGCAACGTCAGGCGCGGAGAAAACATAGGTACACGGCGTGGCGCAGTCTGCGGGCGGCGCGGTCCCATTCCAGCGGCGGGCGGCGTGGGCAGGTGGGAACGGTGGTTTTAGGAGGTCCAAGCAGCAGGCAGAGGTCCTGGCCCGTGCAGGAGGTCAGCAAGTAGAACAGGTGCCAGCATCACCCAAGGAGCCTGGCTCTGGGCGGGTGGAACTAGCAGCCTGGCGGCCGGTGGAGCCTGCACGCCCTGGCGGTGGTGGCCGCGGAAGATGGCCGCCGGCGCTCCGGAAGAGAGCACATGGGCGGGAAAAAATGGCCACCGGCTCTCAGCAGAGCTTGGGGCCAGAAAGATGGCTACCGGCTCTCAGCAGAGCGCGGGGCCGAAAAGATGGCCGCGAGCTCTCAGCAGAGCTCGGAGCTGGAAAGATGGCCGCAGATTCTCAGCAGAGCGCGGGATCAGAAAGATGGAGCGCTGGTGTGGGACCTCACAGTCGAGCTGCCGGCGGGTCGGAGAGTCCGGGGCTCAAAAAGAGAGTAAAAAGAAAAAGAGAAAAAACGAAAAAAAAAGAAAAAATGGGGAGGAACCCAAGAGTTCTCCCGGTTCGGCACCAAATGATAAGTAAAATAAAAAATTAAATGCGAGTAAAATAAAAATAATGTGCGTACGGCGGAGTGTGAAAAACACGAGAGAGGTCCGGTACACGTGGCATGTAATGTTTTAATGGCACGGCTCTCCCGGGGATCAGGGCGAGGCACCGTGGGGCCCGCGCGCCTGTCCGAAGCTAGAGGACGCGGGCTCTCCTTTTAAAGGCATGCATCTCGCGAGATGGGGGTTTACTCGCGGGAATGCCCAATTCTCGCGGGGGTTTCAGCCCCTCCCTTGCCCTGCAGAGGTCATGTGACACAAAGTCACACGAGTGCAGGACCCAACTTAACAATCACCAGGAAGATTGATTCATTTTGATATGCCAAAATAAATTTCAAATGTTTTAATTGTTTAAATGTGAAACAGGAGCCAGGCATGGTTGGAAAGCTGAGACAGGAGGATCGCACAGGTTTGAAGTCAGCCTCAGCTACTTAATGAGGCTCTTGGCAACTTAGTGAAACCCTGTATCCAAATAAAATACAAAATATGTACTAGTATTGGGAATGGCCTAGGAAGATTTGAGAAAGCTATGATTATTAATATATTTCAAAAATTGGGTGAGGGGGCAAATCTGTGCAAGGACTTGGTTTCTGCCTAAAAGCAGGCAACTATTCCAATGTAAATTAACCTAGCTAAAAGTAACTAACAAGTCAATAGGAGAGGAGAACTAGGCCTGCCTCTATCTAAAGACAGATCTACATGATAAGCCAGCTAAGATGGTAGGAGGGGTTGACCTTCATGAAAGGAGACACCTTGCCACACCTTGTTGAGGGAGGTACCTTACAGGGACGTTCACTGTTCACTACATCAGGATTGCGTGAACAAGATGGAGGTCATGGGTATAAAAGTCCGGTCCACGTGTAATCCCTTTGGTGTATTCATTTTGAGTCATGGCATGGGGCTGTATTTCTATTTTCTGTATTTCTATCTATCTATCTTTCTTTCTTTCTTTTTTTTTTTTTTTCTTTTTTTGCAGCTCTGGGGATGGAACCCAGGGGCATTTGACCTTTGAGCTACACCCCCTGCCCAATTTTTAATTCTTTATTTTTAAACACGGTCTCACTGAGTTGCGGAGGACCTCACTAAGTAGCTGAGGCTGTCCGCAAACTGTGATCCTTGGGTCTCAGCCTCCCAAATGCTGGGATTACAAGCATGCGCCACCATGCCTGGCTTGTATTTCTATCTTTCTAATAAACTTCTTTAAATCTTCAGCAACTGTCCAAGCTATGCATATTTATTCTTAGCTGAGGACAAGAACCTGCGGTAATTTTCTGTTTTTGGTCGTTTTGGGTTTTGTTATGGGTTGGGGGTTAAGTGTGTCCGGGACCCTAGCAGGGGTTCCCCGGGAACAATTTTCCCACCACCATCTTCTCCCAGATCTGTATCAAAATAGATCTGGGAGTATAAACCAGAGGCAAAAAGCCCCTGGGTTCCACCCCCAGTACCACACAAAAAATTTTTTTTAATGTGAAAAAAGCAAATATTTATTTATTAAGTTAGTTATTTGTGGTACTGAGTATTGAACCGCGGGGTACTCTACCACTGAGCTACATTCCCAACCCTTTTCATTATTTTGAAATAGGGTCTCTCACAAAGTTGCCCAGGCTGGCCTTGAACTTGTGATCCTCCTGTCTCAGTACTGGGATTATAGGCAAGAACCACTATGCCCTGCTCTAAAGGTAAATATATAAATAATCATAGAGCAAAAGGATTTAATGAGAATGGGTCTTGACGAAGGTCTATAAAGACAAATTGACAGATTAAGAGACATAAATTGAACATTTTGATGAAAAAAAAGTTATAACATCATTAAAATATTAAAGTACTAGAACATTATATTTATCACTAAAATGTATACAAATTAATAAGATATGAACAGTTTGGTAAAAATATAGGTCAATGACATAAACAAAGAATTTGTATTATAATGCACAAAACAGAAAATGCACATAAATATATCCAACTTTACTATTAATCAAATAAATGCAACTTAAGATCAGATGGAAATATTCATATATCATATGTCTTTAATTTCAAAGATGTTCATTTTTGGTATACTGTTGGTAAATATGAATTTATATAACTTATAATGGAATCACTTAATAACACTCACTAAGATCTTAGTAATATTTATATGCTTTGAAAGTAGTTGATACAGGGAAGCTGTTGGATAGGAGGAATAATTTCTAACATTCTATAATATAGGAGAATGCTTAACAATAATTAATTGTATATTTCAAAATAGCTAGTAGGGATTTTTAATGTTTCTAGCAAAGAAATTATAAATGTTCAAGGTAATAGATATGCTGATTGTCTTGATATGATTATTACACACATGGATACAGGTATCACACTGTGCCCACATAAATGTATAAGTATTATGTGCCAATTGAGAAACATTTTAATAAAAAATAAAAATGCTATGTAGATATGTGCATAGGATATGTTCTTTGAGTCAGCAATTTCCCTGCAAGGAATTTATCTTAAAAATACAAACAATGATGTTCAATAAAGAATTATAATTATGGAAACTTGGAAAAATTTAAATATTTCATAATAGAAAATTAGTTTTAGAAATTTATGAATGTTCCTACAATTATACAGCTACCTCCTCTGCAACCAGTACACTGGTGTTACAGAAGACTAATTAGACTTCTGTAATTAATTAGAAGACTAATTAATTAAGATTAATATTAAGATTGTAAAAACATTCAGGTAAAAAAAACAGGTGTATCATGATTCCATTTTGGTGAATTAATAAAAAAATGCTTACCCCAAAAAAAGAGTAGATGTATATAGACCAAAATGTTACTAATCATGATTTTTGCATCTTTATTATCTGTGTATTTTTTTTGTGTGTGTGTGGTACTGGGGGTGGAACCCAGGGGCTTTCTACCTCTGGGCTCTACTCCCAGATCTATTTTTTATATTTTATTTGGAAACAGGGTCTCACTAAGTAGCTGAAGCTGGCTTTGAACCTGTGCGATCCTCCTGTCTCAGCCTCCCAAGCACAAGGATTATAAGCATGCACCAACACATCCGGCTATTATCTATATTTTCTAGTTACAATTTTCATCTAAAAATGATCCAACTGTGTATAATTTTTATAAATTTGTAATCCACTCGTCTACTGATAGACATTTTAGCTGGTTCCATAATTTGGCAATTATGAATTACACAGTTATAAATATAGATATACAGGCATTACTATGGTACTCTGATTTCAATTCTTTAGGGTAGATACCCAGGAGTGGTATAGCTGGGTCATATGGTAGGTTTGTTCCTATTCTTCTGAGGATCCTCCACACTGCTTTCCATAGTGGTCGCATTAATTTGCAATCCCACTAACAACGTATCAGAGTTTCCTACTTCTCTACATCCTCACCAGCATTTATTATTGCTTGTCCTTTTCACCAATCCTGGATACTTCTTTTTAATCTATCAAACAATTATAGACACCTGGAGTATATAAAGTTGTTCGCAATTTGTAATGCCTATTATATCATTTTCAGGGGAATGGATGGAACTGGAGAATATTATGCTAAGTGAGATTAGTCAGTCACAAAAAGTGGAAGGCTGGATGTTTTCCCTCATATGTGGAATCTAGAGAGAACCTGGGACACAGGAGTGACTCTAGACCAAGAAGTAGAAATTTTAGTGGAGTGAGGGAAGGGACCTGAGGGAGGAGGAAGACTTGCGGTGGGAAACACCTCAATAGTCATGATGTACATACACAAACTTATCAAAGCAAATCATCGTGCTGAGCCTGGGATGGTGAGGAGGGAGAGGGAGTGAAGTGGGAACTGGGAGAGCTGAAAACGTATTGTGTACGAGAGTATGCCTCTGTCACCCTGAACTTCGTCAAGATGTATGTTTACAATGCAACAGTAAAAAATACTTATATTTGAAAAAAAGACTCAACTTGCTTTATATTGTTTATCTTGTTGCATCATTCTTTGGTTGCAGAATAACTGTCATGGTAATTATCTTTATATATGTATGATTCTGTATGTTAAGTGTGGGCCATGTCCTTGTTATACTGTGTTCTAATTATTTAGTAAAAAACCTATCTCCAATAGACCAAGATGTTCTTAGAATTTATCTTCAACATATAATACAATGTAATTAATAATAAATATTTTAATTGAAAAATGTGTGTGTGTGTGTGTGTGTGTGTGTGTGTGTACAAGTTGTTTCCTTTACAAATAGATTGGGTCATTGTCCATCTTGCAAACTCAATCTCCTCTTCATCACCAACAATTCTAGAAATTCCACTAAATCTCAAATATTAGATATGTTCCACATCAATCTATTTTCCAGCTTTTTCTGAAATCAGAGGGGAAAGGAGGTGATTGGGCCAGAGTGAACCTCAATGTGAAGTTCTTTCTGTTTTAAAATACTAAGAATTATTCCGGGGTTCATTCATAAACCAACAATGCATAGGATGGTTGAACAAAAAGGACTCCTTCCCCTGGTCCTTTTCACTAATCTCGGATTCTTCTTTTTAATCTAGCAAACAATTTTACACACCTGGAGTATATAAAGGCCCTGTTTGGCACATCTGTAATAGAAAAAAATGAACAAGGTGGAGCTTGGGCTCTTGGAGACGTGCAGTTTATCTTGTAAAAATTGTTTCTAGTGATGATCCCTAAATCAGTAAGATCCATGAAAATGAGATTCGATTGTGTTTTCCTCCTGATGTAACACAAATCAGTGTTACATAGACTTTATAGCTACGACCATCAAAACAAAGAGCTTTTTCCTTAAGTTTCAGTAGAGTAAGCATCAGTATCACCCAAACACCCCAATTCTTCAAGGTTTTTTATAATTGACACAAGGTTTTCACTACCACGTGGAACCATTCTTTGAGGACGGCGCCTCCTCTGCTAAGGGGTGTGGGACAGTCTGCCACTCAGCCCCAGACACTGGAGGATGAGTGAGGCTTTTATACACTTGCTTCCTCCACTGTCTTAGCTTATCTGCTTACATATTTTACGTATTTGCTTGTTTATTTAAAAGCTTTTCAGTTAAAATAACAGACATACCATTGATTTTTCTCTGGTTTGTTTATATTTTCAAGCAATGGAATGCAAGTTCATATAGAGATCTTATTTCCAGGCTTTCCCTCTGCTAAGGTGCGAAAGCCTTGAGAGATAATCTAAATGCTTTTAGTTTGGAAATGAGTAGTTTAAAGCCAGCCACCTGTAAAGAATTTCCTACTAGAATTTTTTTTCCAGGAAAAGATCTGATGTGCACTTACATTTATCATATAATGAAAGACAGG
Source organism: Muscardinus avellanarius (assembly GCF_963383645.1). Lineage (NCBI taxonomy): Eukaryota > Metazoa > Chordata > Mammalia > Rodentia > Gliridae > Muscardinus > Muscardinus avellanarius. The sequence continues at coordinate 195,301,904 of NC_137786.1, read as the reverse complement.
TAATTTGCTAAATTTTTTTTTGTAGTTTAAGATACTTTGTCTCTGGTTCAGTTATTTAATACTTATTTTATGATTTACGATTTTTGAATTTTACTTTATCTTTTTTGTAACTTTATTTAAGCTGTCTCAGAACTGTGGAAGTAAATAGAACTCAAATTTAAGAATAGGGTCTAAGACTGAAACAGGAAGATTGCAAGTATCGAGGCCAGCCTGGACAACTTAGCAAGACCCTATTTCAAAATAAAAAATTAAAAGGGGGTTGGATATAACTGAGTGGTAGAACATTCATAAATTCAATCCACAATACCCTCTATACACACACACACACACACACACACACACACACACACACACACACGAATGGGTTCTATTTTTCTCTTCTACCACTATTTTTTTAGAATTATTTAGAGCTAGAGGTCTTTGAAGAGACTAGGTATATTTCTTCTAATGAACTCCAAATAATGATATAATACAGTAAAATAAGTATTAAGTTAAAATTGGATGTACTTACTCTTTTTCTCCAAATGAAATCAGAATGACTTACTGGATTTCTGGAAAAAATAATTTTTAAAACAAAGTAAGAAGTTTTGCAAGCAATTAAAACTAAGTAGTGAGTAATAAATAGCATATGCTTCAAGAAAGAACAGATAAAAGTTAAGATTATTTTTTAAGAAAAAAATTAAAACAATATGCAAGATATTTGAAAGACAAAAATATAAGCAACATTAAAAAAAAAAATAACATCTAGCCGGGTGTGGTGGTGCACTCTTGTAATCCCAGCATTTGAGAGGCTGAGACAGGAGGAACGTGGTTTGCAGACAACCTCAGCTACTTAGTGAGGCCCTTTGCAACTCAGTGAGACCCTGTTTCAAAATAAAAAGTAAAAAATAGGGCTGGGGGTGTCACTCAGAGTAGAATGCCCATTCTATCCCCGAGTATTTAAAAAAATAAAAATAAAAATAAAATAAATAGCATCAGAAATGTTCATTTTTAATCAGAACATGGCAATAAGGTTTACCCCTGAATGCATGACTCATCAAGGATGATGATATTTTCAACATTCTCACATCTCTGTATCAGTAGTAAGACAATGTGAACCAGCGACTGCAATCCCACCACCACATCTGGAAAGCCAGGCCTTTTCTAAACACCTTTGGTTAAAAGCCCTCCAGTTGGTATCATTTACTGTGGTCAGATGGCCACATAGCAAGGTCTCTCACCTCAGGGACCCAGGGTGTAAATTAGAGAGAAGTCACAAGTGAACTGAGCTTGGTGGTCTTCTTTAAGACCCTGATGGACATTCGTCTATCTCACAAAAGCCTCTGTGCAATTGGTTCAATTTGTCACAACTGACAAGTCTCTCTTCTAAAAGCCAGATTGGGAGGGGCACAGATGTTATAGTTTTTATGCCTCCTGAGTTTGGACTGGAGGGACAAAATTTACCTAGAAGAGTTACTGATTCTAAGCAGTCTTTCCAGTTCCAAATATGAAACTTTTCTTATTTTCCTGTGTCTATCTGCCACGGTTCTAGGTTTGTTTCCTTAGCATGAGAGAGGCAGCCTCTAGGCATTGTAGGAACCAACCAACAGGAAACTTCTAGGGACACAGTCATTTCACAAACTGATAAAAGTGGTGGTGGGGCATTCTGGCCAAGAGCACATTCCTCACAGAAGTCCATGAGATTTTAGAAGGCAGAGCTGAGCCTTATCTACTGCCATACTCCCAAGAGTGCCCAGTCAGTGCTCCTGCAATGATCCCTTCATTAGTGTTACACAGAATTGATACATCGGCTCAGCATGTCCCCTAAATGCCAATGAACTCATTTAACTCAAGTCTCCCTGGCATCAATTTCATGGAAACCTAATTTGTGATCAGACATGAACAACGGAGTCATAGAAAGCAAAACTGGCTTCTTGTAGCCAAAGTCACCCAACTCCTGTTTTAATATGTTTCTAAAAAGATGACTGAGGAAAACAAAAATTGTTGTATAGGCACCTTGCGGTGCTCACAGTTTCCATCTAATTCTCTTAAGAGTAATTGAATCTGTCCTTTAACAACTCACAAATTATCTCCTGACAACTCGAAATAATAGACCTTTTTGTTAAAAGGAGAAAGCTTGTGGAGACCAAAGGTTAAACAGGTCTTTTCATCATGATAAATCACTGGTTAATGAGGTCACTATTGTTGGGTATTATCATCATTGGCTTTAATGCCATTACCTCCTGGTTGTAAAGCTGACACTACTAATGATCTGCATTCTTTGAACTTTTCCACAATATTGACTGGCTTCTCTGAGCAGATGTTCCTTGGATGCAAACGCAATAGGGACCACAATACTTAGTCATGGAGAGAACTTCAAGCAAGCTCACGGAATCCAGACCGTCGAGGCATTTGCAGAGAGGCAGGAAGAGGTAGCCCAAGTTGTCATTCTATGAAAATGCTATCAATTTGCAAAGGTGATGTAATGTGGCAGCTGGCATCTAAAAACTTAATGGGTGATCATTAATTGGAAGGTGATCATGGTAACCAGTGTTTGGATTAGTTCTTATACATCACAATAGCAGATATTATCTCACTTCATCTTTGCAAATGCCTATAAATTTTATTTATTACTACCACCTTTAAATGAGGATCTAAGAACCTGAGTGGAGAAATCATTTCTTCAGGTTCTATAGATATTAGATGGTGAGGAAAATGATTCCGAACCCTATACTTCCTCATACTGCCAGAAAAATTAATCAGTGACTGTATCATACTCTGTGATACATATCAGTAGCTACTAAAGATATTTTCTTTATAAATGCAATTACACCATCCAGCAGTTCATTTGCTCTTGATACCTGAGCTGACATAGAACTATATAATTTTTACAATGAAGAGATTGATGCCCATATGCCCAGGCATTTTTAGCAATATTTAAAGCCAGATAATGAATAAATGTATTATCAATGGCACATGCGTATCAGCATTCTGAGAGAAGAATGCCTTTCAACATATATTCACTGTTTTTTAAACCACAAAATCTCCCTTCCTTTGATCTTTGTTTCCTTTTATTTTTCTTCCAGATATATTGCTTATATGAAAAATATATGCGATGCCTCCCAAATATACACAATTAGTATTTTGACAAGACAGCCAGGTATTTTGGCTTGAATTACCCATAATATTCAACACTGAATGGCTATTGTTTTTGTAAAAGAAGAAAATAATGAAACTATGCAATTGCAGTCATTCCAAGAAACCACGAGGCATTCAATAAATACTAGTTGGATTAAACTGGAAAACATTTATATAAATCTATTCTGTTAACATTTGAAACACTGAAATAATTTAAATACTTTATTTTTGTAGTTGCTGAGAAAACTTTCTTCCAGGGGAATGAATCTAGAATAATCAGTATTTCCTACTTGTTTTCTCTTATGGTGAATAATCACATTGGTACCTTAGCCAATCTGCTACTTCAATCTTGGAGTTCAGCTATACAGCCTGGGTGCATTTTCCTTTTAAGAAGATATTGATGAAATTCAGAAAAGAAAAATAAAAAGAGTTTTAAAAAGATGGTAGACAAGAGAACAGATTGTATCTAGCATGGGAAGACATTTCTTAATGTCAGGGGCTATATTTTATTCACTTTGTATCTGGCCAATAGAAAGAATTCAATACATGTTTGTCAAATTAACTTAAAAATAAATAAAAATACAAATTCATAAATGAAAACTTCAGATATATATATATATATATATATATATATATATATATACACACACACACACACACACATACATACATACATATATTACATATTTTTTTTCTTTCTTTTTTTTTTTTTTTTTTGCGGGTCTGGGGATGGAACCCAGGGGCATTTGACCCTGCCCTATTTTTTATTCTTTATTTTTGAAACCAGGTCTCACTGAGTTGAAGAGGGCCTCACTAAGTAGCTGAGGCTGTCTGCAAACCGCGATCCTCCAGGTCTCGGCCTCCCGAATGCTGGGATTACAAGCGTGTGCCACCACACCCAGCTTTAGATATATACTATAGATAATGGCTTAATTATTTCAGATTTCTTTTTCCAAAGCTGGTTTACTTCAAATACTAAATTTGACTTTGCAAATTCCATGGATAGGGAATCATTTTGTCTATTTTGCCAGAATGAGGAAAGGGATCCACAAAGCAGGTAGCAAACTGCATACAAAGTAGACACTGATTTTAAAAGGACCTAATTCAATCTCTTTACAATTGCAAATGGTAGATTGTCCAAAGGAAAACTGATACAATGAATACAATAAGTCTTAGTTGTATGTATTTCCTGAAGAAAGAGGTTTCCATCCTAGGGAAAAAGTACAACAAAGGATGAAAATGGTACTCAAACATTAATCTCTGAAGTGCTTTGTCTCTGTACCACCAAAGAGTCTGAAATAGTGAGAAAACTCTGGATGTCTGGAATCTCATGTCAAAGTCCTCGTCATTAGCTGTTTTTTTTTCCTCTTCTGTTTTTGAGAACACAACCCTGGATCCACAGGGGGGATTAGGCAAATGTTAATGAGTAGGGCTTAGTTTTTAAATCTAAGCTCAGACTAGGTCTATTCAGCATTCAGCTGAAGTCTGGAAACAAAAAGTTCAGGAGCACATCAGGATGTTTTGAAACAGAGGCATACCAATTTGTGTCTTAGCAAAACAGGTATTCTGCCTAACTTCATTTTTCAGCACATTTAGGTTTCACAGAGAATCTTAATTGGACATTAAAATTTTTCTCATTTTCAGAGCTTATACAGCTTCAAATCTTCAAATTAAATAAGTGATTGCATGAACTGTGGGCAGGTCAGTAGACAGATATCGTGAGAAAATATGAACAATTTAATTTTCACTTGAGCCTCACAATTATCGTGCACTGTAGTAACTTAGCAGGTATCATTATTCCTCTTTTGAATGACAAAACTGAGGTTCTAAGAGGTAAAATAAAAAGCTAGATGAGGCCAAAGGACATAGAACTACTAGGGAAAGACACTTGTCCCTGGGTTCTGTGATTCCAGGGCTTTTCTAGCTGAGAGCATAGCAGGGTGGTTCGCAGTGTAGAGCCTGCAAATGTCTGCAGTTTTTCTCTTACTTTAGAGGAATCCATGTAATAGTTGTGATATGCCAGGTGGTTTCAACTCTAACTCCAGGTCAGCTGGTGCTATCTCAGCAAAGATAGTCCAGAGGAGGCCATGCCAAATTATTCCTAATCAACACATTGATAATTGGCATACCTGGTGACAAAATGGGGATATTGGTATTATTGAAATAGTGTTCTATTAAATAACATTATAAGATATTAGAAAATGGGCTCTTATATGGAGAAGCAGGATACATTAAAAATGTAGACAGACTAAAATAATGTGGGGTTGTTCCCCATACTTACATGAAAACATATACCTACATTTCAAACCCCTTGGGGATGGCATTCCCTAATTAACCTGATCCCTAATCAGCCCTGCATTCAGCCTTTGCTTGAAGATGATTTCTGATTCTAAGCCAACTAGAGGACACAGAATACAGGATAGAAATGCTGGTGTGTCTGCTTCAGCTGAATCTTTCATACTGGGTATGATTGGAGCAACTGAAAGACCAGATAACAGGCACATACTCAAGCTCAGAAGACAGGATGTAAAAATTGCATATAGGTACTGGGAGATATCTGTACACGTGGGAAAATTTAGCCTGAGGCTTATCCTTACTAAAATCTAGCCATGGGTTTGGGAGAGAAGCTAACTTATCCATCATTACTTATTTTGGTGGCTACAACTATCTTCCAAAATGAACCTAAGAGTTATCCATGGACCAAGCTGGCTGGGACCAGTTCACAACATCAGGCATGAGAGTTAGCCAGGCATAACTCAAGTCCAGTTTTGCAAATTGAACACTAAACTGTTTTCCTGGTGATAGTGCTGACTCTATGGTTCTTTGATTATACAGGGGCTCTGGTTTTATCTCTGCTGAATAACTTGAGTAGGTCTCAACATCCTACTCTTTAATTTTCTCATTGTGAAATGCAGAAAATAACTGTGTCTACCTAAGCATTGTTGTGAGGAATAAAAGATAACTTACACAAAGTGTAACATCAGTGTCTACCCTGTAGTAAATGCTGGGTACATGTGACTTGCCATTAATTTCTGTCATTGTTTCAAGTGTCCCAGTTCTACCTGATTCAGGATGTGCTTTTTTTCTGGTGGAAAAGTACTCTGGAGTTCTACCTGATTCAGGATGTGCTTTTTTTTCTGGTGGAAAAGTACTCTGGAAAGAAGGTTTCCTGGGTGTAATGATATTCTGGGCTCCATTCAAAGGCTTCTGCCTTTACTTTCCTGTAAGTTTGATGATGCCTTCCATAGCCTTCTGGCTGAAAGTTTTACAAACTGTGAAGCTCCATTGTTTCCAACTGAATGATTTAGGAGAGAAAGAAAGCAGGGGTGGTGTTTAAGGCACACAAGTGCTCCTGAAGTTGTATGAATGAGCAAAAAGAAAGCAGATCAGCCAGGTGTGGTGGCGCACATTTGTCTGCACTTGGGAGGTTGAGACAGGAGAATCACACAGGTTCGAAGCCAGCCTCAGCTACTTAGTGAGGCTCTCAGCAACTTAGTGAGACCCTGTTTTCAAATGAAGTATAAAATAGGTCTGGGAGTATAGCCTGGAGGTAGAAAAGTCCCTGTGTTCCACACCCAGTACCACCAAAAACAAAAAGAAGGAAGCAGATGATCCTTTTAAGATTTTAAGTTTCAGTGCAGAAATTGACAGATGGGGAAAGAGCATCTCTTTCTTTGATAGTTCTACGCAAACAACTATAGCGGACATATGACATCATTTTTAGTTAGTAGGCATCAAACTCCCTGTTTTCAGGGGATCCCCTCCCCCTTGCAAGCCTGGGTAGGGGATGAAGCTGGGGATGCAGCTGTGTTTCCCTTAACAGAATTGAGGAAAGGAGGCAGACAATTCCTGCTAAGACATAATTAGTGCTCTTTCTGGGCTACAGGATGGTGGAGAGTTGGTTATACCTGCAGCAGCTTCAAGGTCTAGCATCCTCATAAGACCTTTTCCGCATCATGATCACAACAGTGCTTCTTGCTATTTTATGCCTTGCTCTGACTCTCATGCTCCAATTTGCCTACCAGTTTTGTCATCTATCTTGTTCTTTTTAGCATGTTCTTCCTCTGATTAGGTTTGCCTGAGATATTTCCTGCATCTTGTAGCCAATAGCTCTGCCTGGCACACCAAACTATTATTGAGCCCCAGCCATGGCCAAGGAATAGTGATCGGAGCTATTGGAGTAAAGGACAAGAGATCCAAAGATCTTAAACATCTTGCTCTCTGCAGGGACTAGAAGACAAATATACAATATCAGGCCTCCTCTCACTTGTGCAATGGTCATTTTAGCTAACTTTGGCCACGAGCTTGCTCTAATCTATAGGATAAATTCTGACCCAATTCAAAATCCAAAGGACTTAAGACGATCTAAAGTTTGGGCATCATTATTGCTCCTGCTTGTCTGGTCCTGACCTTGGGCTGCTTAGATTTTGATAACTTGGCTTTGGCCTTCTGCTCTGGTGCTTGGTAACTTGACCAGCAACTTGTCTGCTGGAATGAGGATTCTTCTCAATAGTCATACCCAAACCCAGAGTTTGGATCCTGCTCCCAAAACCAAGCCCAGTGGTGGGGTTCAGCCAGGGAATTGTGAGCTCTAAGACTGCCCAAGACAGTCCCAGTTTATGCCTATTAATCCAACATAGTTATTTTAAACACTCTTTTACTCTTAAAATTGTTCTGGTTTTCAGCTGGGTGTGGTGGTACATGCCCATAAACCTAGTAATTGGGAAACTGAGATAGGAGGGTTGCAGGTTCCAAGACAGTCTCAGGAATTTTTGCAAGACCCTTAGCAACTAAGACCCTATTTCAAAATAAAAATAGTAAACATGGCTGAGGGTGTAGCTCAGAGGTAGAATTCCTCTAAGTTCAATCCTTAGTACCCTTCCCTTCACAAAAATATCCTGGTTTACATAGTAGATATGATCTCTCAATGTATGAGAGTTGAGAATTTTTTTTTCAGGTCTGGGGATGGAACCCAGGGGCATTTGACCTCCAAGATACACCCCCTGACCTATTTTTTATTTTTTATTTTGATACTGGGTCTCATTGAGTTGCAGAGGGCCTCACTAAGTAGAGGACACTGTCCGTGAACCCTGATCCTCCGGTCTCAGCTTCTCAAATGCTGGGATTACAAGTATGTGCCACCACGCCCGGCTGAGAATCTTCTGTCTTTGGCATTACACACTTAGTGTTTGGTTGGCAGAGGGCTTGGCGGGGAGATGGGGCTCAGCATATGTTGGCTAAAGGAGTAAATACCAAGATATATCACAATTTGCCACCTTGGGACTGGTTTTCCTCATATTATAACTGCTGACATGATTTGCAAATATTACTTATCTTCACTTTCAAATACATTCTTACATTTTCTGCAGCCATTTAATTCAGGCCAACCCGAAGAGTTTTCTACTAGACAAAATTGGGACAACTTTAGTCTCCATAAAAAGGATGACAGCAAATGGGCTGAGCACATTAAGATTTAATTTATATTCAAAAGTGAGAATGAAATGATTCCAAAACAAAACTTCACTGATGATGAACTTCCGGGAAGATGGCGACCGAGAAAAGCGGGGCTTAAGAGTCCCGCTAACAACCAATCTCCATTACCACAAAAAGAGCGCCTTTCATAGCCAGAAAACACCATCACCAGAAAAACAAAAAAACCACCAGGCTCCAGAGAGAAAGCGGACTGAGAACAGAGCTCAGGGCCACAGAGGAGACACACGCGCCCGAGGACGCGGCAGCAGCGCCATACTGCCGGCGGCAGCGGCGAACTCAGCGGACGGCTACAGCAAGCCGAGGTGAGCCGATGCGGAACAGCCAGGCGGGATCTTTCGGCGCAGACAGCATTTAAAGCTCCCAGTGGCTGAGCTCAGCACACGCTGCAGGGATTCAGAGTGGAAATCAAAACCAGAGAAGAAAAAATACGCCAGCCTCATGGCCGAGGGCGTGGCAGAGGCGCCATATTGCCACCGGCGGCGGCAGCAGCAGTGAATTCACCGAGTCCAGTACAACTACATTTACGTACTCAAGAACAGTGAGTCAAATTGCGGGCCACAGAGGAGAAATCCCAGTATTGTGCCTCCTGGGACTTGACCCAGTGAGGGAGTGGTGGTGGCAGAGATATCACACCATAGGAGAACGTGCAACCTGGCACCCCCCATAGTTTAAAGCAGCCTCTATCGACTCCCTGGGTCGGAGACTCTGTGATACAACCCAGTAAAGGAGTAGTAGGGTCTGAGATAATACATACTCGAGATCCAGAGCACCTTAAGTGAAGCCATAGTGACCCAAGGGAAGAACCCAGAGAAGGCACAAACCTCCGAAATCATGGGAAAGAGGAATAACACTGGAGTAATGAATGTGCACAACCCCACAACATCAGAACCTGATAAAACAGAAAATCAGAGATTTCTAGAAGATCAAATCAGGAAAATAACTGTAGAAATAATAGATGTGCTTCGAAAAGAACTCAGAGAGAGCCAAAAAGAGATAAAGGATGCAATTAATGAAATAAAGGCCTCAATTCAAAGCACAAACAACCGATTAGACCACATGGAGAACAGAATCTCGCTCTTAGAAGATGAGCAATCCAAAAATGAATGCATAGTTTCTAATCTAGAAAAAGATATCCAACAGCAGGAATCTGACATTGAAGAAATATGGGCCCATCTTAAGAGAGCTAACCTAAGAATAATTGGAATAGAGGAGGGAAAAGAAAGTGATACCAAAGGGATCAACAATCTCTTCAAGGAAGTAATAGCAGAAAATTTTCCAAATATAGAGCAAGAGGTTGATACACAGATCCAGGAAACTTATAGAACTCCCTTTAGACAGGATCCGAGAAGAGGATCCCCACGCCATATAATTGTCAAAATGACCAATGTGGAAGCCAAGCAGAGAATCTTAAAGGCAACAAAAACAAAGGGCCAAGTGACATTCAGAGGCAAACCAATTAGAATCACTCCAGACTTCCCAAACCAAGTCATGAGAGCCAGAAGGGCTTGGAGTAACATATTCCAAACTCTGAAAGAAAACAACTTCCAGCCAAAAATTTCCTATCCAGCAAAACTTTCTATCAAATTAGATGGAGAAATAAGAAGCTTCCATGACAAACAGAAACTGAAGGAATTTATGTCTTCAAAACCAGCGCTAGAGAAAATACTCAAAGAGATTAACTACAAAGAAGAAATAGGTAACACTCACCAGAACCAGAGAAACAAGAGTTTCCATCCAACAGACAACTAAGATTGGTTATCTGTGGAGATTCATTATTTATGTTAGTCTTTTACCTATCTCTAAATTGTATTGTTTGCCTTTATTGTTGTTAATTTTTAGGATTTCTAGTTGGAATATTAATATACCTTCAGATATAGCATTTGGAAATATTTTATCCAATTCTATTAGTAACTTTTAACTCTGTTTACATTGTCTTTGGATATACAATATTTTCTTTTATTTTTTAGGGAGTTTGTATATTCTTCTGTTGCCTGTGCCATTGAAATCATATCCAAGAAATCACTGCCAATTTCAATGATGTGAGGTTTTATGACCCAGATTTTCTCCTAAAAGTTTATAGTCTTAAGATTTATATTTAGGTCTTTTATCTAGTTTGAGTTAATACTTGTATGTGGGATTAGGTAAGGGTCCAATTTTATTCTTTTCCATGTAATTATTATTTTTCAACAATATTTAGTTAAAAGATTATTATTTCTACCACCAAATCTTCGTGGAAACCTTGTCAAAAATAACTTGACAATATAGGGAAGAAGTTAGCTCTAGGCTTGTATTTAACTCCAATGGTCTATATATCTGCCTTTAGAACAGTACTACACTGTTTCAATTATTGTAGCTTTATATGGTTTGAAATCAGAAAATATACATCTTCTAGCTTAGTTTTTGCTTCGAGATTGTTTTGGGTATCTAGAGTCCATATTCCATATCAGGATAGATTTTTTTCTGAAAAATAAATATATGATAGTTTCACCTAAAAAAAAGAAAAAAATATTCTCTGGTAAGAAAGAAAGCAAAAAGAAATATTGAAATGTTATCTTTAAGTCATCAAAAGCTTGGTATCAGACAAATGAAACTGTTATGTGAGATTATCATTTTTAATTTTGGATAAATTGCTATAATACTAGATGTCAACCACTAAGCCAAGCATGGGAGGGAGGGATGGGGAGAGAATGGGGTGGGGATCGGGTGGGGGCTGACTGGGTGATGTGTGCATGTATGTCTACAAAAGTTTGTATCCCACTATGATGTATGAATACAGTGCACCAATAAAATAAAATTAAAAAAATAAAATAAAATAAAAATAAATTTTGAAACAACAAAAAAAAAAACTTCACTGATGACCTGTGGGAGATCCTACAGAACCAAGTCATTGTTTTAAAACTAGTAAAGTAGCCAGGTGTAATGGCGCACACTTGTAATCCCAGTGCTTGGGAGGCTGGGACAGAAGGATCGCACAGGTTCGAAGCCAGCCTCAGCTACTTAGTGAGGCTCTCAGCAACTTAATCAGACCCTGTTTCCAAATAAAATATAAAATAGGTCTGGGAGTACAGCCTGGAGGTAGGAAGCCTCTGGGTTCCACCCCCAGTACCACCAAAAAAAAAAAAATTGTCACTATTGCTTAGAATGAGAAGTCTTGATTAAGGCAATGATCTCTATGGTTGAAAATATCACAAATTAGAGCCATCCTGGCATTCTGTGCATTCTGACAGAAGTATACCATACTACCTGTAAAGTGGCCATGCTAAGAAAACCAGCTCTGTAGTTCCCAAACTCCAGTGGGCATTCAAGTCACTTGGTGGGCCTGTTGCTAGGAATACTAGATTTCTGGGATCCTTAGCCATAGTTTCTAATTCAGTAGATTTAGGGAAGGGACTAATTTGCATTTCTAACAAGTTTCCAGATAATGTTGACATTGCAGGACTATACTTTGAAATCTAAGTGTCAATTTACAAGAAATACAGGAGCCAGAGGAACATGTTAACAAATCAAAGCATGCACCCAGTACACTCTTTATTATACTATTGGGGTTTATTATATTTTTCTGTATGTATTTGTATATATTTCAAAATTTCCATGACTGAAAAATTTTTTAAAAGGCTATATCTAGAAGAAAACTTTTTTGTTGTTTGTTATTTGTTTTTGTATTTTTACTCTGTCTCACGTCAAGAGGGATGTGAAAAATCAGAGAAGGCTGCAAGGAGGAGGTGGCGGCATTGGGTTTGGAGTATGAAGAGAATGGGCAAGATTTTGACAGCTGGAGATAGAGTAGGTCAGGTCAATGGATGCTAAGGCCGATTACAGCAATAGAAACCAGGGTGAAGGCAAAGGCTGAGGATCCAGTGAGCTCATTGCCTGCTAAGCAGGGGGCTTGTGGGGGTTCTGAGGAGGTTGAGACGCCTCGTGAAGGATCAAGGATGCTTAGGAGTGTGGGTAGAGTCCATGGCTCCTTCAGAGGACATGCCTGATTTCAGAAGCCTTCACCTCTCTTTGCATTGTGCAGGTCTTGTTTTGTTTTGTTTTTGTGAGACTTGGGATCAACTCCAGGGGCACTCTACCTCTGAGCTACACCCTCAGTCCTTTTTAATTTTTGTTTTGAAGCAGGATCTCGCTAGGTTGCTGAAAATTTTGCTAGGTTGCTAAGGCTATCTTCGAACCTGTGATCTTCCTGCCTCAGCCTCCCAAGTACTGGGATGACAGGCATGCACCACCATGCCCTGCTAGAGTAGGTCTGGTCAATGCAGGCTCTTTCCTACTTTCCTCTGCTGTGGGTCCTGGAGACTATTCCTCCTAACCCTCCATATGGATCATCTCATCCTCTCCTGACGTCAGTAGGTAAGTTCATGTCCACAAAGACAGCCATTTGCAACACTGTCCACAAAAGCTCAGGACTCCCTGCTGAAGAGATTGCCGGGCTGGGATGGTTCTCTCTCGTTCTCTACAGTGTGCTCATGTGGTACACAGGTCTCACCAGCCATGTGCCTCAGCTGAGGAATCCACTCATTTACCCTCCCTGTTTCCAAGTGAAAGAGACAAAATTTGAATAAATAAATACATAAATAAATAGAGACACTAATTTCTTGTAGGCTGATGAACATACAAGTCCTTTTGTCTCAGTTGTGAGAGTGGACAATGGCACTGGGCCCTTTGCTGGGAGACTGTTCCTGGCTCTTTCTACCCCTGGGCTCAGTAGACCGCCCCACACACAGACTCCAAGAAAGTGATACCAGGCATACTTCAACAGCCAAAGGCTGGAGCCTCTTTCATCCCTGGGTGGAAATGTAAACTGTGCCTAGGAGATTTGAACAGAATGTAATCTTATGCTGCATTCCTTCAGGAACTGGAAGTTAAGACATCCAACATTTTATTCATTTATTTTCCATATATTTATTTGTGGCTACTATGTCCCAGCCACTGGCTAAGTTCTGATTTTCTCAGATCACTCTTGGCATATGAAAAATAAATGAAAAACAATAAATAAAGCCATGTTTTTTTTTTTCAAGAAGGACTTGGAGAAACTTACCTGCCCTATCATGCTAAGATCTGGATCCATGTATTTGATTTTAAAGTGCATAACTTTTATATTTGATACCTCTTAAATAAGGATAAGAACTATAGCCAATAGCACACTGATATTTGTGGTCCTAACATAATAGATGGAATGTCTAATAATAATGGAAGTGTCTTGTTTGGATAAAAATCTCAGTGTGAAAGCCAAATCGCAGCATGCTTGAAAACTGATAAACTAACAAGAAGCTCTCGTGCTGATAAGCTTGCCCATCTCATAGGAATTTTCTTCTCCTACCCGAGCCTCCAAAGAAGTGTTTTCCAGGAGACAGAATTGTATCTCATTGATCTAAATATGGGATGTTGTATTTGAAATTTTCTAAGAGAACCTGGTTCTGGTTCCTCACAAACCAAATCATGCAGATAGACTTGGTTCTAAACTTCATTTCTGATGCCTATTATTCTTTTTCCTTTTCGAAGCCTTATTTTCCTGATGTTGTTGTTGTTGTTGTTGTTGTTGTTGTTATTGGTGGTGGTGGTACTGGTGATTGAACTCAGGGGCATTCTACTTCCAAGCTATACATCAGCCTTACTTTATTCTTTATTTTGGAACAGGGTCTCACTAAGTTTCTGAAGGCCTCTCTCAGTTGCTAAGGTTGGCCTCTTAACTATGATCCTCCTGTCTCAGCCTCCCATGTAGTAGGGATTATAGGCACGTGCCACCACACCCAGCTATTTTTTCTGATCTTTAAAAGGTATATATATGGCAAGTTTCCCTTCTTTCTTGTTGTAGGAGTAAATGGAATAAAGCGTGACACACTGGACCTGCTCAATAAAAGTCACTTTTCTCTTCATATATATAATTGTTATACTGGACATATACTGTCAACCAAGTTCATCAGTCTGTAAATGTGCCCTTCAGGTAAGGAACTGAGTATCCTGAGCAATCCCACAGCTGGAGAAAGAGCCAGAGCAGGGTTTCCAATGGATCTTCTGACGCCAAGTTTAGGGCCCTATTTTCCACACAACAACCAATTCCATTAAAAATCCTTATCCCAGCAGGCGTGGTGGCGCATGCTTGTAATCCCAGTGCTTGGGAGGCTGAGACAGGAGGACTGCGCAGGTTTGGAGCCAGCCTCAGCTATTTAGTGAGGCTCTCAGCAACTTAGTGAGACCCTGTTTCCAAATAAAGTAAAAAAACAGGTCTGGGAGCGTAGCCCGGAGGTAGAAAAGCTCCTGGATTCCACCCTCAGTACCACACAAAAAATAAAGAAATAAATAAAATAATAATCCTTATCCCAAGATTCTCACTGTCCAATCCTGGGTTTCCAGCCAGCCTACCCTATGCTTCCTGAAGAACCACCACCCATTCAAAAACAAAGGCCAGAATAAACAAATCCAGAAAACGGTTTCACAATGGCTAGGCTACTTATGAGGCATTGATCAATTTGAGGGAACATCTGTGTGAGTTATTGTGTCAAAAACACAGAGGTCATCGACAGCTCTGATATGATCCTGCGCCCCTCCCCCAGGCGCCCTCCGGGGACCACCAGTTCTGGCCTGACACAGCTGCACCACTACCCCAGTTTGCAGCTATATTGACACAGCCATTTTCATGGTAGGCCTGTTGTAAATTTGTTGCTACATGGTGCGTCTGCCCCAAATTGCACGGTATACGTAAATTTTTGTGTGTGTGGCGGGGCTGGCACGGGGGTTGGGGGGGTACCGGGTCTGAATGGAGCGTGTGATGGGGCAACCCGCAGGAGACCTAACCCTGATAAATTGTTTACTTGTTAGTGATGGGGCTCAAGACTGGGCCAGAGGCTGCAGACTCAGCAGGAAAGACGTAGAAGGTGGACCCACGCCAATTACCAGCCATTGTGGAGTCCTACCCCATGATTGACACCAATGTCTCCCCTCTCACCATGGGTCCTTTTAGTATCCCGGACCCAACACAAGCCCCACTGTGCTAATGCCATGGTGTCTTCAATTTCCTTTGCTGCTGGCAAAAATTAACCTAGGCCTTCGGCCTGTAGAAGACCTGCGGGCTTTATTTTACTGTGCATTTTCCCCTAGTTTTTCAAGGATGAGTAAAAAAAATAGAGGTTGCCAAGGCCAGTTGGGCAACAAAGAAAGCAAAGGGACAAACATTATCTTTGGATGACTGACTTCAAAGTTAATGATCTCCCCCACTGAACGGTGCCCTCTGTGGCTCAATGAGGTCTCTGCCATCAGATAAAGAAGCGCCTCTTTAATCCACTCACACTGCTTTGTCCCTTTGTGGCAAAATGATCATTTCATCAGTTTCGGGGACTCTCTCTGCCCAGAGAGTTGTTTAGCCTGAGTGATTCAGAGCAGGAGAGACAGAGAGGGGTATTTCTCTCCTTCATTTTTCCTCAAGTGACGGCTGAATAACTATGCAAAAAAATTAAGGCATAATGACCCGGCAACAGTGACAAAACCTAATTAGTCACGGAGGCCACTGGGTAATGAGGCGCAAAACCCGGCTCTTGAGTGTGTAATAACTGTATTTTTCTCCATTTCTTCCCCTTTAGTCACAGCCTTGTATGGCATTTTTAACTAACTAAAATGGCACCAGATGCAACAGGGTTCAGACATTTTAACTTGAATTAAGAAACCATATGTTCCGATAAGTCATGGTCTCTTCTTTCCCACAGACTGGGTCTTCCATCTGTGAGGTAACACTCTGGTGGTGGATGGACGGCCACGGGGATGATCACCCCACGAAGAAGACTGGATGTTGGGGTTGAGAGTGAGGCCTCCAGAGCCCTCCCGAGACAGAAGTTCCGGCTCCCGGAGGCATGACAGGCATTCCAGATGTGGGGCCCCAGCTGGGCTCCAAGAGCACATTCAGATTGAGAAGCCTGAGTAGGAAGATGGGAAAGGGGCAGAGGTGGGCTTGACTCCGTGTCCATTAATAAATGTGGAATACTGAGAGCTGCCTTGTCTTGTACAGTGAGATCCTCTTTCACATGTAAGAGCGCTTAGCAAGGTGCGGGATATGATAGCCATGCTGAGCCCTGCAGGTACCTCAGATCTTCCTACCTCTGTCTTTTTCTGGGGACGGGAGATGAAGCAATCAGGGATCGGAGAAGTTAAGGAGTTGTTCCTGGTCACAGTTAGAAATGCAGGAATCAATATTTCAGACCACATTTGTACTCATTATCTCAGCTTGTTTCCTGTGTTTGTGGTCATTCTTCTTACTGCGAATCACAATTTCTTAAAATTAGAAAAACATTTGCAAACTAGAAAATTCACAAATCAGACAGTTTGGCTTTCCAACCCTCAGGGAGGGAATTTCTTTCCAGAGTCAGTCAGGTAAAATGTTATTAGCACATAGTTATTACATAGAGAAGGAGTATTGTTGAAGGTGCATTCTTGGCCCATAATGGGTTTAACAAAGGAGACTTCTGATCTGGTCCATGCAGGAGACACTGTCCCCATGGTACTGACTCGTATTTATTCTCTATTTCCATGAGTGTTGTCTTCAGGCTGTCATCAAATGTTGAGGCTGTGATTTGGCAGATGAAATAGACAGTTTTCTTTGTTCTTGAGAGACAGGAGATTTGACCTTTCTTTTCTCCTTCTCCACATCCAGCAAATCAAGAAAAAGCCTTCCCAAGACGAGTCCAGCCCTTGCTTGACCTTAATAACAGCCTCATTTCCTCCTGAGCCTCTGGTGGTGATATCATATAAGGGAATCCCAAGTAAGGCATTTTTGTGTGGAGTATGAAGTATACACTTAGTCACAGAACAAAGATATGGGTTTGGACAGGAAACACTATCTTTTTAGGTGAGCTAAATAAAGCATGCATTAAAAAAAAATCAGGCTAAGCATGGTGGAGCATGCCTATAATCCCAGTACTTGGGAGACTGAGAGGATTGCAGATTTGAGGACAGTTTCAACATGTAGTGAGACTCTCATCGACCTAGCAAGATCTTATTTCAAAATAAAAATAAAATAGGGCTGGGGGTGTAACTCAGAGGTAGAATGCCCCTGGATTCAATCCCCAGTAACACACACACACACACACACACACACACACACACACACTTCAGCACCTCTTCCTTCCCTGCAAAAGAAACAAGACCTGAAATCACAGATACAATAAGCAAACAAAAAGTGGCTATATGGTTTGGGGGCTTACATAATAAAAGTTATATTCTTAACTCTCCAGATAATGGGGACACAGCAAAGACCTGGGAATGTGGAAGCTAATTTGTCTCTCTAACCCTGGAACAGCCACAGAATTTTCTGGGCCCAGTTCAAGACAGTAATATATAATATCGTGTTTAAAATCTATTAAGAATTTCCACTGGGCATGGTGGCACACACCTGTAACCCCAGTACTTGAGAGGCTGAGATAGGAAGATTGCAGTTTCGAGTCCAGCCTTAGCAACTCACTGAGGCTTCCAATGACTTGATAAGACTCTGTTTCAAAATAAAAAATAAAAAGAAGCTGGGTATGGTGGTACGCGCTTATAATCCCAGCATTTGGGAGGCTGAGACAGGAGGATCGTGGTTCGCGAACAGCCTCAGCTATTTAGTGAGACCCTTTGCAACTCAGTGAGATCTTGTTTCAAAATAAAGAATAAAAACTAGGGCTGGGGGTAGCTCAGAGGTAGAATGCCACTGGATTCCATCCCCAGTACTGCAAAACAAATAAGCAAATAAATAAATAAGAAGAAGAACTGAGGATTTTGCTTGGAAGTAAAATGCCCCTGGGTCCAATCCCCAGTACCCCCCCCCAAAAAAAGAGAGAGAGAGAGAGAGAGAGAGAGAGAGAGAGAGAGAGAGAGAGAATTTCAAGATGGCTCCCCAGAGCATTAAATCCAGACCTTTCTAAGGCTGAGGTCCTGGGTGACTGACTGCAGAGGTCACTTGTCCATGAAGCTGGCCCTGAGAAGAAAGCTCACACATCCACATCCACACAGAAAAGCCACACACTAGACAAGTGTGAATAGTTGCAAAGGCAGCCTACCATCATTCCAACTTCTCCCTCCTAAGAGTGCAAAGTTGACTCTTTCTTCTCTAAACTTTGAACTTCGGAGAGTCTACTTCAGCATCTCAGAAGTACTGTATGCAAAATGGGGAGTTTCTCCAGGCAGACAATACCGTTTCTTCTTGACTCTTCTCCAAACTTTCATCTATTCTAGTCCCGGCAGGCTTGGCTGCTCTGTTCATCCGGCCTTTTCCTGCACGCAAGCCAAGTCATTATCCTCTTTTTATATACTGCACTTCGTGCCCTTGTGAACCTGTTGAAAAATAGTGAAAGAGAGTTGAAAAGTACCACTGGCTCCTAAAAATAGTGCTGACTAGGAGGCAGAAAGGGGGAACTCCGGTTTTATTCAGTGCTAAAGATAACACCACCAGAATGATAGACTCCTCCGAATTGTTTGCCCCACTGGCCATTGTCCGACCGGGCACTGAATGAGCCTCTTAGCAGCTCTTGAGGGCCTGTCACAGGTAGGCACCCAACAGAGATAATTCCCAGCCTATGCTTGACTGCCCCTTTATAGACACTCACTCACGGCTCTGAAAAGCCTCAGACACTGTTGAATAAACTCCTACTCGCTTCCATAAACTTTTTCTCCCACTGAATTTTCCGGGGATGTGAACAGCTTCCCAGCCTCGCTGGAGGATGCTTCTGAATGCGATCCTGTTCTGAATCAAAGACTGACAGTCAAGCCTCTTTCCAACACAAGAAGGGGGAGAAAAAAGGGCCATCAGTCCCCAGGAGGAATCTGTGTTTTTTCTTCTGCAGGTAAAGGCCAACTCCCAGCCACTGTGTCTGCTTTCTGCTCTTGAAGCAGGTTTTATTTATTTAGATTACAAGAGGTTTCTTTCTCTATGAAGGAAAACCCCTTTCTGTGGTTGTCTAAGCACTGTGTCTTTGGGTTTAGAAAAAGAAGTGTGTCCCTACCACAAAGACTCCAGGGTACATATGTCTTCAGAGTTTCCTAGAAGAACATGGGCTTTGGAGCTGTGCCAAGCTGGATTTGGACCTGGTTCTACCACTTATGAACCTGTGGGGTCTTGGGCAAGTCACTTGCTTGTCAGAGATACAGTTTTCTCATCTCTAGATGGAGCTAATTATAACCTATTTCATAGTCTCTTTGTTTCCCAAAGGTTAGCCTAGATTATCCACTTAGATAAGTAGTTTACATGGTTCCTAGTAGGTAAATGATAGACATTATTGCTATATAACTGGTAGTTTTCTTTTTTTGCAGTACTGGGGATGGAGCCCAGGGGCATTCTATATCTGAGCTACACCCCCAGCCCTAATTTTTATTCTTTATTTTGAAACAGGGTCTCACTGAGTTGCAAAGGGTCTCACTAAATACCTGAGGCTGTTCGTGAACTGCGATCCTCCTGTCTCAGCTTCCCAAATGCTGGGATTACAAGCATGTGCCACCACGAGTATGTTTATTGTTTACATTATTCTTCTGATTTATATACCCCTTGTAACCTTTTTATGCAAGGCCTTGCCTTCTGGATTTGTTATTTACCTATCTTCCATCCAGATCTTTCTAAACTAGCTTCTCAGGAAAGGAGACCTTATGTCCTCCTTCATATGACCCAACTCTCTAAAATGTCCTAGGTAGACATAGTTTGCTATATTGTTTTAATCCCCATATTAGGAGTAGAAATGTGACCTTGAAGGATGCATTTAAGGTCATTGAGGCAATGGGCATGAGAACACTTGAGAAATGGAGTTTCTATGTAAAATAGAGTTAGAACTGAGCACTGGATAATTATAGACACGATTTTAACTTTGGATATTTAGTCGGACATCAGAAAGTTTTGTGGGTTTTAAGGATAATGCTCTGTTGTTTGAAACGGTTCTGTGCATTGTCTGTGTCTAGTAGATGACCATAGTTCTCCCTAGACAATGTGATGAATAATCCTCACACACACAAATTTCCGAAATACCTTTAGGGGAAGTGCCACCCTACTGAGAACTGTGGATTTCCAGCTTAGTTGGGGAGGGAAGGTCCACATGCAAAAAGACAATCCAGATTCTAAGTGATCATTGATTAATTGTCAAATCATTCAGAATAGACATCAAGTGCTATTCAAAAGAGGGCAAGATAACAATGGGTACACGTTATCAGGAAATTCTTTAAACTAAATGACTCCAGAAACAGTCTCTACTTTGAAGTCAAGCCCTGAAGAGGGTTCTGTGAGATTTTATAGGTAAAGTCCTAGAAAAATACTTGATATATGACAAATGCTTAACAAATAGTAGCCATTAGTATATTAAGCAAGAGCAACTTCTGTTGGGTGGTGAGAGGGGAAGGTTAGGTAGGAACAGTGTAGGAATTTCTATGATAAGTGTAGGAGCAGAGAAAATGGATTAGAGGCTCAAGGCATGGTGCCTCTACAAGGGCAAAAGCTTGAGCAATTTTTTATTCTTGTTAGCTAAAGGCAATCACTGGCTGCAGGGCATCCCTAGACACAGCCGAAGTTATAGTCACCTGCAGACAATCCCGGTCAAAGCTATCGCTCCTGCTGCACTAAAACACTAAGTTGCAGAGGGCCTCACTAAGTAGCTGAGGCTGGCCAAGAACCAAGATCCTCCTGTCTCAGTCTCTCAAGTATTGGAATTACAAGTGTGTCCCATCAAAAAATAGATGATAATAACCTTATACTTAATGCTCCCTGATTCAACAAAACCCATACCCTATCCTTTCTTTCTTTTTTTTCTTCCTTCCATCTTTCCTTTCTTCCTCCCTCCCTCCCTTCTTTTCTTCCTTCTTTCCTTCTTGTGGTACTGAAGATTAAACCCAGGACCCTGTGCATGCTACAGATTTTCTTTGAGAATTATCAAGGAAAATCAACTGTTATAGGGAGAGGATTCCTCCTGCCATTGGAATCTGGGGAATGGTGTCACTCACCAGCTAGCAGTTTTAAGGAATCTCTGCAGATGACAGGACAGAAAACCCATGTGGCTGAAGGAACCAGCAATATGCCAAGTGGAGAAAAAGACCGCCTGAGTTGTAAGAGGAAGAAAGCCCAGTGGGACCCTGATAACAATCTGTACTTTGCAGCACTCAGTGACAATTACTGTAAAAATTTTGAAAACTTTTCTACTCATCTAGTCTTGTATATTAGAATATAAAACTGAATCCTATCACAATATAATTTATTAGGACTTTTATCATATAATTATTTGCAGTTTTTTATATCCTCAAGTTTTCTTTAAAAATATGAAATTTTTTACATAAAACTTTACACAAGAATATTCATAGAAGCACTACTCACAAGAGCCGAAAGGTGTAAACAACCCAAATATCTCTCAATTGATGAGTGGATAGACACATGTACTCTCCATACAATGGAATATTATTCTGCCCAAAAAGGGATAAACTTTTAACACATGCTACAAAATGGATAAACCTTGAAAACATTATGTTAAATGAACAAACACGTTTGACATATATAAATATGATTCTCTATATACAAAATTCCCAGAATAGGAAAATTCATTGAGATAGAAAGTAAATTAGTGGTTGCCAGAGACTAAGAAGAGGGGACTTATGGGTAACTGCTCAATGGGTATGAGGTTTATTTTTGAGGTGTAGATAATGGTGTTGGTGGTGCAGCACTGTGAATATAATAAATGACATTTAATTGTATAACTTTAAATGGTTAAATGGTAATTTTAGGTGATATTATATTATATTATATTATATATTATTCTCATATAATCCTAGCACTTGGGAGGCTGAGATAGGAGGATCACAGGTTTGAGGCTGGCTTCAGTTACTTAGTTAGACCCTCAGCAACTTAATGAGAGCTTGCTTCAAAATAAAAAATAAAAAGGACTAGGAGTATAACTTGGAGATAGAATCTCCCTGGACTCTATCCCCAGTATCATATATATATATGCGCCACCACGCCCAGCTGTAGGTTATTTATATTTTATCACAACAAAAACTTCAGCATTCAGTATAATAAACTTCTAGAGACCAAATAATTGATATTCAATGGCCATGTGCTTAAATTATTTAAATTTAAATTTAACCCAATATTATGAGATATTTTTCATTAATCTGATTCAGAATATGATTATGATTATTAACTTGATTCATATACTTTGTTTAGATTGGGGAAGTATTAATCTATTCCTAGAATTCTACAAATTTTAATCAGAAATAATGTATAAGTTGCTGGGCATGGTGGCACATGCTTATAATCCCAGAATTTGGCAGGTTGAGACAGGAGGATCATAGTTTGAAGATAGCCTCAGCTCCTACTTAGTGAGGCCCTTTGCAACACAGTAAGCCCCGTTTCAAAATAAAGATTAAAAAAAAATAGGGCTGGGGGTGTAGCTCAGAGGTAGAATGCCCCTGGGTTCCATCCCCAGTACCGAAAAAAAAAAAAAAAAAAAAGCATAAGTTTATCAAGTAACTTAAGTTGTCTTCTGCCATAAAGTATTTTATTTGTATATTTCTTCTAATAAATTACTCTTACCTTTGCTTTATACATCTTACATGGGGAGAATATACTAGTGAATTCTGTGTACTAGCATTTTATTTTAGGCTTTCTCACCTATATTAAGAAACAAGATGACCTGGGGCAGTCCTTTCACACCTAGAATCTCAGAATATCAAGCCATGTCAATTGCATTTAAAAAATTTGGGCTAAATACTTTTCAGGTGTTTATTACAGAGATTCTCCAGAGCCTTTAATATACAAATGCACACTGTGAATTTCTGAAGGTAGGATACAATGTGAGACTTCCCCTCATTTATTTGAGGGCCTGCACATTTGGGAGGGGGGGTCTGGGGGTGAACCCCAGGGTCATTTGACCTCTGAGCTACACCCCCTGCCCTATTTTTTTTTTTATTCTTTATTTTGAAACCAGGTCTCACTGAGTTGCAGAAGGCCTCACTAAGTAGCTGAGGCTGTCCGCAATCCGCGATCCTCCCTGGTCTCAGCCTCCCAAATGCTGGGATTACAGGCATGCGCCACCACCCACAGCCCGCACATTTTTTCTCCTATTTGGTGATTGGTTTTCATATTTTTTACTTCCTTCTGCATCAGTCAGTAGCCTACCTGGAAAATAGGAACCACACAGTCATGTGATCAGAGACAAACTTACCTAAAGGACTAGTTAAATTATTAGAGGGCTGAGAAGTGAAAGGGGCCTCTGAGGCCGCTGAGCTAGTAGAAACAGGAAGCAGCGACCACCCCTGGAACAAAAGGCAGAGCTGGGGTTTAGAACCTTAATCTTGGAGGGGGAGTCCTGGGTCTTTGGGGAAGAGCTGCTATTTGGTTGCTGCTGGCATCTTGTGTGTGTGTGTGTGTGTGTGTGTGTGTGTGTGTGTGTGTGTTACCTGAGATGGAACCCAGGGGCATTCTACCTCCTAGCCTGACTGGATTACAGGCGTGCTTCACCACTCCCAGCTATCCTGCTGGCATCTTTGGGGGTCAGGAGGAGGCTGGTTTGGAAGTCTGGGAAGAAGCCGGTGCTGGAACCAACATGGTTGCGGTGTCAAGTTGGGGACACTGAGGTGATGCAAAGAGGAAAGGTGGACACACAACAAGACTTTCCCCTGCAGCTTTCCGGTCTCCGTCTTCTTCCTTCTAATAGCCACCCAGCTAGCAAGGGAGAAATAAGATAGCAGAATCCCAGCCTCGGCATCACATAACAGAAGGCAGAAGGATGGGCCTGGAGCTGAGAGAGGAGGGCTGAATGGCCCACACACCTTCTTTTGCCCTCGTTTGGTTATTCTTTTCTTTCTTCTCTTCTCTTTGCATAATTTGTACTAAGGTTTAAGGCATGCCATAAAATGTAACCTTTAAAAATGTACAATTAGATGGTTGTTAGTATATTCACAATGCTGCGCCACTTCCTAATCCTAGAATATGCGCTAATTTTCATCATGTCATAAAAAAAACTCCAAGCTGGACCTGGTGGCTCACGCTTGTAATCCCAGCATTCGGGAGGCTGAGACAGGAGGATCGCGGTTCGGGAACAGCCTCAGCTACTTAGTGAGGCCCTTTGCAACTCGGTGAGACCCTGTTTCAAAACAAAGAATAAAAAATAGGGCTGAGGTGTAGCTCAGGGTAGAATGCCACTGGGTTCAATCTCCAGTACCACACACACACACACACACACACACACACACACACACATAAATAAAAGTAAAAGGAAAGAAAAAGAAAGAAAAGAAAAGAAACTCCATATCTATTAGCTGTGATTCCTCATTTCTATTGCCCCCAGTCTTTGGCAATTAAGAATATATTATCTGTCTCTACGGATTTCCCTATTCTGGAAATATAAAAGAAACTGTCCAATATGTCTGGCTCCTTCACTTAGCATGTTTCCAGGCAATCCAGCTTATAGCATGTATTGCCACTTCATTCTTTTCACAGCTGAATAATGCATACTCCTTCACATGAATCTACAACTCTTTTGTTGTTAGTACTGAGGAACCCCCAACGGTCTTTTTAGTGTTTGATGCAATGTCTAAGTTGCCCAGGCTGGTCTCAAAATTATATTCCTTCTGCCTTGGCCTCATGAGTATCTGGGATTATAGGCACGTTCCACTTCATTGGCTGAATATAAAACATTTTATTTACCCATTTATTAATGTTTATTAATTGATGAACATTTGGATTGTTTCTACTTTGGGGCTATTATAAAGAATACTGCTATAAAATTTGTGTACCAGTTTTGGGGTGAACACATGTTTTCCATTCTCTTGGGCATATACAATTTGATTTATTCCTTACTATAATGCTCAATTATCAGTTATATTCAAAAGCTGACCCTTTTAGGATCATCAATTTGGCTCCAACTACAGATTTTTCACATCTGATAGGTTCTAATTTATTCTACTTTCTAAATAGTTGTTAGAGTTTTTAATTTTTTTCTTTTACTGAAGGGTTATTTTTAAAAAAGTATTTAAAATTATGTATTGAACCTTAAGTTTTATGGACACTTAAAACTATTTAGAATGTATTGAGCTTTCCTCTGTGGCTTAATACATTTCCAATATTTTATATGATCCACGGATGCTTAAAATGTTTGTTATAAACAATTTTTTTCCTAATTTTATTCTGTAAATTGTTCATTTTGTCTACTTGATGTCAGAAAGGAATATAAGTATCTTTCAAAATAATTTTATTTCTTTCAAGTTTACTTTATAGTTCACACAATTTTGTCATTATATGTATTTAATAATTGGTTAATTGACCCATAGAAATCCTTGACTATTAATTCTTCCTTGGGAATTAAGTTTTTCTACTAATATGGAGAAACATAGTTATTTCATTAATGATTTTTATTTTTATTTTGAACATACTCCAGGCAAGGGAGTTACTCATTATTTTTTCTTCCTAGATTCCTTTTCCAATTGTTTTCAGTATCATTCTCAACTATTTTATGATAACATTTCAGGGTTTACTCAGTTTGTTTGCCTCAAAATACTTCCTCTAATGTACCAGTGTCAAAAACACACATGTTCTATAGTTGTTTGGGGAAAGATAGTAGAGTTTGTATGTGTTGGGTGGTTGCCTAATAAAAACTAAACATATCAAATATTTATTGAGCATTTTTTTTTAACACAGAAAGATCTGATTTTATTTTATTTATTTTTTTGGTGGTACTGGGGTGGAACCCAGAGGCTTTCTACCTCAGGGCTATATTCCCAGACCTATTTTTTATACTTTATTTGGAAACAGGGTCTCACTAAGTTGCTGAGAGCCTCACTAAGTAGCTAAGGCTGGCTTCGAACCTGTGCGATCCTCCTATCTCAGCCTCCCAAGCGCGGGGATTACAAGCGTGCACCACCATGCCCGGCCGATAGATCTGATTTTAAAGCTTTGCTTGTATGGAATTATTTGACCCTCACGAACTAACATTCTTAACCCCTTCATCCCTTGTCTGTGCCTCTCACTGGACCTCCTCCTTTGCCACTGTCTCCTCCCGTATCCCCTGCTGGCAAGCCATGATCACCCAGTGGGACCCAACTCCCTGACTCAGCTTATGGGAGTAGGGCTCACACCTGACACAGGGCGGTAATCTATAGATTAGGCTGAGTCATTTATATGTTTTGACCAGGAGACACAGAGATGTTGGAGGCTCTGGTACAGAAGAATTATGCAGAGTTCGTGCTGGCCAGCCATTCATGTGAATGTTGACCATAAGGTCTGTGGGAGGCTGAACAGGTGCTGGAGAGAAGTAGTGTTAGAGACCACGAGGCTCCTGAAAGAGAGGAGATGGGAAGAGCTGGCTGGCAGGTTCCCCGTGCCCATGAGGCTGAGCTATGCTTCTGGTCTTGTTCCTATGAATTATCTTTGCCTCCTATTGGTAATGATGCTTTAGTTTCACTGGTTTGGGTGACTTTCTGTTTTCTACATGAACTCTGACTAAAATAGAGTTCCCATAAAAATGCTACATACCTAGGGGAGATATTGCAGCATATCATATCTTTCAAAGATGGGCTTTAATGTCTTCCATACCTCATAGACCTTGCTATTTCACAATTAGAGGTAAAGTCTACATCCTCCCCTATGCACCAGGGTAGGTCCTGGTGACTGCTTTGGCCCATACAAAATGGTGTATATGGCACTATGTGACTTCCGAGGCCAGGTCACAAAAGCACCTCATTATCCTGAGACCCAGTGCCATGCCATAAGGAGGCAGAAGGAATTAGTGGAGAGGTCTTCATAGAAAGCCCTGAGCCCAGGCCCAAAGCCCTAGCTGAGCTTCTGGCTCACCACAAGCATCAGCTTGCCAGCTAGGAAGTTGAACTGCTTTGAACATGGATCTTTTAGTCCCAAGTTAAGCAGCTCCACACGATGCCATGTGCAGCCCAAGCCTCTATCCCCTGCCCGAGCTCTGCCCTCAGCTGAGAATTCATGGGCAAGAGAATATTGTGTTAGGCTACCAAGTTTGGAGACTTTCCCCCCAAACACACAAATACCATATAAAACTAAAATAACTCATTAATACATGCTGTTCTTTAGCAGGGTTCTATGAAAGCTGAACTTAAAAAGATGGTTTAAGATGAGAAGACAGGGTATAAACAAATGAGAAAAAGAGTCACCTTACAATCACTCACTCACATGAGGGCATTTTGGTACCTAGAGGGCAGGTGACTAAAGAAATGAATGAGAAAGGGAAGAAGACAGACAGAGGAAGACTTTAGTGTACTTCCCTACATCCCTCAAGAGAAGACCCCAGTCACTTGGAGGAGGTGGTACAGTGGTGATGGGTGGTGAAGATAGTGATCTGACATGTTTCACACCTTCATTCTCTGATGTGCATCTTACTGCACCTCTTCCTCTGTCAGTGTCTCCTCTGTATCCCCTGCTGGCAAGTTGTGATCATCCAGTGTGACCCGGCCTCCTTTGACATAGCTGCTGGACAATTAGCCCAGGACAATAATCTCCAGATTGGGTTGAATCATTTATATGTTTTGACCAAGAGACAACAAAATACTAGAGGGTTGTGTGAGATTCTGACTTTAACCAAAAACTCCTTAGGAGTGTATCCTGCCTTTATTCATTCTTCCAGTCACAGAAGCTAGCACAATGCCAGGTACACAGTATGTGCTCAATGCAAATTGTAAATTAAGAAAATAAGAGGAAAATTCCATTGTATCCTACTCAGAATCCTTACTTGTAAAGAACAGAAACTCTATATCAAATTAACATAAATAGAAGTGCATCTAATACTAAGATAAAGTAGAATTTTTTATAACCCAACCTCAAAATGTACAACAGGGTCTCATGATAATAGGAGGAACCTTCAGTTTTTCCCCTCTGCCAGGAGCTATGGGGATCTCTTACCCTGGCTTCTGACTCCATGATTCATATACTCTTCCTTTTTACAGATAAGCTTCCTCTGCCATGCTTTTTGTTTCTTTTCTACCCAAATTTCATTTTTATGAGGCTTTGGATGGCCACACTAGCTGTCTACAGCTCCAATGACTGCTGGTCGATTCTCTCTGTCTAAATTTCACACTCCTGGGAGAGATTCTAAGTGGCTAAGTGTGGCTTGGTTGTCCACAAGGGTCTAAGAAGCTGTGACCAGGCTGAAGCTCTGCAACTCTCTAGGCTTCTCCTGATCTGTGGTGATGTGGGGTTCTAAGATGAAACATTTGTGGAAAGAAAACAGTGATGTTGTGACATGTGTAAACCCAGAATTAAGAAGACTTCATCCTACCCCCTGAAGTTTTTTGTTATAGCCCATAGTCCTATGGAAAGCTTTTGGGATGTAAAATACCATTATTACTCTAGCAGTACCATCAGAAATATGTTCCCTACACCCATCTATCTTTCAAGTCACCATTCCAAATGCATGTAAGTCTCAAGAAAGAAGATCTAACTAGAAGATGCACCATAGAGTCATGATACATGCTAGACAAGATGTCTTAGGCTTCTAATAATGAGCATTTTTGCTATTCATGGTGACTCTCAGACTAAATCACTGGGGTCCATAGACAGTCAATGATCAAGGTCAGAGTCTCTCCCTGATTAGGAAGTGCAAAGATCAGTCCCTTGTCTTAACTCTGCAGCACTCTAGCCTTCCAGCGACTTGCATAGAGGCACACAGGAATCAGGATGTTGATTTGGATTAGTCAGCTATGTAGAGGAAGGAAGGAAACAGTGGTCTTCTGCAGAGAGCTTGTCTGGAGCTGATGGTCTGGAAGAGTCTTCAGACTGTCCAGGGTCCCCTTGTGGCCCCAAAGAGGCAAAGCTTACTTCCAAGTCCCACCAAATTTTGATAAGTAGCTCACAGTAGAAGAGAGTAGGATTTTTTTTTATCATTTGGGCTACAGAAAAAGTTTAATGCATATCTGGTGACAAAGTTAGACCTAGAAAAAAAGCAAGTTGAGTGGTACATTTTAATATTTGCTCAGATATGCCTTTCTGATAACAGTTGATCAAAACTCAAGTTAATTAAAAAACATACTTGCATTTTCTTCATTCTGGTATTTTGTTCTGTTTTCCAATTAATGTGATAACAAAAACTTAAAAAGCCATAACGTGGTCTAAATTTTTTCAAAATTATTTATCAGCAAAACTACCTAATGCTAAATAGATATCATATTAATTTCTAAAATCTGTTGTTTTGTTTCTAAATTCTATGTCAGTGTAGGATATAGTCAGTACCAATATAGATCAGATAAACTCCAGTTCTTGCCTCAGAGTGCTTTTTTAAAAATTCTCTTTTAAATTTCTAAAGGTCCAGGCTGTGAGTTAACAGAGAGCACGCCTGGGCTGATTGACAGTATCTGTCCAAGGCAATGAACTCCACTTCAACGATGCCTTTATGCTAGTGTGTCAAGTTGTTCAACTGTGACCCTTCCATCTGTTCCAGCTAATCTGAAAGTCATTTAGACCCGCTTCCCCATTCATTTGAAACACAGCACATTCTCCTGTTAACACACATATGCAAAGTTGTCCCGCTGTCAGCAACCTAAGGAGGTTTTTTTTTAAGTCTCACTTACAACATCTGTATAAACATTCACACAACAGAAAATCCATTTATTTACTATTACTGCCCCTCTAACTTGATTTTTTATAGATATCTCTAAGTATGGGGTCATTTAAAACACATGTACAAGTTTATATCTGCAAATTAACTTTTAAGTTGGTATAGTCACTTGACTTTGACATTTCAGAAACTAATTCTGTGCTCTGTGCCTTGAGACCTCTTGAGTATTTAGAATATCATTTTCAAAACTTCAGTTAAAATTAAAAGTGCTTCTGTACTTTTTTTTAAAAGCAATTTTGGGAGAAGATAGTCAAGTTCATCAGACATACTATCTCATAATCTTTGAGGTATGGCTCTGGGAATCTGTATTTTCAAAAAAGTGCCCTAAGTGTTCTGAGAATCAACTAGGTTCAGAAATGCTTGTTTAGTTACACTTTACTAAAGTGCCCTCTACTAAAGATTCTCCTTTCTGCTTTACATGACAAGTATAATCCCATAAATAAATTACTTAGGTAAAGATAAAAAGCAAAATATCAGAAAAAGGGAAATGGGTAAGGGCTGAGTAATATGTGCATGTATGCCTCTACCATCTTGTACTCCTTTAAGAAGTATGACTCCAATATACCAATAAGAAAGTTTAAAATTTAAGATCTTTTAAAAAATGAGAAAGTTGCTGGGCATGGTGGCGCACGCTTGTAATCCCAGCGCTTGGGAGGTGGAGACAGGAGGTTCACGCAGTTTCAAAGCCAGCCGCACTGGCTTAAGAGACCCTGTTTCCAAAAATAAAAAATAGGTCTGGGAGTGTAGCCCAGAGGTAGAAGGGCTTCCAGGAAACCCAGTACCACCACAAAAAAATGAGAAAGTTTATTTGACTGATTAACATGGATGGAAGGCTATATTTGTATGCAACACAATTGCATTTATACTAAATTCATTAAGGCTTTTCTTTGCCCTAGAACTTAAAAGTGATATCTCTGCTTATTTTAACTTGTCTCTTCTCTATATTTTGCATTGCTCAGGTCTGACCTCAACCCTGACCTTGAATCTCAGAGTGACCTTGAGTGAGTACTTCTCTTTGAGGCCTAGTTTGTATGAGGGAGTTGAAGAAGATGCCTTCTGTAGTCTCTTTTAACTCTGGCATTCTGTAGGTGTCTAGAACAAGTTCTATATATCTTTCTTCCATGATAAAATCACCTCCATTCTTGAATATTATCTCTAAGCCCATATAACTGGAGCCCACAGAGGTATATGTTGTTCAAGATATTTTAGAAGAGTATTTCTGGAATACTGAAATTTAAGGCACCATCCTTTGTGAAATTTTCCAAGAATCTAAGTTTATACCTTAAGCGCAAATCATATTTTTATTGACCTATTCACAAAATGTTCCCTTTTCTTCTATGATATTGCATTTACAATCCTCAATGATTCTTTTCATCACATTCCCACACATTCTCTTCATTATTTTTCTTTCTCTTTCAGTCTCTTCGTGTAGTCAAAGGACAAAACACACACACACACACACACACACACACACACACACACACACATAGATGGATTATGTGACCTGGAAAAAATAAGCCATTTAAACTTCATGGACTTTAGGCTTTTTTTTAGTCTGTAAGATGAAAATAATAAATGCTTGAGTACAAAAGAGGATAAGGAATTGTCCAGGCAAGTTCTAAACTGTAACATGGTATAGAGAAGTCATTATTTTTTCATTATAATTTCTACAACTGCCACTATTGTTTATAAGTTGATCATCTGCTTCACTATTGTGAATAAAGTGCATACAAAATACTAATAAATTACTTTTTGAATACCCATGGTGAAAAATAGGCGGCATAGACAGACATGATAACAAAGGCTTTAGATTATTCAGGATTTGGGGCACAATAATTGTACTCTAAGAACATATGAGTAAAAGTAGATAATATTTTGCATATGGACAGCCACCAAAGTACTTTTTATAATACTCATATTAAAGGCAATCCAAAATCTGTGAGTATGTAGCCATTCAAAATGACTTAGAAAATGCTCATATTAAGTAGTAAAAAAATGAAAATAGAACTTCTGGGAAGATGGTGACCAAGAAAAGCAGCATTTACGAGTCCTGATAACACTCGATCCCTATTGCCACAAAATCCGCACTTTACATAGCCAGAAAACACTATCAGCAGAGAAATAAAAATGTAACCACAAGGGACAGAGAAAAAGAAGACTAGAAGAACAACTAGAGACCAGAAAAGAATGCAGTCCACAATGCGCCGGCAGAGCCGCACCGGTGCCATCTTCCCTCACAGCACCAGCTCCAGAGAAGAAAGGTAAACAAGGAGCTGAAGTGAGCAGCTGCGGATCATTCAGGTATAATTCAGCAGTTCTTTCAGAGCAAAAAACATCTAAAACTCCTAATGGCCAAGCTCATCACACCTTCCAGGGACTCAGAATGGAGCTCAAAACCAGAAAAGAAATACGCCAGCCTCATGGCTGAGGGCGTGACAGTGGCACCATATTGACAGCGGCGGCAGCGAGTTTACCACATCTGCGACAGCTCCAAATCAGCACACTCAACAACTGTAAGAGAAATTGAGGCCCCTAAAGGAGAAATCCCAGCACTGCATTACCAGGGACTTGCGCAGCTCTGATAATCTCCCTGGGTCTGAGCTTTTGCAGTCAAACCCAGTGAAGGAGTAGTGGTGGCAGAGATACCACACCCTAGTCACAGCTCCCCGTGGGAAACGCCCTGCTCGGCACCCCCACAGTCTTGCGCAGCCTCGATTAACTCCCTGGGTCTGAGACTTTGCGATACAACCCAGTAAAGGAGTAGTGATGGTGGCTGAGATTACCACAAACTTGAGATCCAGAGCACCCTAAGTGAAGTTGTGGTGACCCAGGAAGAACCCAGAGAAGGCACAAACTTCTGAAATCATGGGAAAGAGAAACAACAATAGAGCAATGAATGCCCACAACCCCATAATATTAGAACCTGATAACACAGAAATTCAGAGATATCCAGAAGATCAAATCAGGACTATAACTGTAGAAATAATACAGGACCTTCAAAAAGAATTTAGAGAGAGTCTAAAAGAAATAAAGGATGCAATCATTGAAGTAAAGACATCAATTCAAACTATAAACAATTGAGTAGACCACATGGAGAATAGAATCTTGCTTCTAGAAGATGATCAGTCCAAAACAAATGCATAATTTATAACTTAGAGAAAAAAATCAGACAGCAAGAATTTGACATTCAAGAAATATGGGCCCATTTTAAGAGAGCTAACCTAAGAATAATCGGAATAGAGGAGGGAAAAGAAGGTGAACACAAGGGATCAATAATCTCTTCAAAGAAATAATAGCAGAAAAATTTCCAAACATAGAGCAAGAGGTCAATACACAGGTCCAGGAAACTTATAGAACTCCCTTTAGACAGGATCAGAGAAGAGGTTCCCCACACCACATAAATGTCAAAATGACTAATGTGGAAGCCAAGGAGAGAATTTTAAAGGCAACAAAAACAAAAGGCCAAGTGACATTCAGAAGCAAACGAATTAGA
Organism: Muscardinus avellanarius; assembly: GCF_963383645.1. Classification (NCBI taxonomy): domain Eukaryota; kingdom Metazoa; phylum Chordata; class Mammalia; order Rodentia; family Gliridae; genus Muscardinus; species Muscardinus avellanarius. The sequence goes on along the minus strand of NC_137786.1, from coordinate 195,268,238 downwards.
ATCACTCCAGACTCCCCAAACCAAGTCATGAAAGCCAGAAGGGTGTGGAGTAACATAGTCCAATCTCTAAAAGAAAACAACTTCCAGTCAAAAATTTCCTACCCAGGGCTGGGATGTAGCTCAGTGGCAAAGCACTTGCCTGGCAAGTGCACTGCCCTGGGTTCAATCCCCAGTCCAAAAAGACAAAAAAAAAAAAAAAAAAAAAAGAACCCCTTTAAAAAAAATAATAAGCTAAAAATTTCCTATCCAGCACAACTATCTATTAAATTAGATGGGGAAATAAGAAGCTTCCATGACAAACAGAAACTGAAGAAATTTATGTCTTCAAAACCAGCGCTAGAGAAAATACTCAAAGAGATTAACTACAAAGAAGAAATAGGTAATACACACCAGAACCAGAGAAACGAGATTTTCCATCCAGCCAACTACTAAGCAAAGAAGAATAAACAGTATTTCAAACAGAAATAAAATCTTAACATGTTAGGATTAAAAGTTATCTCTCAATAATCACACTGAATGTAAATGACCACAATTCCCCAATAAAAAGACATCAAGTGGCAAAATGGATTAAAAACCAGAATCCATCCATTTGCTGCTTACAAGAAACACACTTTACAAGTAAAGATAGTAACCAACTCCAGGTAAAGGGCTGGAGCAAGGTAATTCATGTTAAGCAGTCATCCTAACAAATGTGAAGCAGTATTTCACTATAGTTTTTATTTGTATTTCCTTAATGAGTAGTTATGATAATGATGAGTGATATTCATGTGTTAATTGGTCATATAAAAATCTTTGGAGATTAATTATATATTTTAGTCTTCTACCTATTTCTAAATTGTATTTGTTTGCTTTTACTGTTGCTAATTTTTAGTATTTCTATTTGGAATATTAATATACCTTTAGGTATAGCATTTGGAAATATTTTATCCCATTCTATCAGTAACTTTTAATTCTGTTTACATTGTCTTTGGATGTACAATATTTTTTTGTTTTTTATGAAGTTTGTTTCATTATTCTTTTGTTGCCTGTGCCTTTGAAATAATATCCAAGAAATCACTGCCAATTTCAGTGTTGTGAAGTTTTATGATCCAGGTTTTCTTTTAAAAGTTTATAGTCTTAAGATTTACAATTAGGTCTTTTTATCTATTTTGAGTTAATATTTGTATATGGTATTAGGTAAGGATCCAATTTTATTCTTTTTCATGTAATTATTATTGTTCAGCAATATTTAGTAAAAAGATTATTATTTCCTTCACAAAAAAAAACCCCACAAACAACAACAAATGCTGGCGAGGATTTGGATAAGTGTGAACTAACATTGTTGGTGGGATTGCAAGTTAGTGCAACCACTTAGGAAAACAGTATATAGAATCTTCAGAAGAATGGGATCAAATCTACCATTTAATCCAGCAATACCACTTCTGGGTATCTACCCAAAAGAAAGCAAACAAAACTACCAAACTAATGCATGTGTATCTATGTTCATAGCTGCACAATTCACCATAGCCAAACTATGGAACCAGTCAAGATGTCCATCAACAGATGAATGGATTACAAAACTGTGGGATATATACACAATGGAATTTTACTCAGACATTAAAAAAAAATCTCAATTATATCATTTTTCAGGGAAATGATGGAACTGGAGGACATTATGCTAAGCTAGATTAGTCAGTCACAAAAAATAAGAAATCGGATACTTTCCCTAATATGTGAAAGATAAGGAGAAATGGGTCATAGGAGGAACTCTAGATGAAAAAGGAAATCCTATAGAGGAGCAAACAAGACAATCTAAATGAGGGGATGGGAGGGAAGGAGAAGGAAATTCTTTAAAACACACAAGTACTTAAACATATAGAAGTCAACCACTAAGCCAAGCATGGGAAGGAGGAATGGGTAGGGAATGGGGTGGGAACTGGGTAGAGGCTAAATGGGTGATGTGTACATGTATGTCCACACAAGGTTTTGACCCCAATATGATGTATGAATATACTGCACCAATAAAAAATAAAAATTAAAAATTAAAAAAAGAATGAAAATAATGCATGATGGAAATTTACACTGAAATATTATTGTAAATTATGGTGAAATATGTTGGTATATATCTTTTTTGAGATAGTGTCTTGCTACATTCAAGGCTGGCCTTGAACTTGAGATCCTCCTCCCATAGGCTCCTGAGCTGATAGGGGTTACAGGTATATGCCATTATGCGCAATCTAAGTGTGTGTGTGTGTGTGTGTGTGTGTGTGTGTGTGTGTGAGCATGCGCATGCATGCTAGTGACTGAACTTAGGGACATTCTACCTCCAAGTTACACCCAAGCCCTATTTTATTTTTTATTTTGAAAAAGTCTCACTAAGTTGTTGAAGCCAGCCTCAAACCTACGATCCTTCTATCTGAGCCTCCCAAGTACTGGAATTATAGGTGTGAGCCACCACATTTGGTCCCTAATTATATTTTAAACTGAGAAAAAAGATTGATTTGTTGAAGTAGCCTAGTGGTATTCAGCAACAGGAGTATAAACAACTTTGTTTTCTTTTTGTCTCTGTTTTCTAAAAGTATTGCTTAGCTTTCAAAAGCTGGAGTACCTTTTCCTCTCCCAAATCTCAATTTACTTATTATGCAGCCAAGGAAACCCTTCTGAGTATCCCTGAGCATGTTTGCATTCTGCTGGATGTGGTGGAGATGCAGAGGTGGGTAGCATGGGTGTGGCTTCAAGGACCTTACAGTCTTGAAGGAGAGACTGTTCTTATACAAAGAAAGGCAACATGAAATGAGTCCTTAAAACAGAAGAACAAAGACCATAAAAGAGAGGAATTTTCTCGAAGGAAGTTTATACATGGTTTATAAAATCCCACAGGGAACTTCCGGGAAGATGGCGACGGAGAAAAGCGGCACTTACAAGTCCCGCTAACAATCGATCTCTATTACCACAAAACCAGCACCTTTCAGAGCCAGAAAACACCATCAGCAAAGAAATAAAAACTGTAAATACAAGGGACAGAGAAAAAGAGGGCTGGAAAAACGAGACACCAGAAAGAAACCAGCCCACAGTGCCACGGCCACGGTGGCGCGGAGCAACTGGAGCCCCGGCACGGAGCGGCCGGAGCGGCCAGAGCTGTGGCATGGAGCAGCCGGAGCGGCCGGAGCAACCAGAGCCGCAGCATGGAGCAGCATGGGCTACATCTTCCCTTGCAGCACCAGGATCCAGAGAGGAGGGAGACTCAGAAAGTAGCTAAAATCCAGAGAGGAGGTATGCCGGCCTCACGGCCTAGGATGCAGCAGCAGCGCCTTACTGCGGGCGGCAGCAGTGAGTTCACTGGACGGCTACAGACCAACGCACTCAACCAGCCACCAGGCGCCAGAGAGGAGGGGTGAACAGTGAGACAAGGTGAGCAGCTGCTGAACAGCCGGGCAGCAGTCAGCAGTTTTTTCGGCATAAGGGGCTTCTAAACCTCCCATGGGCCAGGTTCAGCACACCCCGCAGGGACTCAGTGGAGTTCAAAACCAGAGAACTACACCAACCTCACGGCTGAGGACGCGGCAGCAGCGCCTAACTGCCAGTGGCACTGGCGAGTTCACTGGATGGCTCAAGACCAACGCACTCAACCAGCCACCAGGCTCCAGAGAGGAAGGGTGGACAGAAAGTCAAGGTGAGCAGTTGCTGAACAGCCGGGCTGCAGTCAGCAGTTTTTTCAGCGCAGGGAACATCTAAAGCTCCCAAGGGCCGGGCTCAGCACACCTGGCAGGGACTCAGAGCGGAGCTCAAAACCAGAGAAGAAATACGCCAGCTTCACAGCCGAGGGCATGGAAGTGGTGCTATATTGCCAGCGGCGGCAGCTGCAAATTCAGCAAGTCCACTATAGCTTCATCAGTGCACTCAACAACCGTGAGTCAAATTGCGCCCCCTAGGGGAGATCCCAGTACTGCACTCCCAGGGACTTGTGCAAATACTCTCCCTGGGTCGGAGATTTGAGCAGTCCAACCCAGTGGGGGAGTGACGGTGGCAGAGATATCACACCATAGTCACAACTCCCTGCTGGAGAACACCCAACCTGTCACCTCCCACAGTCTAAGCAGACTCAATTGATTCCCTGGGTCTGAGACTCTGCAATACAACCCAGTAAAGGAGTAGTGGTGACTGAGATACCACAGACTCGAGATCCAGAGCACCTTAACTCATAGTGACCCAGGGAAGAACCCAGAGAAGGCACAAACTCCCAAAATCATGGGAAAGAGAAATAACAATGGAGCAGTGAATGCCAACAACCCCACAACATCAGAACCTGATAACACAGAAATCCAGAGATCTCTAGAAGATCAAATCAGGAAAATAACTGTAGAAATAATAGAGGATTTTCTAAAAGAATTCAGAGAGTCAAAAAGAGATAAAGGATGCAATTAATGAAGTAAAGGCCTCAATTCAAAGTATAAACAACAGATTAGACCACATGGAGAATAGAATCTTGCTTCTTGAAGATGATCACTCCAAAAATGAACACATAGTTTCTAATTTAGAAAAAAAAATCCGACAGCAGGAATCTGACATTGAAGAAATATGGGCCCATTTTAAGAGAGCTAACCTAAGAATAATCGGAATAGAGGAGGGAAAAGAAGGTGAAACCAAAGGGATCAACAATCTCTTCAAGGAAGTAATAGCAGAAAATTTTCCAAACATAGAGCAAAGAGGTCGATACACAAGTCCAGGAAACTTATAGAACTCCCTTTAGAGAGGATCAGAGAAGAGGATCCCCACACCACATAATTGTCAAAATGACTAATGTGGAAGCCAAGGAGAGAATCTTAAAGGCAACAAAAACAAAAGTCCATGTGACATTCAGAGGCAAACAAATTAGAATCACTCCATACTCCCCAAACCAAGTCATGAAAGCCAGAAGGGTGTGGAGTAACATATTCCAATCTCTGAAAGGAAACAACTTCCAGCCAAAAATTTCCTACCCAGCAAAACTATCTATCAGATTAGATGGGGAAATAAGAAACTTCCATGACAAACAGAAACTGAAGGAATTTATGTCTTCAAAACCAGTGCTAGAGAAAATACTCAAGGAGATTAACTGCAAAGAGGAAATGGGTAATACATGCCAGAACCAAATAAACAAGAATTCCCATCCAGCAGAAAACTAAGCAAAGAAGAATAAACAGTGTCTCAAACAGAAATAAGATCTTAACATGTTGGGAATTAAAAATTACCTCTCTATAATCACACTGAATGTAAACGGCCTCAACTCCCCAATAAAAAGACATAAAGTGGCAAAATGGATTAAAAGCCAGAATCCATCCATCTACTGCTTACAAGAAACACACCTTACAAGTAAAGATAGGAACAAACTCAAGGTAAAGGGCTAGAGCAAGGTAATCCATGCTAATGGTACTCGAAGACAAGCAGGAGTAGCAACTATGATATCAGACAAGTTAGACTTCAAACCCAAACTTATTAGAAGAGACAAAGAAGGTCACATTTTACTGGCAAAAGGAATAATCCAGCAAGAGGAAATAACAATAATCAACATCTATGCCCAAACATAGGGGCAGCTACTTTCATAAATCAAACTCTTTCTGACATGAAGTCACACATAAATCCCAACACAATAATACTGGGAGACTTCAACACACCTCTCACAATACTAGACCGATCTTCCAGACAAAGGGTCAGTAAAGATGTCTCAGAACTAAAGAACACCATTAATCAAATGGACCTGTTGGACATATATAGAATATTTCACCCAACTACAGCAGAATTTACATTTTTCTCAGCTGCTCACAGAACCTTCTCCAAAATAGATCACATCCTGGGACACAAAATGAGCACTAGCAAATTTAAAAAATGTTACATACTTCCCTGTGTCATTTCAGACCATAATGGAATGAAACTAGAAATCAACTATAAGAAGACCCAGAGAAACAACATAAACATGTGGAGACTGAACACCACACTTCTGAATGAAGAATGGGTCATAGAAGATGTAAGAGGTAAATCAAAAAATTTCTAGAAACAAATGAAAATAAAGAAACAACATATCAAAACCTCTGGGACACTTTGGGTTTTTTTTTCTTTTTTTTTATTAATTTATTTTTTAAATTGGTGCATTGTAGTCATATATCAATCACATTGGAGAACAAGACTTGAAAGGATATACAAGCACACATCATCCAATTAGCCCTCCTCCAGCCCCCATCCCATTCCCTCCCCCTCCCTCCATCACACACTTCTTTGGTGATTTACTTTGATACATTTGTTTATGTACCTCCTGCATTTTAAAGAGGCTCCGTCCTCCAGTATTACATACCCTCTGATTGGTCACATTAGTTGCTTCACTATAGGGCCCTTTCTATAGCTCAACCTCTTCCTGTTGCCCTTTTCCTCCTAGTTATTGCTGATTAAGAGAAGCGTCTGATTTATATTTTCTGCGATATTTCTCTGTGCATGCTGCGTTGCAAGTACCGATCCCACTCTTGATGGTCCCAGTAGTGGCCTGGCTACTCAGTGGACTGATCCAGACCTTGCTGGCTCAAGCAGCGGCCTTACCTCATGGGAGGCCCCAGGTCTAGTCTCGCTGGCCCCTGCACCGGTCTAACCCGTAAGCTGGCTTCGGTCCTGGCCTTGGAGGCCGCAGGAGTGGCCTTGCCTCACGGCAGGCTCCAATGCCGGCCTTGCTGGCCCCAGCATCGGCCTCACCCCTTGGCAGGCTCCAATCCCGGGCTCGGAGGCCTCAGTACCAGCCTTGCCTCATGGCAGGCTCCGGTGCCGGCCTCGCTGGCCCCGGCACCAGCGTAACCCCTCGGCGGGTTCCGTTCCCAGGTTAGGAGGCCCCAGCACTGGCCATGTCTCACGGCAGGCTCCGATGCTGGCCTCGCCTCACGGCAGGCACCGATGCCGGCCTTGCTGGCCCCAGCACCAGTCTAGCCCTTCGGCAGGTTGTTATCCTGGCCTCTGAAGCCCCAGTACCAGCCTTGCCTCATGGCAGGCTCCGGTGCCGGCCTCACTGGCCCCAGCACCGGCCTAACCTCTCGGCCGGCTCCGATACTGGCCTCAGAGGTCCCAGCACCGGCCATGCCTCACGGCAGGCTGCGATGCCAGCCTCACTGGCTCCAGCACCGGCCTAACCCCTCAGCAGGCTCTTATCCTGGCCTAGGAGGCCCCAGTATTGGCCTAACTTCACGGCAGGCTCCGATGCCGGCCTCGCTGGCCCCAGCACCTTCCTAACCCCTCGGCAGGCTCTTATCCTGGCCTCGGAGGCCCCAGTACCGGCCTTGCCTCAAGGCAGGCTCCGATGCTGGCCTCACTGGCCCCAGCACCGGCCTAACCCCTCGGCAGGCTCCGATCCCAGCCTAGGAGACCCCAGCACTGGTCATGCCTCACGGCAGGCTCTGATGCCGGCCTCGCTGGCCCCAGCACCGGCCTAACCCCTCGGCAGGCTCTTATCCTGGCCTCGAGGCCCCAGTACCAGCCTTGCCTCATGGCAGGCTCCGATGCCGGCCTCACTGGCCCCAGCACCGGCCTAACCCCTCAGCAGGCTCCGATCCCGGCCTTGGAGGCCCCAGCACTGGTCATGCCTCACGGCAGGCTCCGATCCTGGCCTTGGAGGCCCCAGCACTGGTCATGCCTCAAGGCAGGCTCCGATGCCGGCCTCGCTGGCCCCAGCACCAGCCTAACCTCTCAGCAGGCTCTTATCCTGGCCTCGAGGCCCCAGTACCAGCCTTGCCTCAAGGCAGTCTCCGATGCCGGCCTCGCTGACCCCAGCACTGGCCTAACCCCTCAGCAAGTTCCAGACCCGACCTCAGAGGCCCTAGCACAAGCCTTGCCTCATGGCAGGCTCCAATGCCGGCCTCGCTGGCCCCAGCATCGGTCTAACCCCTCTGCAGGTTCCAATCTCGGCCACGGAGGCCTCAGTAGTGGCCTTGCCTCACAGCAAGCTCCAATGTCGGCCACTGGCCCCGGTGCCTGCCTAACCCCTCAGCAGGTTCCGATCACTGTCTCTGTGGTTATTATTTCAAAGGTTCCAGGTGTAATGTATCAGATCTCTGCCTCCCCTGAGTATTGGCCACTGGCATTGCCACTGCCTCCACTGTTTCAAATCCTTCCCAGGCTCTTTTTCCACTCTGAATGTTGTCCAGTGTTCCTAAGCATGTGTGATGGTAGCATTCGGCATTTGGTGTAATTTCTCCAAAAAAAAATAAAGTTGGTAAGATCCGGTTTCTGCTTCTCCTGAATACAAGTCTCCACCACCATCGCCGAGAACTCTTTCAACACCGCATTTCTCCTTGGTCTCCGCTAAACTCTCTCCTTATATGTGATGTCTGAGATTCTTAACAATATAGAGAAATAGCAGTCCTCTTTCACGGCGAATTTTTCCATAAGTTCCAGTGCATTTAGATAAGTTTTGTCTGCATCTCCAGTGTCCTGGCATCCATAACGGCTTTCTTATCTCCTCTCCGATATTTTTCTTTATATTTTTCTGTTCTGGGCCCAGTTTCTCCAGGGGTCTGGCGTGCTACTCGTAGTTCGGCCGGGGGCCCAGAGTCCCACGACCCGGGCCCCAGCTGGCGTGCCCCGCGCGCGACCCCTGCCCAGAACCCAGCTTCTTACTAGGCCCGGTTTCTCCAGGGGTCTGGCGTGCTACGCGCAGTTCGGCCGGGGCCCAGAGTCCCGCGACCCGGGCCCTCTGGGACACTTTGAAGGCAGTATAAAGAGGAAAATTTATAGCACTGAGTGCTCACATAAGAAAAACAGAAAATCTTCAAATAAATAGCCTAACGACACACCTCAAAGCCCTTGAAAAGCAGGAACAATTGAACCCCAAAGCCATCAGAAGACGGGAAATTATTAAAATTAGAGCAGAAATTAACGAAATAGAGAATTAAAAAAAATACAGAAAATGAACAAAACCAAAAGCTAGTTTCTTGAAAAAATTAACAAGATAGATAAACCACTAGCCAACCTAACTAAAAAAAAGAGAGAATCAATCCAAATTATGAAGATAAGGGATGAAAAAGGAGAAATTACTACTGACAGTATAGAAATCCAGAGGATTATCAGAGACTACTTTGAAAAACTATACTTCAACAAAATGGAAATCTGTAGGAAATCGACAACTTCCTAGATAAATACAACCTTTCTAAACTGAGACAAGAAGATATAGAACACTTAAACCAATCAATAACAATCAAAGAGATTGAAACAGCAATAAAGAGCTTACCATCAAAGAAAAGCCCAGGACCAGATGGTTTCCCAAGTGAATTCTATAAAACCTTTATAGAAGAGCTAACCCCAATACTACTCAAACTATTTCATGAAATAGAAAAAACCGGGACTCTCCCAAATACTTTCTATGAAGCCAACATCACACTAATACCCAAACCGAATAAAGACAGTTCAAGGAAGGAAAACTACAGGCCTATATCTCTGATGAACTTGGATGCAAAACTATTAAACAAAATACTAGCAATACGCATTCAAAACCACATCAAGAAAATCATACACTATGACCAGGTAGGGTTCATCCCAGGGATGCAAGGCTGGTTCAATATATGAAAATCAATCCATGTAATTCACCATATAAAGAGAATCAAAGACAAAAACCACATGATCATCTCAATAGATGCTGGAAAAGCATTTGATAAAATTCAACATCCATTTATGATAAAAACACTGCAGAGAATTGGAATAGAAGAAACGTATCTCAACATTATTAAGGCAATCTACAATATGCCCACTGCCAACATCATATTAAATGGGGAAAAATTTCAAAAATTCCTCCTAAAAACTGGAACAAGACAAGGATGTCCACTATCACCACTTCTCTTCAATATAGTACTAGAGACTCTAGCCAGAGCATTCAGGCAAGAAAAGGAAATCAAAGGAGTACAAATAGGAAAAGAAGAACTCAAGCTTTCACTATTTGCAGATGACATGATACTATATTTAGAAAACCCAACAAACTCAACCAAAAGACTTATAGAACTGATCAATAAATTCAGCAAAGTATCTGGATACAAAATCAATCTTAAAAAATCAGAAGCTTTCCTGTACACCAATCATAAATTCACTGAAAAAGAAATTCAGAAAACACTTCCACTCAGGATCTCCCACAAAAAAATAAAATACCTGGGAATAAACTTGACCAAGGAGGTAAAAGATCTCTACAAAGAAAATTATAAAACACTGAAAAAAGAAATTGAAGAAGATCTTGGAAGATGGAAGGAACTTCCATGTTCATGGATTGGCAGAATAAATATAATTAAAATGGCCATCCTCCCAAAAGTGATCTACAGATTTAATGCAAAGCCCATTAAACTACCAAGATCATTCCTCACAGACATAGAAAAATCAGTCCTTAAATTTATCTGGAATAACAAAAAGCCCAGAATAGCCAAGGTAGTTCTTAGCAACAAAACCACGCAGGAGGAATCACAATACCTGACTTTAAACTATACTACAAAGCCATTGTAATAAAAACAGCACGGTACTGGCAAAAGAACAGATATATAGACCAATGGAGCAGAATAGAAGATCCAGAAACAAGTCCACACACTTTCAGCCAATTGATTTTTGGCAAAGGGGCCAAAAACATACACTGGAAAAAAGATAGCCTCTTCAACAAATGGTGTTGGCAAAACTGGTTAACCATATGCAGAAAATTGGAAGTTAATCCCACTTTTTCACCCTGTACAAAAGTCAACTCATGATGGATCAAAGACTTGGAAATTAAACCAGAGACCTTGAAGCTCCTTGAAGAGGGCATAGGTCCAACACTGCAACACATAGGCACAGATAACATTTCCTCAACAAGACCCCAAAGGCACAACAAATTAAAAGGAGAATCAATACATGAGATTGCATGAAACTGAAGAGCTTCTGTTCAGCAAAGGAAACTGTCAGGAACCTCAATCAAGAGCCAACAGAATGGGAGAAGATTTTTGCTACCTACACCACTGATAGAGGACTAATATCTAGAATATACAGAGAACTCAAGAAACTCAACACTAAGAAAACAAAGCATCCAATAACAAAATGGGCAAATGAACTAAATAGACACTTCACAAAAGAAATTCAAATGGCCAATAAATGCATGAAAAAATGCTCAACATCACTGGCAATCAGAGAGATACAAATCAAAACTACCCTGAGATTTTACCTAACTCCAACTAGAATGGCAATCATTCAAAACACAAACAACAACAACAGATGCTGGCAAGGATGTGGAGAAGTGGGAACTCTAAGACATTGTTGGTGGGATTGCAAATTAGTGCCACCACTTTGGAAAACAGTATGAAGAATCCTCAGAAGAATGGGAACAAATCTACCATTTGATCCAACAATACCACTTCTGGGTATCTACTCAAAAGATAAGAAACAAAACTACCAAACTAATGCATGTGTATCTATGTTCATAGCTGCACAATTCACCATAGCCAAACTATGGAACCAGCCAAGATGTCCATCAACAGATGAATGGATTAAAAAACTGTGGGATATATACTCAATGGAATTTTACTCAGCCATCAAGAAAAACTCAATTACATCATTTTCAGGGAAATGGATGGAACTGGAGGACATTATGCTAAGTGAGATTAGTTAGTCACAAAAAATAAGAAATCAGATGCTTTCCCTAATATGTGAGAGTTAGGGAGAAATGGGTCATAGGAGGAACTCTTGAAAAATGAAATCCTATAGAGGAGCAAACAAGACAACCTAAAGGAGAACAAAGGAGGGGGGAAGAGGAAAATCTCTAAAACATACAATGTACTTAAACATATCGAAGTCAATCACTAAGCCAAGCAAGGGAAGGAGGGATGGGGAGGGAATGGGGTTGAAATTGGGTAGGGGTTAAATCAGTGATGTGTACATGTTTGTACACACAAGTCTTTTTACCCCAATATGATGTTGGAATATAATGTACCAATAAAAAATATTTTAAGGAAAGAAAATAAAAAATAAAAATAAAAATAAAAATAAATAAAAATAAAAAAAATAAAATCCCACAGGATTGCAATTGGAGTGATAGGCAGTTGGGGGAAATATTTTTATCTGGGAAGAATCTGCATAGATTCCATCTTCCCATTGAGAAATAGAGAAGTATTTTTATGTTTATTTTTATGTATTGAACTACTGTTGTCAAATTAAGCCCCAGTGTTTTAGTCCTTTATTTGCCAATAGTAGAAATAAAAATTAATTTGTCCACAATCCACTGTACAGAGGTAAAGTGTCCAAGAAAGAATCTGAAATCTTCAAATAGTACGAAGTCACCAAAGCAATACAGGAATATCTGGATTCACTATGGGTCTCTCACTCCGTCCCCTGCACTCAGGACTACATCTCCTAATGCAAATGGGCAAGAGTGGATGTGAGAGGAAGAAGATGTTTTTCTATCCAGTTCAGAATCCTCTACCCAAGGGAGAAAATTGATATATGCAGTTGGAGTTTATGATAGAAATCACCCAAAGAGATATGCCATCTTTTACCTTCAAAAGCACAATTTGCTATTTTTGAACAACTTGGGGTTCAATTCTTCCATTTAGATGAGCACTTCTGTATCTAAAACATGTGTCATGAATGTCAGTTTCTTAGTGGCCAGATAGGTAAATTAAATGTGTGCCCACGATGGCTATAAGACACTGATGCCACAGGAAGCTGGCAAGGATATGCCTTGCTCAGAGGTGTACAATTTACTACTGTTTATAGTGTAAAATGTCCAGTGACCACCAGACATTTCACATCTGGGGCCAGATTTCCTCCTAAACTGTAGCCAGTTTGTACCCTGCATGGAGTAGGACTTGGAAAAGCATGCACATTAGCCCATTATTTGTGGTTCTGGTAAGGGCCCTCAGTTGTCCCCCTAGTTCTAGCATTCAGGTCTTAGAAATGATCCCTCCTCATTGAGAAACCCAGAGAGAAGAGGAGCTGCCTGCTAGCCCAGTGTGAACACAGGAGCATCCTGTGGGGATGTAAGCAACCCGTCAAAGAACTCAGCAGAAGCTGCTAGTCTTCTGGTGTTCCCAAGTCATATGAACAACTATGCTAATGGCTCTCACTGGGACAGCTTTAACCCCAAGGGCCATTTGGCAATGTTAGGAGGCATTTTCGTCACCACTGAGGAGTAGGAGGCAGTGTAACTGGAATTTGATAGTGCCAGAGGCACTGCTAAATGCCCTACAATGCTTGGGGCAGCCCCCACAAGAAAGAATGTCAGTGAAGAGGTTGAGAAAACTTATCCCATGTTCATGGCTAATGAACTATCTTTTCCCAGGGCCTTCATTTTTAGAAGTGATCCTGGAAAACTATTTTGGACTCATGGCAGATGGATGAGAGAAGTATTGAGCCAGAAAGGTCTTAGCTGCCGAATGAATCCTAGCACCAGAGATTTGTTTCTGAAGGCTGGAGGACAAGGATCCACAGCAGCCATCAGCTCCCAAACCTTCCAAGGCTGCCTATGCCTTCAGGAGGAACACTGGGATTCTTAGTGTGCCTTGGAGGGAAGATCATTTCTTGAGCTGACCACGATACGTGCTTCCAGTTTCATTTCTAGTCAGCCCCTGCTACCTGCCCTGACCTAGGCTATCTTGCCTTTCCCAGAACTTACCCTGCCCCTCATACCTGATGCCTCCCGGACACCTTTTCCTGGCACTTCCTTCTGCCTTAACTATCCTTTCAGCTCTACTCCCCTTCCTACTTCACCAATCAAGTAAAACCTTATTCACCCTTCGGGGGGAGAATTACTAGGAGAATTACTAGGAACCTGGGGGTATCCTATCTCAGAACGTCACCACACAGCCCTATTTTATTTATTATTTTGAAACAGGGTCTTGTTAAGTTGCTGAGGTTGGCCTCGAACCTGTGATCTTCCTGTCTCAATCTCCCCTGTACTGGGATTACAGATGTATACCACTGTGACCAGTTCCCATTCATACTTTAAATCCAGTAAGAACACTGCAAAAAGTAGACTGAGCCACTTCTTCCCATAAGCTATTGGCACAGCATCCTGTTCCCACTCTTAGTAACCTGCTGAATATAAATATTTAAAGGTGATTTAATAGTAGGCACATTTCAGATTATGTCTGGCTCAATGCCTAGGACATACTAACCCTCAATCTTCCCTAAACTTAGTTGAATTGGATCTTACCACACTATATTTCTTCTTTTTAAAAAATACTATTATTGGTGCATTTATAGTCTTATATAAGCCTGACTTCATAGCATAGTTCATACTGGTGTAACATACATGTGTGCAGCACTTGGTGAGCTTCCCCCAGCGCCTTCCCCACTCCTCTTTCCCCATAAATTCTATTGAGATTGCCCCTGGTATTGTCACATATGTGCATCATGTTAGTGGAATGATTCCTTCATTAATTCTCCCTCTCCTCTCCTACCCTCCCATATCCACATCTATTGGTCCACTGGGGTTCCTCCTCCGTTATCTAAAGCCCCTCATGTGTCCTGATTACTCCTTAGATTCTGCACACACACTGGTCTTCTTCAGTGCTTATCACTCATCCACTCATTGTTGAATGCTGTGTGCCATGCACTAAGCAGGCTCAGGAATACAGTGGTGCCAATAGGCCATTCTATTGGGAGGATGGCAGATAATAAAACTCATTCTGAGGTGAGAAGTGGGCTCTCGCCTTCCTGACAATCAGATGCCCTGTCTCTGCTCAAACTTTTTCTGTGATGAAAAACTTGTTTCTGGAAGCAACCTACACACAGACTCTCCTTGCACTGAGCTGGGATCTGTGTCCCTGCAGCTCGAGCAGAAGGTCAGTGTCTGATGCTACACAGAACAAGCCTGCTTCCTCTTCCTCATCATGGTGCCACAGGTATTTGAAGATGGATCTCTTGACCACCAGGGTCAACAGTGTCAATTCCTTCAGCAATCATCACATTCCATGGTTCCAGACTTCTATTACATTGATCCTATATTTTTTGAGGGTCTCCTAAATACACTTCCACCCAGTAATCATAATCATTGCCTTATATATAGGAAGAACTTACTATTAGCATTGTGAGAAGCTCTGTACAAACCTCATCTCATATCAACCCTAGGAGAAGGTGACTGTCATTATCTTCATTCTACAGATAAGAAAACTGAGGCCAAGAAGACTGACAAACCAGACGAGGGCTGTGCAGATGTTAATGGATAGGGCTTGGATTCATATCCTGAAATGAATCCATAACTACTATAAAATACTGCTTTTCTGATCTGTAGCAAATGGCCCATTGTTACATGTAGTAACTTGGCTATAAGTGCATATCATGTTGCCTTTGTTCAGATGGTTACACAACACCAGGAATTCTTTCACTCCTATCTCCTAGGTCCCAGGACTGTTAAGGCACCTGCTCAGTGCTTGGCATAACTATGCACACAGTACACAGCTTTTTAATAAATCAGCATATTTTCTAGCTAGCCCAGTACTTTCTATTTTGTTTAATTTCGTCTTACCTAAGTATAAGACTCTACATTTATGCCTGAAATACTTGGACCGCTGTAGACAGTTGAATAATGGCTGACTCACTAACCCTCGGGACCTGTGAGAATTACCTCATTTGGGAAAGGGTCTTTGCAGGTGTGATGAAGTTAAGGGTCCTGTGATGGGGGCATGACATTGAATTATGCAAATGAGACATAAATGCCACCATCGAGTGACTTACAAGGGAAAGGCAGAGGAGCTCTGGAATGCCATGTAGAGAGAAGAGGTGGCTAAAAAATGTCATTGGAGGTGCAGCTTGGAGTGATGCTGTCATAAATTAAAGAATGCCACAGCCACAAGAAGCTGGAAAAGAAATGGACTCTCCCCTAGCGCCCTAGGGGAGCACAGCCCTGCTCATACTTTTTGTTTCAGTGCAACTGACTTCTTTCAACCCTCAACACTGTGAAAGAGTACATTTGTGTTGTTTTAAGCCACCACGTTTGTGGTCATGTGTCACTGCAGCTACAGAAACCTAATAAAACAGCTGAATAGTTAGGGATATTCATTCCCTAACCCAGTGAATTAATTATTTCTCCCAAGCTGAAGTCATCAGCAATGTCAAAGATCTTGGTTGTGTCCCCTACACATGTAATTACCTAAACCTGGGCCAGACAGGGGACGTATGCAGGCCAGGCATCGCCAAGGTGTGCTTGAGGAGTGCTGACTTCACAACAGGAATCACCAAAGGGGAGTGTGTGATCTAGTAAAGAAGTTTAGGAAACACTGTGCTGAACACTCTGGGAAAGGTTTCTCTGTTACAGAATTTCTCAGAGCCTTTAATATGCTAAAGGACTCTAAAGAACCCAAGGGGAGATCTAGTCTACTGTGTTTGCTCAAAAATCATACTACCTCAGCCATTTAATGATCTGATTATAACACTGAAGTCCAAACAGCTGTTTTGCCGAAATCCACAGCTGGTAGTGGCACATTCAGGGCTATTTCCCAGGTTTCCTAACAATGTTCCTTCTACTAAGTGAGCTGAATACCAAAACAAAACAAAACAAAAACCCAACAACAACAACAAAAAAACCCACAGAATATCACCTTTGAAATAAGGGGAGAGATTCTCCAAAGACAACTTTATCAAAAGAAAGCATTCTCTGCAATGAGTTAGCTCACAGAATTCAGCCACCTGATACGAGG
Organism: Muscardinus avellanarius; assembly: GCF_963383645.1. Lineage (NCBI taxonomy): Eukaryota > Metazoa > Chordata > Mammalia > Rodentia > Gliridae > Muscardinus > Muscardinus avellanarius. The sequence continues at coordinate 195,251,613 of NC_137786.1, read as the reverse complement.
TAGGTGGATTTTTCCTGTCTTTTGTTAATTGGCATTGACCCTGGAGGTCCTCAGTTCTCCACAGAAGCTTAAGGGGCTTAGATCAAGGGCAGATTTTGAAATTGAATTTATTCAGATTAGGCAAAACCTTTGGTGAGAGGATTTACTCCCTACAAGCTGTTGCCAAGTTGGGGCTGCCCAGGCCCAGCCTGTTTTCCCGAGTTATGATCAACATGTCTGCAAATTGCCAGTAGCATCCAGGAGCCACTTCACTGGAATATTAAACCTTCAGGGCTTTCTCAGTCTCCTGAATCATCTTCTAGTTCTTTAATATTTTTAGACAGGCCTCTTGTAGGTAGCAGATGTTCTAACAATTATACCAGAAGATGATCCTAGGGAGAATGGCTTGAGATTCAGAGTCTAGAAAAATGCTCCTTAACCAGTTGGTATTCAGAAAATCATGATGCAATTATTTCTGGCAAGGAGAATATTTTGACACAACAATCTAGATCACTTTGGATCCCAGGGATACACATATTTGGGGATTTGTCTTTTAACTCTGTATCTCCCTGGTTTTCTGGATGCTGATTTTATAAACTTGCCACTGTTTGAGGCCTGTATATGGCAAATAGTAGTTACAAAGATGTTCCTTAAAGTAGATGCCTTACTTCTAAAACACAACACGAGCTACTGTCAATGTTTTATTCATTTATTTGGTACTGGGGATTAAACCCAGGAGCATTATACTTACAAGCTATACTCCCAGCCCTACTTTAGTTTTCTATTTTTGAAACAGGGTCTCGATAAGTTGCTGAGGCTGGCTGTGATCCTCCTGTCTCAGCCTCCCAAATACTAGGATTACAGGCATGCACCACCATACCTGCTTAGTTATTCTCTATTTCATTTGCAGTCTGCCCTAAGACCTAGTGTTTGAAAAGCCTTAAGTTTCAAGGTTTTTTCTTTTGTGTTTATATTTTTAAAATAGCTTATATCAATTTCTTATTACAGACACAATACATATTTCTTTTAGATATATTGGAGATCTAAAAAGAGCATAGAGATGAAAATAAAAATCCTCTCTATTTTCATGACCAGGAGAAAATAAATCATGAACATTTTGGGCTCTGAGTCCTTTAGAGCCATTTAAAATATCTCAAGAGGATACTGTTGAGAATAAACTTAAGGTAGGTCTCTCTTGTCCCCTTAGGATGGGAGAGGTCTGTGTGGCTCAGCTTGGAATCAAGCACAGAGTGGGTCGCCTACAACTCACTGAGCTAAATGGAGCCTTGTTTGTTAAACTGGATGGGGTCTGGGAACCCAATGAATAGATGATAAAACTGAGCGTTATGCATAATTGCAGTTTTTTCAAAGGCCAACCGGTAGGGAAATGACTGCCTGTGTGGCTTGGTATTTCAGTAGTTGGACAAAGACCATTGCATCCCTCTGGCTCCAACTTAGCGTTGTTTCTTTCATTAGACCAGCTGTCTCACTACGGTCATAAAATTCAATTTTATGAAGAACATTTGGCTATGCACCCAAGACATGAGCAATTATGATGCACTAATTTGGTTATGGGGAAAGAAATAATCTCTCCATGAATCCAAATTTCTAAACAACAAAAGACTAGTTTTTTAGGTACAAAAATTTTGATCTTCATTTTAACTGATTTCAATGGAAATTATTCTAGATAACATGTTTTCAAAGTCAGGCACCCTTTAGCGACACAATCTTTTCTTGATGTGATGGTCATAATTTTGAGCATCAGTTTTTCTTCTGTGCTGTAATATCATCAGACCTTCTTGGTCGGTAAATTGTATAACCTCGAGAGCTCCAGAGCTCTCAGCTTTGATAGTTTCATGTTAGCTTTATATGGATTTTCTGTCTCGCCTTCACAATCAAGCTGTCAGCTATTATTTCTTACTGCTCCCAATGTGTCTGAAATCCTCTTCATTTGTTCCCCATCTGCTAGGCTGCCCCTAATCTGTTATATGTGGGGAAGCAGATATCTGTGTTTGTTTAAAGTATGTGCAATATTAGAGTAAATAGGCTCTGAGTGAGTACTGAGGGCTCTCTTGGTCATAAAATCAGTGAGCAGACTTCAGGACAAACATTTAAGCTGCTCAGGAGCATTCGGACATCCGTTGCTTATGTATGCATATCAATCTTTTCTTGAGAAATGATCTAAATCTCTGTGCAATAAAGTGGGTCCTGGGTTCATTAAGTTATTTCTTCAAATGTCTAAAGTTGCTTCCCAACTTTAAATTGGTCAGGTGAAGAAGAAAAAAGATATAGAGCCATGTCCTCAAGCACAAGGGCCTGGCAAGCACAGGGGGGAAATCTTAGATACGGAGGTGGGTCATCTTTCTCCCCAATAGCCTCTGTCCTCTTGTTTACTTCTTAGTGCTAGGAATGGAACCCAGGGGTATTCTACTTTCAACCTACACTCCAGCCCTATTTTATTTTTTATTTTGAAACAGGATCTCACTAAATTGTTGACGCTCCCTACATTGCTGAGGGTGGCCTTGAACCTGCAATCCTCCTTTCTCAGCCTCCCAAGTATTGGGATTGTAGCTGTGCATACCACCGCTGGCCGATGTCCCCTCTTCTACCAGCATCTTAATTCTCTACTAATTACTTTATGTATTTTTTAAAATATGAAGACATACTTCCCTTCATTCAAACTCTTTTATATACTTTTATTGGTGTCTTGTAGTCTCACATTGTAACATAGTTCAGAATGATAGGCACTTGGCAAATTTCCTCATCCAAACTTTTAAAAGTATCATATTTTTTCAAATGACCAATGAGATTGATTTTTTCCTACGCTGATACAACATTCCCCCCAGATCCTAAATTTCTGAAAACACATTCACCAAGAACAAACAAGTAAATGAGATAGCCTTGTACTCTTCCAACTCACATGATACTGAGATCATTTTTCTAAGCTACTGCTCAGAATGGTGCTATGGGAACGGCACAGGCTGTAAAAGCCAAGTGATTTGCAAAATTATACCCAAACGAGGAATGACTCAATGCAAACACCTGCTTCAGAGTGATTACCGAATTATTCACAGCCTAACAGTGACCCTGCCATCAACGTGCCTTTACCCCCACTCCACACTCATCCGTATTTACTAGTAAACACCCACAGACCCGTTACCACTTTGCTAAAAACCAAAAGGCCAATTAAACAACTCATTCTGGAGCTAATGAGAGCCCGAAGTGACATCAGCCCAGCCACATCTGAATGGTGCATTAACAATCTGCATGAGATTGTCTCACACAGGGACCTCACTTACAGATGACAAGCATTGCACACCCAGGCTGTTCCCTCTCCTCCCTGTGAAAGCCACCACCCGTGGGTCTTCCCAAAGAATGTACACAGCTTTAAAATAAGAAAAAAACTGAGGTTGTAAACACCGCCCTAAGTTTTCTCTTCTTCTCTACTTCCTCTCCTGCCCCCCACCCCCTACCACTACTTTCTTTCCAGCTGTCAGTTTTTAAAGTGTATGTTTTAATTTTCCATGGTTGACCACATCCAAAGCTGTTTTAAGAGGCACGGGATTCTATTCTTCTCTAAAATCTATATGCAGCCGTGGATTACCACAGCTGGCTCTGGTAATGTTTGCACATTCTAACTTACTATCTGAGACTATTTCTAAGGCTATTGTGAGTGACATCGGGTGCATTTCTGGTGAGAAATCCCCTCGTTGTAATGTATACTATTTTAAATGGTCTTTTTGTGATCACGGTCTCTACCCTTAAACAAATGAAGGACATATTTCCCCCTATGGGTGTCCCAAGGAGAGCTTGGGAAGAAATCATCATTATCGAGGCGGTTCACCCAGACACACAGGCTTGCCTGTTACCGTATTTAAAGAAGTGGCCACAAAGAAATAGTCATTGGATTTACAATAGGGGAAACCTAGTATGCATTTCCAAGGAATCACATTTTGGGGAGAATTACAGAATAATTACACATATGCTTAGATCATGAGCATTCAATGAAGCGGACAGTATTTTGAGGATTTAAGATGTTGGTGTTGTGGTCGTCTCTAAGAAACCGGGATAATTCAGACATTCAAATGCAAAACCACACCATTTGGAGAGTGTAATGCGGTCTGTTCTGGTCACTGTTACAAATTCGGAAGGGATTCCCTGGCTGCAGACATTAGAGGCACTTAATACTTAAATCTGTTTCCAAATGTAAAGCAGAGAACAAAAGTGCAGGGCATTAATGAAACGTATCCTAACGCTGGTTAGCTGACACGTTTCATTAAAGTGTCACTTTGGAAGAGTAAAAAATAATGACAAGAGCTTTGCTGTGTGCAACTTGATAAGGTCTTCAGATGAAATATCATTAACTAATAACACATTAAACATCCATTTAATACTATCAGGGTTTTCAAGTTGGGCTTGAATTAATTTCATGCCTAGGATGTTCTCTATAACCAATTACTATAAATGAGTTACTTTCATTGGTCTAAATATATTGATTGTTTATTCATGTTTGGTTTATTTTAACTGCCAAAAATCAAATATTATTAGAAATTAATGTGATCATCTTAAGAAAAAATACTTGAAAATATAAAATATCTTGTTTATTTATAAGGCTATTAGTTATTTCCTGAAAAAATGTGTTTTTGTAGATTTTTTAAAAATAGACTTCTGTAAAAAAAATTTGCATTTTTGTTGGGTAACTGGCAAAATATTTTTCTGCTGAACTCTGAAAAGTTAAATTGCTTTTCTAAGTACCAAGTGTTTTTTTTTTCTTTTTCTTTTTAAGTGGTGCATTATGATTACACCTAAGAGTAAGATTTGTTGTTACGTATTTGCACACACACACATACATAATGTGATCAATTTCATTCTGCAGTCATAGCTTTTTTTTTAGTTAAACACTTTTTATAAAACAGATATTCAACAAGTGTAGTCCCCAAATTTAGCATTTTTGGGGGGTTAAAAGACTTCTAATGTAATATTCTAACTTCAAGCTAAGTAGTTTTCTGCTTAGGAAAAGTTTTTCCTCTGTAAATATGTGGAATTTATATTTTCAGTAAGTTTAAAAACTCACCTTTCTAAGATCTTGTATTCAAAACATCAACATAATGAAAACACTACAACTTCAGTAGCTGCCTGCATGCTTACTGGACAGATTTATGTAGGGTATTTTCCCACATTTGTAAATTTATTTGGTTTTATGCAGTAAAGCCATTCCATGAAACAGACTGAGACAAGAAATTCTCCCAACAGAACCCGCATAGCCACGGATGGAGTTCCAAAGTAACACAAAACAGAAAAGATGAAATGGAGAAATTAGTCCACAGTACAACAAGGGCTCGGAGCTGGCAATCGCGCAATGTGAAAGGTTAATCACAAGATTTAAAATCTAATCTTGCTTTCAAAGGCAGCTCATGTAATTGCATACATTGTAAAGGAAGATGAGGACAGTGGGAACAGAAACAAAAATTTAACAAGCAGGCTTGATATAAGCTGTAAATTTAATACGGAGAAAAGCAAAAAGTTGCCAAGAGTAAATGCGGACCTCAGTAAAGGGTCAGCAAGGGATCTGGGATTTTAAGAAAAGTTATTTTTTTAAAAGAAAAGGTTAGTTTTAATATGGATATATAGGATTCCAATGGGATACTCCTTAAAGGACTCTTAGACTAAATTCCATTAATTCATGTCATGTAACAAATATTTATAAGGGGTTCTATTTTTGTGCTAAAGTTGAGAGAATACAAAGATAAATCAGACCCTCAAGAAAGAGTGAGAGAGCTCAGCAGTGGGAGAAATTGGTGCATAAAGAAAGAGCAATGGCATTTCAACTACGCCTTGCAGGAGGGCAGGACGTGGCCACGTGTACTGGGAGTGGGAGGACACAGCTGTTAGAGGATGAGGGAGCCTGGAGCAGGTGCAGAGGAAGGGAGAACCTGCGCCTGGGACGGCCATCTGCCTCCCCAGGAGCAGCAGGGGCTGGGAAGGTAGATGGGGTTGAAGTCATGGGGCCTGGCAAGTTAGAATCAATTCAATGGAAAGTGGGAAACCTTCCCTGGAAGTGTTCAAAGCCCAGAGATGGTCTGATGTTAAAGGCACTGGAGAAACTTAATCTGGCTTCTGTGTGTAGGGCAGCCTAGAAGAGGAAGAAGAAATATATATTTAGGGACATCAAAATTAGGGAAGTTTGTATTCTTGAACTATAAAGTATGGGTGTCATATGCATGAGTGAAGTAGTTTCAGATTCTAAGACTGCCACTTCTTGCTAGTTGGAAAAGCAGTAGGAGGCGCCAGGGAGGAACACGTAGCTTACCAAGGGACACTGAAAACCCCTGGCCAGTTGGTGTTTCTCCGACTAAATGTCCTTGCCTTCCTGGGGAGGGCAGGCAAGGGTGGGGGGCAATTAACAGACAAGAATCATCTCCAAGGATGTATGCAGTTCTGTCATAGCATGAATATGGATACATGTCAGGCCCAATTATGACATACAGCTGCCAGGCAATCATAAGCACCCACGCCTAAGAGCTCCCTGGGGAAATAAACTACCATCAGGTGTTGGAGTTGGGTTGGAACATTACTACACATGGATACAGGGCAAGTGAGCTAAAGAACTTTCTGGATTCTTTTCTTTTGGACATTTCTTTCCCTGTTATGGTTATTTAGCATTTTATATTTCCCATAGTGATTTTTAAATATTTGACATTATTGCATTTCCTCCAATAGTTACTTCATTGTTTCCATTTTACAGGAGTCACGGAAGCCCAGAGAGGTTGTGTAGCTTGCCTCGAACTTCACAGCTGCTTGTTAGAGGAATGAGCACCCATAGCCTGGTCACCTGGTGCCTCTCCAATCACATCACCTGGCCTCCTCCTGCTATATTAAATATTTATCTACAGTCTGCTCTCTAGAAGGTGTGCTTCTACATCTAAGGAAATCTGCAGGCATTTCTGAGGGTTTCAAGAGAAAAAAATATAGGAGAGTTTTAGGGATCTCAGCTGAGAGCCCTCTGGTGGCAGATAAAATAAAGAGTTATACATATGGCAGGGAGTCTTGAGGATATTTTCAGAATCTGATTTTATGGCACGATGAGGCTACTGAAACAAAGGAGAAAATTCAAATGGCTAATCTCATCCGGGTCCCTCATTTGGCATCGTAAGGAACTGATGCCCAGAGAGGTGCACTGCATGCTCCTGGAGACTCAGCATACTAAACCACTGCGTTTCTCCAGTAAGAGAGGCACCTCTAAGCATCTTCCTCTTCTTCTTTCTCCTGTGGATTAACGTTCATGCCATATAGGCAATGCTTTTCTTGGGAGGTAGTATACAGGATAAGCTCCTGGTATTTGAAGAAATCATTGTGTAGATGACACCTTCTGGCTCCTACCCTTAATAGTCACGCGATCCAAGTGACTTTGTGCTTCTTGCCCCTCCCCACCTCAGTTTCTTCACTAGTAAGCTAGGAATATAGATAGTACCCACCCCCTTGGGTGTTTTAAGTATTGAATGACATAGCACAAGCCTAGCATTAAACAAATACTCAATATGTGGTGGTTGTTATGATTCATTGATTCCCTGTCTGCCGTGGTGTACTCAGAATTGCTAATTCTAAAGCTTTTTGTTTTCATCACCTGTAGATTGAAAGTTATTTAAAATTTTTCCCCCAGGGAAAGTAAGTGTTTTAAAGATGGTACCTTCTTCAAGCTGAAAATTGTTGTCCAGGAACCTTAGAGAGAGTGTCTCAGTTGGTCCAGGAGCCTAGCTCTTCTTCAGTGATAGCAAGACAATCCTTTTCAGAAAGTGCCAAAGGCATTCCCCTTCTGAGTGAAGCCTCAGTCCCTCGGTGGGATCAAGAAAAGGGCCAGCAACAATTCCAAGAAAAGGGCCAGCAACCCTCTACCTTCCCCAGCACTGTGTCCACATTTCTCAGATAGGAGGTACTGTCACTACCTCTCATGCTTGGCCGTAAAACAGGAATGAATAAAAGTTCCTTCCCTTTCCTCATCCACATAGCTGTCCTGAGGATCAAAGAGGTACTGTAGTGGAAGTGCTCTGTAGCATAGAGAGTTCTTACAGCTGACATTATCAGAAATGCTGTGGTTCAAGCCTAAGTTCCTATTTCAATGCATTTGTTGTATGTGTTGTCTGTGTGCCAGGCATAGGACTCTGGACTGTGCCCATTTTTCCTGTCATAGTCAGGAAAAATAGACACAGTCCCTTCTTAGTTGGAGTTCACAATCTAGTGGATTTCTGGGTCTGCCATCATTATTGTAACTATTGACTAAATTAACATGAATTTACATGTTATAATCAAATGGCATTGACAACAGCTATCAACAGACTTCCTGTGGAGTTAGATGATCCATTCAAAAACAATTTAATCTATTTTGTTTCAATGCTTACAAGTTTTTCAAGATTTATAAACAAAAGGATAGAGATTTATGGATGAAGCCTTTGAAGCTAAAATAGTTACAGAAACTTGCTGCAGGCCTACCCAGCAGAACCAAGTTAAGTTCAGCACTCTGAGGTATGCCACCAACAGCTGTGCCACTAAAGGGTTTTTGTTGTTGTTGTTGTTTGTCTTTAAATCATTTGAGGGCTGTTGAGCCCTGAATTTAAGGTATAAAAATTTAACACTATATCACTTTGGTTTGTACTTCATTTCGTATTTACATGCTCATACCTTCTAGGACTCATGTTTTTTTGAAATACAGTAGGAAAAATAATATCCAAGAAAAAGAATAAAATTATTGGAAGCTTGCAAGACTCTTTGAAGAATAAAGTCAAAGAAACATGGTGAACATTTGTTGGCATTGTAAATATTCTGGCCCTGAGCTTCTGACAAACCTCTACAAGCTAATTAAGTTCATGTCCAGAACAGATACTTAAATACTTACTACATAGAGACCCTCAGCAGCCTGCGGTATTTACAGTGGTATAGGAACTTCACAGAGGATGTGAACATATATCCCAGTTTACTTATAGCATTCCAGCTTATACGATTTGCAACTGGAATTATCAGGAGTACTCTCTTTTACTCTCAAAAGGGTCTAGATTTGAACAATAAATTATACAATCACTCTAACAATAGGCCATAGGAATAAATAAAATTTTTCCATATTCTTGGAGATTAAAAAGGGGGAAGGGGAATACTGTGCTAATCCTCCTAGGATCTACATCTGAAAACTGGATAAACTTTAAGCAACAACTATTTTCATACATTGGACAACAGTCAACTCAAGACCAGAGGGCGAACACTATGATTTCCCAAAGGTGTTTTCCAAACTTTGATGAAGATAGAATGAATCCAAGAAGGGTACAGTAGCTTCATTGAACAGAGGGAGACAGAGGACAGATTTCAGGATGGAGGCTACCGCAACTAGAATTTGTTGAAAACGGCACTGGAAAAAAGAAAGAAACACAATAAAAAGCAGCATAGATCTGCACAACCACCCATGGATCTCTGGTTGTATATGTGCATACCCAGGCTGAGACTCTATCAGTGTAGGCAAAGAACATCTGCCGGAGTGCTGTGAACTGAGCAACTGTGGGAGCTTGCACCCAGCTAGACTTGGAGTTCTCCAGAGCAGTAAGAATATTTCATAGTGACCCTGGAGAGGCACACCTTGAAAACAGGGTTAAATTAGCCTAAGAATAAAGGTGTTTTTTTCATTTTTTTTTAGTATACCCTAATAAACTTTATTTTTTAAGTCTTTACAGTTTAAATCTGATCTGCCAGAAAATGAACTACCTATATAAATAAAACTCAATATGCCTTAAAGAAAGGAATGAAATCCAGACTTTCAAAGATTTAGCATCCACAATGTCCAGAAAATAACATTTAAATTAGTAGGCTTCAAAGAAGCAGGAAAATATGATGATGACATGTATCCGTGAAAAGTCATTGGAACAGACCCAAATAAGAGAGAGATGATGGATGAGGCAGAAAGGACTTTGAAACGCCTATTATAAATATGTTCAAGGATTTAAAGAAAACATTAACATAATTGGGAGAATTTGGACATTATAAAAATGAAAATAAGGAGCCTCTGGATCTTTAAAACATAACTTCTGAAATAAAAAAATTACTTGGTGAATTTAATAGATTAGGTATGTGTAGAATGAAAGATCAGTGAATTTAGCACTGTATCAAAAATTATTCACACTAAAACAAAAGGCCTAAGATTTTAACAAAGCCATAGGGAACTGTGGAACAACACCAAGAGTTAGCTGGGTTCCCAGAAGGAAAGAAGATTGGGGTGGGGAGCAAAACACCCTGGTGAAGTTATGGCTGAAAATGACTCCAGTTTAATGAATAATGTCAATCCATAGATCAATAAAGCATGGTGAATTCCAAGAACAAACACAAATACATGCACTAAGGTATATTCTAACCAAATTATTAAGAATTAATAAAAAGACTATCTTTAAAGCAAAGAGGCCAGATATGGTGTCACACACCCGTAATCCTAGTACTTGGGAAGCAGAGATGGAGAGATTGCAGATTTGAGGCCAGCCTCCACAACTTAGTGAGGCTCCCAGCAACTTTGCAAGATCCTGATTCCAAATAAAAACAAAAATAAAAATAGGGTTGGGGTGTATCTCAGAAATATAATTTCCCTAGGTTCAGTTCCTAGCAACAGACACACATAGAAGCCAGAGAAGGAAAAAGACATAATACATAAAAGAATTAAGATAGGAATTATTACTTTCTGACATAAATACTCCAAAAGATAATGGAATAATATTTTTAAATGTTAAAAGGAAAGAAAAAATAACATATCTATAACTAATTCTGGATTAATTCTATATTTATCTATATCTATCTGTATTCTATCTTATTACATAGTTACTAATTTTATTCTGTATGGGGCTAAAGTATCCCACAAAAATGAAGAGAAAACTAAAACATTTTTAGACAAGAAAAATTGAAATAATTGATTGCCAGGATGCCTGTGCTACAAGACAATGTCAAAGGATCTGCTTCAGGCTGAACAAAAGCCAAGATGAAAGTCAGGTTCCCACAAAGGAATGAAGAACACTAAAAATAGTCACAGTTCTTATATTCTACATGAAATTATACAATATCATTGACTCACATATAACTTTATTAAATGGCATATCACTTAATAACTGTGATAAATTAACAATCATATTGTGGGTGCATGGAACTAGAGAATATTGTGCAAAGTGAGAACAGCCAGTCTCAGAAAGTTAAGGGTCATGTTTTCTCTTGTATGTGGAAGATAGAGAGGAAACAAAAGGGATTTTGGGTAAAATGAGGAGAGACCAGAATAGTGGAAGGGGGTTGGGAGTAAGAAGTGGGAGGGGATAAGGAGACTTCATGAAGGAAACAGTTCAGATAATGCTATGTCAATATATGAAGGTATCAGTCCCAATATAACACACATGGGGAGGGAGAAGCGAGGAAGTGGGGTGGGATGTGGAGGAAAATTCACCAAGTGATGTACACATGAATAAAAGTAGCACTTTGAATCTCACTGTGTTGTATAATTATAATGCAGCAAATGTATAAAAAAGCCCATATTACAAACCCTTATGCAACCAATAACAAAAGCTACAACTAATAAGCCAATGATCAAGACAAAACATAACACTAAATTCAAAATGAGGCAAGAAAATAAAAAAATTAACAGGAACAAAAATTGAGATTAAAATATAAAGCAAGATTGAAGAACAAATTTAACAGATATTCATGAAAAATAACTCTAAGAAAACTAGGAATAGAAGGTAATTTTTTCTGCCTGGTAAAGGATATCTTTTGCTGACATGAGACTTCATGGTAAGATCATGAACAAGGCAAGGATATCTATTTTTCATCACTTTTATTCAACACTATAGCTGAAGTTCAAGTAGATTAGAAAATAATTAAAACTCTTACAAACTACATCATTATATTTTTCAAATATTTTCTATCTTCAGTTGGTCAAGTCCACAAATGCAGATATGATCACACATATACACAGATGTATTCAATTGATTGTTCAAAAATAGTACCAATGTAATTCAATAAAAAAAAGGAAAGTCACTTGAACTAATGATTACTGGTGCTAGAACAAGTAGATATCCCTCTGGGAGAAAATGAACTTAGGCCCTACCTCTTGCCATATACAAAAATAAACTTAACATAATCATAGATTTTAATGTAAAATCAAAACTAAAACTTCTTAAAAAAAAAACAACAGAAGAAAAGTTTTACCACTCTCACTCAGGTAAGCAAAGTTGTTTTTTTTTTTTTTTTTTTTTTCAGTGTTGGATCAAACCCAGGATCTCATACATGCTAGGCAGGTGCTATCTACCACTGAGCTACATTCCTAGCCCACAAAAGTTTCTTTAATTTTTTTTTTTTTTACTAAGGATTGAACCCAGGGACATTCAACCTCTGAGCTACAACTCCAGCCCTGTCTTAAAACAGGGTCTTGCTAAGTTGCTGAGATCGGCCTTAAACCTACAATCTTCTTGTATCAGCCTATCAAGTACTGGGGTTACAGGTGTGTACAAAGATTTTTTAACATGATATGAAGGCACTAGCCACATGGGAAAATATTGACAAATTGGATTTCCTCTAAATTAAAAATTCAGCAACTTAGTGAGACCTCATCCCAAAATATAAAAATAAAAGGAATACAATATGTGTATGTATAGATATCCATAATGGTTCAACTTAAGACAATTTTCAACTTTATTATGATGCAAAAAAATTGCATTTAGTAGAAATCATACTCCAAATTTTGAATTTCGACGATGCTGGCCAGTGGCAGTGAGCTTCTGCTCCCAGTCAGCCATGCGACCCTGAGGTTAACACTGGATGCTATACAGAGTGTGGTGTATCAGTGTACTGTGTTGCTGAGTCATGATGTTCTATATGTTAAGTGGGTTAAATACATTTTTTACTTAGGATATTTTCAGTTTATAATAAATCTATCAGGATGCAACCCTATTCTAAGTGAAAAAGCACATACATCCCCCCAACACACACATAGAGTATATGCTTTATATTCAACCAGAGAAAATGTCAGAAACAGAGTAAAGTACATATACTGGTAGCATCAAAGAGGAAGAGAGGGTTTTTGTTATTTCTTGGTGCCTTTCCATATTTCTCAAATTTTAATGAACCTTGATAATTTTAACATTTTTTGTGGTACTGGGGGTAGAACCCAGGGGCTTTTCTACCTCCGGGCTATACTCCCAGACCTATTTTATATTTTATTTGGAAACAAGGTCTCATTAAGTTGCTTAGAGCCTCACTCAGTAGCTGAGGCTGGCTTCAAACCTGTGCCATCCTCCTGTCTCAGCCTCCCAAGAGCTGGGATTACAAGCTTGCACTACCATGCCTCTCTTGAACCTTGATAATTTTAGAAAAAAATATTTTAAGACATTTTAATATCCTCAAAGCCCTGATTTCTTCTGTCTAAACAATAAGGCTAATACAGAAAAATAGTAAGAATTAGAATAAAGTCTTTGAGTTCTATTCCTGTTGTAGCATGTATCAGAATTTCACTACTTTTTAAGAATGACTATAATAGCCCCATTTCATTATCTATATTTTACACTTTGGTGCATTATTGCTTCACGTCATAATGCACTTCATAGTCATAGTGACACAGTGGCTGACATACACTCACACAGTGCTAGGTGAGCTTTCCCCCAGCTCCCTCCCCATTTCCCTTCTTCCCCACGCATGATGTTGAGATTGGCATTGGGATCCTCACATATCCACACAATGTCAATCCATCCATGGACACAGGGGTTGCTTCCATTTGTTTTGCTCTCATGAATAATGAAGCTATGAAAATTGGCCTTAAGTTCTTGATGTCAATTTCTTTGGGTTTATACTTAGAATTATTTTTGCTGGGTCATGTGATTATTCTGCGTGCAGTGTTCTGAGAAACTGTCATACTGTTTTCCGCAGTGGCTGTCCCGTTTTACATCCCCACCAGAAACGCACCAAAGTTCCAGTTTTTCCATATTCTTGCCAATACTTGTTGAGTTCTGGGTTTTGTTTTGTGCCTTTGTGATATTCATTCTAATAGATGTGAAGTGATACCTCATTGTACTTTTGATTTGTGTTTCCTGAGGACTAGCGATGATGTTGAGTCTCCTTTAATGTGCTTATTTGGCCATTTGAATATCTTCTTTTTCTTCTTTTTTTTGGGGGGTGGTGGTGGTGGTACTGGTGTTCCTGGAAACCCTTCTACCTCCGGGCTACACTCCCAGGTCTATGAGCTATTTTTATATTTTTTTTCCTTTGGAAACAGAGTCTCTTAAGCCAGTGAAGCTGGCTTTGAACCAACGTGATCCTCCTGTCTCTGCCTCCCAAGCACAGGGATTACAAGCGTGCGCCACCACGTCCAGCTATTTTTTTCATTTCGTAAGATTCATTTTATCATTTTTATTATGTTGTTGCCTATGTTTTTGGTGTAAGATCCAAGAAATCATGCCAAATCCCATGTCACAAAACATGACCCATATGTTTTCTTCTAAGAGACTTATCATTTTAACTATTATGTTTACACCTCTGATCTACTGCGAGTCAATTTTAATATATGTTATAAGAGTCCAAATTTAACCAGATGTGGTAGCATATTCTTATAATCCTGGTACTTGGGAGGCTGAGGAAGGAGAATTGCAGGTTTGTGGCTAGCCTCAGCAATTTATTGAGGCCTTCTACAATTTAGTGAGGCTCTGTTTAGAATAAAAAACAAAATAGGGCTGGGGGTGAAGCCCAGAGGTAGACTACCCCTAGGTTTAATTCCCACTATCATAGCAACAACAAAAAAGGAGTCAAAATTTATTCTTTTGCATGTGAATATACAGGTGTCTTAGCACTATTTGTTGAAAAGACTCTTTTCCACCATAAATGCTCTTGAAATTATTGTTGGAAATCACTTAGCCAAATATTTGGGAGTTCATTTCTGTGCTATGATTTCCCATTGGCCCAGTAAGTCTGTTTTATGCCAGTACTGCATTGTTTCGATTACCATGGTTTTGTAGTAAATTTTGGAATCATTGCGAGTTTCCAAGTTCATTTGTCTTTGTTCCAGATGTTTTCCTTATTTGTGATCCCTTTATATTCTATAAGACTTTAAAGATTAATTTTTCTAGTTCTATGCAAATAATTTTATGACTTTGATAAAGATTACACTTAATATCTAGATCACTTTGGAGAATATTGACATCTTATATTACATCTTCCAATTCATGAGCACAAAATACTTTTTCATTTATTTAATGTCTTTTTAAAATTTAACATCTTTTAATTTTTTTTTCAGTAATATTTTGTAGTTTTCCATGTACGAGTCTTTCACCTTCTTGGTTCAGCTAATTAAGTATTTCATTGTTTTAATGCTATTATAAATGGAACTGTTTTTCTTAATTTACTTTTTGGTTTGTCCATTATTAGTATATAGAAGTACAACTGATTTTTATGTGTTAATTTTGTATTCTGACAAACTACTTTTATCAGTGGCAGAATACAAAATGTAGCTAAATAGCTTACTAGCTCTAACAGATCATTTGAGATCTTAGAGTTTTCTATACATAATGTATCATTTTTAATGTTTTCTTCATATTGGTCACCACGTGCTAGCCTGGCGTGATGGCACACACACTAGTAATCCCAGTACTTGGGAGGCTGAGAGGAAGACTGCAAGGTCACTGCCAGCCTCAGCGACTTACTGAAGCCCTCCACAACTCAGTGAGACCCTGCTTCAAAATAAAGAATAAAATGGGACTGAGGGTGTAGCTCAGAGGTAGAATGCCCCTGGGTTCAGTTCCCAGTATTAAATAAATAAGTAAATAAATAAATAAACAAGTAAATAAATAAATAAAATCACCTCATGATGCTATCTGATGGGTTTTATTTTTTAATCTGATTGTTTCCTATCTCCTCTGCTAGAATTTAAGCTCTGTGGAAACAGGAACGTTCTCTCGTGTCCCCTGCTTCATCAGAAGAGAAGATTGTGTTTGAGCAGCTCATGCTGTTTCTCCATATGGAAAACATCTTCTTTCCATTTCCTTAAAGTTTTGTATCTGAACAATAATACATAGGTATTACCTGTAACCAGGAAGAGATAGGTGCTAAGACTGTCTTTTGAAGGTACGGTCTATTAATCTAGGATACTGGAACCACTTGGTTATAATTACAAATGATACAGACTGTTGAGCCCCTAGACATACAGGTCCAACATATTCTGGAAATGTGACAAACCCCCAGTTGTTTCTACCTATAATAAGCCTTGAGGCTCCAGATGGTCGTGACATGACTTCTCTTTGGCCTCCATCTTCTTCATCTGTAAAAAGTAGGTGGTGTTGAGCAGTGGAAAGGGCAAGGGACTACAGTCCAAACACCCAGGTTCAAGACCTGGTGATGATTCTTTCTTGTAGTTCTTCTGCAAGATGGTCATTGCAGATAGTCTCAGTTTTCTCATCTGTAAAGTATAAAAAGCCCCGCTCTATCCACACCCCCGGGGCTATAAGAACCCAATATAAAACCCTTCTACAAGGCCAGGAGTGGTGGTGCGTGCTTGTAATACCAGCGCTTGGGAGGCTGAGATAGGAATATTGCACAAGTTAGAAGCCAGCCTCAGCTACCTTAGTGAGGCTCTCAGCAACTAAGTGAGACCCTGTTTCCAAATAAAATATAAAATAGGTCTGGGAGTATAGCCTGGAGGTAGAAAAGCCCCTGGGTTCCACTCCTAGTAACACACACACACACACACACACACACACACACACACACACACACACACCCCACACACCCTTCTACAACTTGCCAAACATCAAATTCATGTGAGTGATGAGAAAGTTTTTATAAGAAAGACCACAATCCTAAAAGTAAAATATCTAGAAGTCATTTTAAACACAAATGAAACATAACTAAAGTAAACAGTTACAGAGTGCTTACAGGTGCCAAGAACTGATCCAAGCATTTGCAAACAGAAGCCTTAAATGATGTTAAGTATCACTACTGTCCTTTTACAAGAAAGACTGAGGCACAGAGGTGCAACTTGTAACTGAATTACTCAGTGATTTGCCCAAATGCATACTGCTAGTGAAGAGCAGCATCAGAAAGAAGCAAATACAACAGATACAACATACAACAGCACTCCCATACAACAGAGCTCTTTCAACACTATGTATCATTTTGAAGGAAAAAAATATGCATTGATCTAATTTCAAACAGTAGTCTAAACAATGCAAAGGGAAAATCTATTATTATGTTACCCCATAAATGGCTCCTGTTAGAAGCTGAAGAGAGTCTAGTTTGGTGTGGTGGCACACATCTGTAATCCCAGTACTTAGGAGGTTGAGACAGGTGGATAGCAGGTGTGAGGCCAGCTTCAGGAACTTAATGAAAGCCTCAGCAACTGAGTGAGACCCTGTTTCAAAATTAAAAAATAAAAAATAAGAACAGTTTATCTCAGAGGTAGAATGCCTCTGGGTTCAATTCCCAGTAGTAAAAAAAAATCAGCTTTTAAAGCAATATATATATAAAACAACTGTCTGCAGAAAAAGAAAATTGACCTCTTTGTTACTTGGGAATTCGGCAGGGGTTGGGAGGGTGGAGCAAGGAAGACTGTGAGGAATGTCTAGCACAGTATCAAGGAGAAGGACAGAGAGCAAAGGAAAGCCTATGGAGGCATGTACGAGCCAACATGAGATACACCATATTTCTGATGAGGTCTTCACGCCTTCTTCGCCTTCAAGTAAAAACTGGAGGCATGAAATTCCTTTTTTGTCACTGTTAAGATATGGTAATGCCAAGCATTCATGACCATAAGCATGGAAAATTGGTGAAATTACAGTCTGTTCGGGGAAATAATATGGTGAAGGGAGAAAGAATCTTTGCCTGTGTTGGGATCCTGGTGGCAGCTTTTAAAAACAGGTGAACATTTTCTCCCCCTCTGTTGAAAAACATCCCTTTGTATGATATGCCAAGTAGATGTGGATGGAGCAAGGTCAAAGGAAAGCAGAAGATGACACAAATAATTGAGATATTTTTAAGGGCATGTAAGTCAGTGAGCATTTCATTAGTATCATTTCACCAATTTTCTGCTCTTCAAGAGGTAGCCAAATTGAAATCGTATCTTTCTACTTAATGAGCAAAAGAATGTGATTATGTTGCCATAACATTAAGATTTGAGATGGTCATATGACAGGCATCAAGAAATTAGGGTTAAAAAACATCTCGGTAAAAGTAACCCAGTCTTTCTCCCACATAGATTATACCAGAATTCATGAAAAATGTTATTAACATTTAATATTATTAATGTTATTAATTTAATTTTAATTAAATTTTAATATTATTTAAATATTATTAATTAAATTTTAATATTATTAATGTTAATAACAGCCACAAATCAATGTTCAAGGTAATGCATTTCTAGTGTATGCTTTATTAAAGTCTCAAGCAATACGAAAGTGTTGGTATATCTAATCATGGAGCATTTGGCGTCTATCTGAAGTACCATCTCCCAAAGTTCCAAGCCACATAATTATGTCAGTTAGTTATTGCTGCTTAACAAGCCAAAACTTTGTGAGTTAAACCACATTCACTTTCTAACTTTCCTAAGTTAAGCTGATCTACAAGAAATTTGGCTGATTTCAGCTGAGCTAACTCTGATAGTCCCCTGCTTGGTTTACTGTGAGTTGGTTAACCTTGGGTAGCTTTGGCAATGTGACTTGGCTCTGCTTGACATGGTGTCTCATCCTCCAAAAATTAGTCCAAGTGCATTTTCGTGACAGTGACGAAGCTAAGAGAAGTGAAAACCATTGAAGTGTCTTGAGGTCTAGGCTTAGAACAGGCTCACTGTCTCATTTTACTGGCCAAAGACACAAAGCTCGCTTAGGTTCAAGGGGTAGAAAAATCATAGTCCATCTCTGGCTGGGAGGAATTGCAAACTAACATTGCCAAGGAGAAAAAGAAAAAACATTTTGAAATCAATCACCATAATTTTCTAACTGGAAATGGGTTGCATTGGTATCTAAAAGTATACTGGCACTCCATTTGATTTTTAGGGTGTGTGTGTGTGTGTGTGTGTGTGTGTGTGTGTGTGTTATTAAGCATTAAACTCAGGGGCATTCCCCAGCTCTGTTTCATTTTTTATTATGAAATAAAAGATCCATGTTGCTGAGGACCTCACTAAGTTGGTGAGACTGGCCTCAAACCTGTCAGCCTCCCAAGTACTGGCATTACATATGTGTACTACTGTGCTCTGTGGGACATGTATTTTTAAGTTAACAAATATTTAGATTCCTAAGTTAATCCATAAGTCTATTATCTCACAAAGTAGAAGAAACACTCACTCATTGACAATATAGTCTAGAAATGAAAATTGAAGATCTCACAAAAATAACAAAGAAAACAATAACATTAAATTAGAAATTGTTATTTCTTAGGTAAATGTGCTTTAGAACGTCAAGTTTTGTTCCAATCATTTTCCTGAACTAGAGAATGTTATTCTAAGTAAGATCAGTCCATCTCAAAAGAAAAAATAAACAAAATCAAGGGTCATATGTTTTCTCTCAGATGTGAAAGCTAGAGAGAGAACAGGAAGCAAAAGGAGTGTCAGAAGAATGGAGAGACCAGGAGAAAAATGGAAGTGGGGTGGGATCAGAGTAAGGAGAGTAAAAAGGGACACCGATAAAGGAAACAGCTCAAAGAGTGTTATGCCTGTATATGAAGGTATCACTACAAATCTCACCACCTGTATACAGGGAGTTTGAGGGGAATATGCAGAGGAAAATATCCCAAGTGCTATGTGTGCATGTATACTTGTATCACTCTGAACCTCATTCTAATGTATAATTACAGTGCATTTATAAAATTAAAAAAAACAAGTTTTGTTAAAAGATCACTATATGGGACTTTATTTTCCAGTGCTGGGGATGGAACCCAGGGAATCCTTCACGCTGGGCAAATGCTCCAGCACCCAGCTACATCCCCAGCCCTACATGGCTCTGCTGAGTCATAAGGGTAGTGATTGTGAGAAAAATGAGCAATGCCTCTAACGTCTCTAAGCCCTTCTTTGTCACCTGCCTCTTCCACTATTCTCTGCCTGCCCATCAAATGCCGTTTGGGCCCTACACCAATTCCATTCTCTTTAACTTTGGGAAATTCAGGCAGCTGAAATAATGTTTAGGTTGGAAATTTTTATTACAATGAAGATATTTTGCGTGTGATCATTCTGAGAAGAATTTCTCATTTTCATGTGCTTAGAACTTAATGTCGCTTATTCCTTTTTAAAAAAATTTTATTGGTGCATTTTCGTCATACATCTTAATAGAATACAAGAGGGTAGAGGCATATACACACATATCACTTATTAAGCCCTTTCCCAATTAGCCCCCCATTTCCTCCCGTCTTCCAATTCTTCATTTTTGACTTACTGATTGACTTTAATATGTTAAAAACATAAAAAAGGTAAAAGATTACTGGTATAGTTGTCTCCTGCCCCTGTTTCTTTCTGCCCCTAACTCCCTACTTAAGCATGCCTCTGGGTTTAGTTCTATCCACCCCCCCTTTTTTTTTGCAGTGCTGGGGATGGAACCTAGGGGCATTCTACCTCTGAGCTACACCCCCAGCCCTAGTTTTTATTCTTTATTTTGAAACAAGGTCTCAATGAGTTGCAAAGGGCTTCACTAAGTAGCTGAGGCTATCCAACAATCATGATCCTCCTGACTCAGCCTCCCAAATGCTGGGATTACAAGTATGTGCCACCACACCCCGCTTCTCCAGCCCCTTTTTTCCAGTTGGGCTTTCTTTCCAGGTTACCTCAACCATTCCTCTAGCTTAAAATCCAAGGAGTAGCAAGGTACAGTGGTGTACACCTGTAATCCCAGTACTTCAGAGGCTGAGAAGGAGGCTCACAAGTTCAAGGCTAGCCAGTGTGTAGCTCAGTAGTAGAGTTCCCTGGTTCACTCCCCAGTACCACAAAGAAAAAAAAATTCCAAAGAGCACCAATGGCAGAAGAGCAAAAGCTAAGTATCTTAGTGTGTATGCTAAGGAGGACATGTTGTCTGTAAAGATTTAAAAACAATACTATCATAAACAAGTGTGAATTTTATTATTAGTACCAGTGATAACAGGGTCCTTCCAGGGAGTGTGGTCTTATTTAAGTTCTAGAGAATCTTTATGATTACTGTTGAGTTTTAATAAAAACATGTAAGCTTCAGATTTGTACATTTTTATTACTTTTTAATAAGCACTGTATTCGACATGGGAGTCAAGTTGGAAAGTGCTCATATACAGTCAGCCTGTCTCTTCCCTCACAGGACATGGGCAGACTTGGCTATATTTATTAATTTCAAGAAAAATTCTTAATGGTATAAAATGATCCAAAAGTGTGCCAAGAATAGTTTGTGTCTCTTCTCTGTCGTACTACATATTCCTGTGTTTGAGCAGGACTCAATTAAACAAGTTGCAAACAAACAATTAATCCAAAATTCAAAATACACAATTATGGTACAAAAGTTGTGAAAATAACAAAATGAACTATCATTTTGTCATTCTGTGTAAACATTCGGAAGTTTTGTTTTTGAAATTAAAAACCGTGAAACAGGGTGAACTATATAAAGTACAATATTTTTGTTGATAAATATAAAATACAACTCATGCTTAAATGTTTTACCAATTTGAGTATCATTAAAATGAAAAGATAAGCCGGGTGCGGTGGTGCACACCTGTAATCCTAGTACTTGGGAAGCTGAGGCGGGAGAACCACTGGTTTGAGGCCAGCTTTAGCAACTTAGTGAGGCTCTATTTCAAAATAAAAAATAAAAAAGACTACGTATATACCTCAAAGGTAGAAAGTCCCTGGGTTCAATCCCCAGTATAAAAAGTATACTTTTATAGTTAATTTTTATTTAAAATCAAGAGAGAGAGTAGTGTGATGGCAAATACCTGTGATCTCAGTACTTGGGAGGCTGAGACAGAAGGATTGCAGGTTCCAAGTTAGCCTTAGCAACTTGGCAAGACTCTATTTCTTGCTTATTTTTGTGTGGGGTGTGTGTGTGTGTGTGTGTGTGTGTGTGTGTGTGTGGTACTGGGGGTAGAACCCAGGGTCTTTTCTACCTCCAGGCTATACTCCCAGACCTATTTTATATTTTATTTGGAAACAGGGTCTCACTAAGTTGCTGAGAGCCTCACTAAGTAGCTGAGGCTGGCTTTGAACCTGTGCCATCCTCCTGTCTCAACCTCCTAAGCACTAGGATTACAAGCATGCGCCACCATGCCCAGTACAAGATCCTATTTCAGAGCAAAAATAAAATGGGTCTGGGGGAATAGCTCAGAGGTAAATTGTTCCTGGATTCAATCTCCAGCACTACATACAAAAATCAAGGATGTATGAGTATCAACAATTATTACATGATTATTAGTAAAAACCATTTCATCATATAGGGAGGGGATATTACAAAATGATTGACTATAGCTGTCAAGCACACTAGATATACCACTGCTTGAGATATGTTGTACACACCCAAATTTCCACTGCCAGCAGAGAGCTTTCCTACCCCTCAGATTAATCTATTGGAGTGGCTTCTTCACACCTCCACTTGAATGTCCTATAGACACCTCAAAGTCAGTCATCACAATGGACCCACAGTAGGCTCTCTCCCATGCCACTCCAGCTTGGGCCTTTTTCCAGGCTTTCCAGCAAGTGATGCCACCACTATTTGCCCAGTTACTCAAGTCAAATCCCAGGAGACATTCTTGATTCTGCCCCTTCCCTCTCTTTCCATATCCACATGATCACCACGTAATTTCCATTAATATTACTCTGGTTCAAAAGGTCTGGCACTGTAACCTCCCAGTTTTCCTGTGTTTGCACTTGTCTCTCTCTTATCATAACATGCCTCCATTGCCTTCCCTGGACCAGGGATGTTGGCCCCTCTCAAAAGCTTTCGATGACTTCCCATTGTTTTGAACCTTGTTACCATGGCTTCTAAGCCTCTGAGTTTCCTGTCCAACATCATCTGGGGACACTTCCATCCTTGCTCAGGTGCTTCCCTTTAGAGAGAGCTTGTTTCTGGTTCTCACGCTCCCCAGTCCTTTCCCCAACTCAGAACTCCCAACTCCATTTCAGAGGAGCCTAAAAGGCTTCCATTCCAGCTCATGTGAGGTCTTATTCTTGCCCTTCTTGAATTTGTGGAATAAATGTCATTTCTTTAGAGTAGCCTTCTTTTACTCATAACCATTATCAGTTCATAACTACAGTGTTTATTTGGCTGCTGATAAATTATTTCTTCGCTATAATGTAGCTCCACCAGAGCATTAACTTGGTCTGCTTATTACCACTGTATCAGTGTCTAGCACAGGGAGGTCATATGTTGGACATACAAGAACTATTTGTTGAGAATGAATGAATGAATGAACTGTCCCTTCTGCTCTACATCCATATGATTGCTGCCAGGATGCCATGTGACATCGCCCCATGTATCCCAGAGAGCACATTCAGCTCAAATTGAAATGCAAAACCCCTGCCCCAGAGATTTGGAGCTGAGATTTAGAAAGTGTTATTCAGTTCTTCTCAGATAGATAAAGTTGCAACATGAAAAGCTCAGAAGCTATCAACACTTCACTTTCCATCATGTGAACCAGAAAACCAGAAACAACAAATTGGCAGAGAGACAAACGAAGCAGATGTGAAAAGCGATGATTTCCCACAGGGACAGGTCCTGATGTGCTAGCGTGCCGGCTCCCAGGTGTTCCCGAGGCCTCCTTACAGCTCTGCCCTGCGGCCACTGCAGACGGCAGAATCCACCAGCTAAAACCCTTTTCACTTGAGCTTGTCCAAACTGAATTTCTCTTTCTTGCAATCTTTAAAATACCATAAAAGCAAAACTTTTTGACCAAAATATGATGTGAATAAATAAGGGCTAGAAGTTGCTGTACCCATTGAGTGAGCTTTTAAAAAAAAGGAATGGAAGGTAAGTGGACATATGTCAGTGTCACTCTTTAAAAACACACTGAAGCCGGGCGTGGTAGCTCAGAGGTAAAATGCCCATCAATCCCTGTACCAAACCAAACCCAAATACCGATACACTGAACTAAAAATTATCAGTCAAAAAAGATAATAAGAAAATGAGATAAATCACCACAGGATTCACTGAGAGGTGTCCATTGGGATGGGGTGTGGGACATAAACAGCAAGTAAGGAGGTGCCCTCAGAATTAAGGGGGGAGCTGCCTACAGAAGGCAGGGTTATAGCATGTATGCATTTGATATAATAATGAATTTAGGTGATTTCACATCCTAGAAGAGAACTGACCATGGGACATTCATCAGTGCCCACTACATCAGGGTGCCAAGCGTGGCCTGCACCTTTGGCTCAGTGTGCTGTCTGTGCATTGAGTAAAAGTGGAGGTGCTAGTCTGAAATCCAAGCCAAGCTCTGCTTGCCAACCCATCAACTTGTAGCTGCTGTAATTTCCCAATGGGTTCTTTTTCATACAAAGATTGGTAGTGGTTCTGCCTGAGGCCCAAAGTTTCCAGAAAGTGATGGAGCACAGGATGCTCCTTGGCTATACCCATACATTATTACATTATTAAAATCTTCCCAGAGTAGAAGATATTTCAGTGATATGTTGAGTGATTTACAGGTACATAGGCAAGGGGCAAGATGTTTCCAGCAAGGAAACAGTGCGTGTGGGAGCTAAAAGGAAGATATTTGGTGATTTGTGCCAGGTACTGTGAGCAAGTCAGAAAAGCTAGTGGTTTGGGTGCAGAGAATGAAAGGATGGAGAGGAGAGAGGTCATCAAGAAGGGCAAGGTAGAGCGATGAGAATGTAGCTCAGTGGTGAAGTGTATGCTTAGCCTGCACAGGAAACTGTATTCAATTCCCAGTAGGAAAAGAAGGGGAGGAAGAGGAAGAGCCAGGTGTGTGTTCTACACTAAGGAGTTGGGTATTTATACTCCATTGTACAGAGCTGCTGAATGAATTCAGGCCCGAGTGTGACCTGGACCAGGATGGTAAAGGATTGGAGAAGGCCAGGCTTGGAGCAGGGAGACCTGCAAGGGGCACTGGCATAGTAGTTTAGGAAGGTATGGTAAGGGCCCAAATCAAAGCAGTGGCAGAGACCATTGAAAGGAGAGAACACACTGAGTGACACTGTGGGGTAGGATGGAGATTATTTAGAGACCATAGCTCTTGCTTTGCCTGAGACAATTTCAGCTGAATCAGTTATTAACAATGCCCCTTGCATTCATTAAAGTGTCCTTGCTTGGAGGAAAAATTGTATGTTGACTCTAGATGTAGGGCATGAAATAAGAGGGGTGGGATGTCCTTCAGAATCTGGTTTGGACATCCAGGGATCACAGTTCCAGTTACTTGTGTAGAATGTAGAAAGAGCAGGGTTGAGTCCGAAAATAACAGGATTATCACATGCTGGTTTTTAAGGTGCTTATGAGACACTTGAATAAAATTACTGAGTAAATAGTTTAAAATATAGTATAGTACAGAAAAAAGATCATAAAATACTTGAAGATAATTTGTCATTATTACACAATTCTTTCCCCTAATATTTTCCTCTACTCTTCAAGTGTATAAAGTTCTACACCAGAAACTCAAAATTGTAGATAAAAAGCAGAAGTAGCAAACTGGGCGTGGGACGCATGTTTGTAATCCCAGTACTTGGGAGGCTAAGAAAAGAGGATCGCAGGTTCACAGAAGGCCTCAGGTACTTAGTGAGGGCTTCTGCAACTTAGTGAGAACTTGTTTCAAAACAAATAATAAAAAAAATAGGGCTGAGCATGTAGCTCAGAGGTAGAATGTCCCTGGGTTCTATCCCCAGTACTGCAAAAAAAAAAAAAAAGTGGAAGTTACAAACATAACACATGGCAAGAGCCAGACCAGTGGATTTTACTGATTGACCTTGACAGGATATTTAATTTCTGCTGCCAAATCCTTTCCCAGTGGGAACCTGCTTGCCTTGAGCAGGAATGCTTTGCAGAAATTTTAGAATCTCATGCTCTCGGCATTTAAATAGAATACACAATAAATCAGTAAAAGGACTTGTAGCTTTTCATCAAACCATTTGAGGTCAAAATATTCCAAATCATAAAATAAAAATGTTCACAGACTACAATTACAAACCATTTTTGGGTTCTAGATTTAAAATTAAAATGCGAAGAGTAACATTAGGTAAAGTGAAAAGCTAGCTTCTCTCATCCACTGCTTGCTCAATGGTTTTCTAAAACATAGCATAGCATGCTGCCTTAGCCAGTTGTCCCTGCACCCCCAGCTCTCCATCCCTCCTCTCCCACTGATACTTGGGTTGAACTTCAGCAAAGAAACAATTAGTCACAGCAACAGCTGAAAGGAGAAGTGTCGGTAAGATGGATTAGTCTTGTTATCTCGGGTTCCAGCACCCATCAGAACCCCAGGACTCTGCCTTCTTCTCACAGCTTGTGCTGGGGAGAACCAGGGCTGGGAGCTGACCATACCCACTATGCCCACCCCACTCTCGACTCCATCCTACAGACCACCTGTCCATTCTGCTCTATCACCAGCCTCACTGGGCACTATTTACCCCTATACAATCCAGTAGCACACCGCTGCACCATCCTAGTTGATTAAGAAAAACTACTAAAGAGCATAATTCCAGAATGTACACTCAGCAAAGAGGTGCCCACTTCTCCCTTGCTCGGATTGAATGTGGCCTAGAGAGGAAGGAAACCAAGGGAGGCAGATGGGAACTGCCTCACCTACCAGAATAGAAAGCACATGAGCTTCAGGACATTTATTACAAAATGATTTGTCATCAATGAGCCCTGAGACCGCAGGCAAGGCCCTTCTTGGCTGATTTTGGTTCCTAAGCTAGAAATCTGGAAGCAATCCTTCCTTTCCTCCTTTTTCAGCCATCCCGCTTTCCAAACACATCTTTAATAGCTGCCTGGGCTTTATGCCACAGCCACTCTCCAACTTACAACTCTCCATTGGCTTCTCAGTGGTCATAGGATAAAGACTTGCCTCCAAGTCAGGTACTTGAGGGGCTGAAACAGGAGGATCACAGGTTTGAGGCCAGCAACATGGCGAGACTTTGTTTTATATTAAAATATAAAAAGGGGTGGAGATGTAGCTCAGGAGTAGAATGCTCATAGGTTTAGTCCTCAGAATCAAGAGAGAGAGAGAGAGAGAGAGAGAGAGAGAGAGAGAGAGAATGAGAGAGATCTGTTTTCATAAACTCCACAATCAACCCCTTTAAGATCTTGTAGAAGTAGAAAGATAGTGACAAAACCAGCTGTATTTTCTAACCATTGACCCTGTTCCTGGGGTTACTCCACCACACCCCTGGATGTTGGGGTCTGTCTGCTTGCTGAATCCACCCATCACTTAGAACTGAAACACATACACACATCCCTCCACCATTTGGCCTGAGGAGGGCTTTATAATCTTAAAAAGTATATATTTTTTTAAAAAATATTTACTTAAGAAAATTATTTAGAACTCCAGAGAGATTTTGCTTATATGGATTATATCTGTCACTTATTACTCTACTAAAACTGAGAGAAATTTTAAATATTGTTAAGTCAATATCCAAAAATGTCATAACTTGTTAACATAAATAATATACTTAGATAAAAATAACTATTTCCAGCGAGGTATACTGGCACACGCTTGTAATCCCAGTATTTAGGAGGCCGAGACAAGGAGGATCACAGGTTCGCGGTCAGCTTCAGATACCTAGTAATGCCCTCCACAACTTAGCCTGTTTCAAAATAAAGACTAAAAATAGGGCTGGGTGTAGCTTAAAAGTAGAATGCCTCTGGGTTCAATCCCCAGAAACTAACACACACACACACACACACACACACACACACACACACACACACTTTCAAAAAAAAATTAGGGGGCAGCGTAGCTTCAATTTTTTTGGTGGTACTGGAGGTGGAACCCAGAGGCTCTCTACCTCTGGGCTATACTCCCAGACCTATTTTATATTTTATTTGGAAACAGGCTCTCACTAAGTTGCTGAGAGCCTCACTAAGTAGCTGAGGCTGGCTTCGAACCTGTGTGATCCTCCTGTCTCAGCCTCCCAAGCGCGGGGATTACAAGCGTGCGCCACCTCGCCCGGCGTAGCCTCATTTTGCATGTGTGCCTCTCTCCTTAGAAGAGAGTTGGGTTTTCTTCACATTTGCTTCCGCACTTGGATCAGCTGAAGTATTTCATGCCACATGGCCTCAGGCAAACTCCACTTTATGCTAGTGAGAAAATAGTTAATATTCTTATAAAAGTAATTTTTAGCCCCTAAAAGACTCTTGGGAACACCAAGAGAACCTCTAACCTAGTGGTAGGTAGGATGAATTAAATTTTTCAAGATAGAAGACCTGGGAAGCAGTAAAGCAGACCAGGAAAAACTCAGAATTAGGAAAACAGGGGTGGGGGGAGAGGGCACCAAATATAGTTTAAATGTATACTATTTATGTTCAATAAAAAAATTGTTAAAAGAAAAAAATATATAAAAAAACCTCAGAATTAGGTGCGATTAGATTTGAATCTCACTGCAGGAACTTCTGCCATATTATGCCATTCTGTATTGTGCTATGTTATACTATACTATGCTGTATTGTACCATGCTATATTTGATACATTACATAAATACAAAAATAAAATATTAATATATTTTAATGTAATGTGATATAATATGCTCTGTATATTTTTCTAAACTAGATAGTATAGGTCAAAGTGTGTCAAAACAGTACATAACCTTTTAAGGTTAGTTTATCTATTTAACTGTCTCTGACTATCTATCTCTCTTCCTCTCATAATTACCACGGCCCAGACACTGTGCCAGCACCTTATTTTATTTTCACAATAACCCCATGGAATAAATGCTTCCAGGGGAGGAGATGAAAGGGTGGGGAAAGCATTTCAGACAGAAGGAACAGAATGTGTAAAGCCTGATGACAAGAAGGTCAGGCAGGTTTGGGGATTTAAAATAAAAGCAAACTGACAGAACTCAAGGAGGGAAGAGGGGCAGAGGGTGGGGACCAGAGCAGCTGCAAGGGAGAGGCCTTGGGTGGGAGCGGCTCATTCCTGGCCTTGTAGGACAAGCTCGGGAATTTGGTCTTTATTTTTCTGAGCCGTGGGAGACCATGAAAAGATTTGAAACAGGAATGACATGGTCAGATTTACTTTTGAAAAGATAGTGCTGTCTGAGACATATGTGTTCACATTAAATGAGGCCACTTCATTACTGGTAGTGACCCCTGATGAGGAGGTTAGTGGTCACAAGGGGGTAAAGGTGGTTCCTGGGGAACCTGGGGACTAGTAACCTTCTAATTTTTATTTTTATTTATTTATTTATTGGTGCCGGGGATTGAACCAAAAGCTTTATGCACTCTAGGCAAGCACTCTACCACCAAGCTATGTCCCCAGCCTAATGTTCTGTTTCTTGATCTAGACTCTGATTACATGAGTTTATTTTGTGAAAATTCTTCAAATTGTACACCTATTATGCATATACTTGTATATTTTTGTTGTTGTCGTTGTTTTGGTGCTGTGATTCAACCCCAGGTTTATGGACAGGCTTAGCACACACCATCAATCATTGAACTATACCTCCAGTCCTTATATACACTTTTTTTTTTTTTTTTTTGCAGTACTGAGATGGAACCCAGGGAAATTCTACCTTCAAGCTATACCCCCAGCCCCATTTTTATTCTTTATTTTGAAACAGGGTCTCACTGACTTGCAAAGGGCCTCACTAAGTATCTGAGGCTGCCTATGAACGGTGATTCTCCTGTCTCAGCCTCCCGAATGCTGGGATTACAAGCCTGCACCACCATATGGATTTTACATATACTTTTTAATGACTATTATACTTAAAAAATGTTGTAATGATGCTGGCTCTAATGTGAACAATCAATTAGAAGGATGCAAGAGCAGAAGCGGAGAGATCCACTGGGAGATTTTTGTCAAGGTATAGGCAAGAGATGCTATTGACTTGAGCTAGTGTGGGAACAGTGAAGGTATAGAAAAGTAGGTGCATTCGAGAGCTTTTTAGGAGATGATGGGGAACAGGAATGTCAATGATATTGCCTAAACCTCTACCTTATATAGCTTGATGAGTGACATTTATTCCAGTCACTCAAAGAAAGCAGGCAATGGGGAAAAAAACCAAGTTGCTTGTTGTTGCTACTGTCGGATTAAGGCGGGGGGGGGGGGGATGTATAAGATAAAATTTAGATGTGTTGAGTTTGAGATATCATGGAAACATCTAAGTGGAGCTGCTAGTGGCTGCTGCCTATATGAGTCTGAAGCTCATAGGTGATCTAGAGATTTGTAGTGAGGGACCATTTGTGAAACTGAAGCCATAGCATGGTTGGTCTCACTTAGGGAGAGAGCACAGTGTTAGGAAAGCAGCTGGTCAGCCAGGCATCATGGCGCATGCCTGTAATCCAAGCACTTGGGAGGCTGAGACAGGAGCATCACACATTCGAGAACATCTCCAGAAACATAGTGGGACTCTCAGCAGCCCACAGAGGCCCTGTTTCAAAACAAAAACTAAA
Organism: Muscardinus avellanarius; assembly: GCF_963383645.1. Lineage (NCBI taxonomy): Eukaryota > Metazoa > Chordata > Mammalia > Rodentia > Gliridae > Muscardinus > Muscardinus avellanarius. Next base: position 195,221,107 of record NC_137786.1, on the reverse strand, counting down.
AAGGACTGGGGGTATGACACAGAGGTTGAATACCCCTGGGTTCAATCTTCTGTAACCCCACCCCCAAAATAAAGAAAAGTAGCCAGTCCATGCATTTAAAAGGCTGGTGCAGGCGGATGCTCCAGTAAAGGAGAATGTGGAGGAGCAGTTAGAGAGGAAGAAAACTATAGCCTCTTTGGGGAGCTTGGGGAAGGGCGTTCTTTCAGCAGAGTGTGGTTACGCGGCCTAATGCTGGCAAGGACAAGTGAGATAAAACAGTAAAATGCTCACTGGAAAAACTGCTTTTTGGATTTAGTGACCCAGTGGTCACTGGTGACTTTATCAAGCGCTGTCTTGGTAGCATGATGAGGGCAGGTGATTAGCCGGACTGGTTAAGGGGTGGGTGGCAGGTAAGAAAAATGGAGAAAGGTGGTGGGCAGAGCTTCTGAGAAGTTTGACAAAGAAGAAGGAGAGAGCAGAGGAGAGGGAAACTGGAACTGGTAGGGGGTTGATGTTGTTAAAGGTAGTGGAGAGTTAAGCATGTCTAAGCACTGGGATTATAGGTATGCACTACCATGCCCTGTTGCATGTTTAAACAATAAAGAAAAGATTCAGGAGATAGAGATTGAAAATCCAAGAGAAAGAAGAAGAGAAACAACAGGTACATTTTCTGCAGAGGGAGAATCCAAGAGTCAGAGGTTTTGGTCTTAAGTAGAAGGTAAAATACTTCCCTGATTATAGGGAAGAAAAGGAAGATATATTCAGAAATTGGTGGGAGCAGAGACATCAGAACAGGAGGTTAGCAGAGTTCTCATCTGATGGCTCTATTTCCTCCAACATGGGGCCATGTGCTGCATGGTGAGGAATGTTACACATACTGGGAGAAGCTCCAGGATTTTTCACCTTCAGGCCAGTGTCCTATGCTTGCACCCAGCATTGCAAACATGCATCCAAGAGTCACACAGAGATGCAACATTCAGGTGTCACACATGCTCACTCCCATCTTAGAGAGCAACTCAGATGCTATTCTATTCACTCACATGTGCATGCACGCTTTTACCTCTAAGATGTCCCTACAAAATGGCTTTCAAAGAGGTGGCTGATCCAGTTGCAAAATAATGAGGGGAAAACTCTGAAGTTCTAGTCTGATCTCCTTGCTTGGCTATCTTTCTTCCTCTCCCCTTTCTCAGAGAAATCCCACCTTTTCTCTCTGGGGTTGCATCTCAACAGAGTCCAGTGTGTTTCTGCCCTCAGAGTATGTGGATGCTCAGTAGATGCCCACTGACTGGAACCAGCTACAGTCCAAGCTCCAGGAGCCTCTTTTGGAGGAAATTGGTGAACTTCCTGAGGGCCTGCAGAACTATGCTCATCCTCAGGCCCACTGATGGTCACTGAGAGCCATTTTCAGAAAAACATAGAAATTGTTACAAAAAGTTTGGTGACTATAAGGATATTGTGGGATTGTGGGTCAAAGACTCTTGTCCTAACAAATGGCTTTAGATACGATCTCCTTTTGGGTTTCACTGTTCTTATTTGTAAGTTAAAGGACTTGAATAGGTCATCTTTTAGGCCCTTTTCATCAGTATAATCCTATGATTCTATCTCTTTGACTTCTAAAACCAGTTTTTCAATGGGGCAATGTCTGAAGACAGGAAAGATTATTTAAGAAAGAGAAACTACAGCCAGGAATTATTTTTTGTTGTTGTCCACCCCCCCCCATCCCTCCGCCACAGAGCCCGAGAGATTGCAGACACTGAATCAAAAGTTCAACCCAAGAGGGCTATGGTAACATATACCTATAATCTCAGTACTTGGGCAGCAGAAACAGAAAGACCATAGAAACCTAGTGAGACCTGTTTCAAAACAAAAAATAAAAATGGACTGAGGGTGTAGCTCTGAAGTAGAGCACCTCTGGGTTCAATCACCAGTAACACACACAGACACACACACACACAGACACACACACACATACAGACACACACACACACACACACAGACACACACACACACACACACACACACACACACACACACACACACACACGTTGGACCCAAAAGTTTCTGGTCTTTTAGCTCCTGTGCTAGGGATGGAACCCAGGGGCTTTCTACTGCTGGGCTACACCCCCAGCCCTATTTTCTAATTGATTTGAAAAAAGGGTGTCACTAAGTTGCTGAGAGCCTCACTAAGTAGCTGAGGCTGGCTTCAAACCTGTGCGATCCTATTGTCTCAGCCTCCCAAGCGCGGGGATTACAAATACATCCAGCCCATCCTCTGATGGCTTTAAATGTCAACTTGACTAGGTTATAGTTCCCAGCTATTTAATCAAACACTGGGTCTTACTGTGAAAGTATTTTGTAAATATGGTTAAAATCTATAATCACACAGTAAATCACACAAAGGATGGACCTCAATAGTGTGAGTAGTCTTAAGAGCAAAACAGTTTTTCTTTTTTTATGTGGATCATATTGAAAATGGCATATATTCAGAATGTGTTTGATGTCCTCTCCCCCACCCACTTCTCCTTCCAAAACAGAGTTTTTCTGAAGATAAAATTCTTTTGTGTCAAGACTGTAACATCAACTCCGACCTCAATTTACAGCTTGCCAGATGTGCCCTATAGATTTCAGACTTACCAGTGTCCACAATCACATATACCAGTTCCCTAAAACAAGGATCAGTTTGTGAATGATTACACACACACACACAGTCATGCTTATGTGTGTATGCACATTATGTGTCTGTATCCTGTTGGTCTATTTCTCTGGGTACATTGACTGCCAGTGCATTGGAGGTCAGCAGGAAGCGCAGAGTTGAAGATGTCATTCTCATGATAATAAATGCAGAGGGTCAGAAGTGTGCCTGGGTTTTTAGTTTCCAGAAAGAAGCAAGAACAATAGGCCAGAGGCTTTGATTCTAAAATTCTGTGTGTTTTAAAGTCACTGTGATATCTTCAAATTGGCTAATTATGCTACTTCCTGTTTTTCCCCATTACCAGCCCTAAAACAGTTAATGCCAAAATGTGACAGCTAGTTTCAGATGAGGCATAAAAGGCACAGCAGAGCAGAGCGCAACTACTCTGTATCTGTAACTAGGAAGGGGAAAACCCAAAGGGAAGTGTTGGGGACAGGATGCAAAGTCACAAATGCAAGTGGAGTCCCAAAATCTATGGCAGGAAGAAACACAGTTATACAAAGGCAAATCCAGGCAAGCTTCTGATGGTTGACAGCAGAAAGGCCTCTGGATAGTCAGGTGCACAGCACATCCCTGTAATCCCAGTACTTAGGAGGCTGAGACAGGAGAATCGCAGGTTTAAGTCCAGCCTCAGCAAGAGGCAAGACCCTACTTTAAAATAAGAAAGAAAGAAAGAAAGAAAGAAAGAAAGAAAGAAAGAAAGAAAGAAAGAAAGAAAGGGCTAGGAGTGTAGCTCAAAGTAGAATGACTCTGAATTAAACTCTCAGAACTGGAAAAAAGAAAAGGCCTCTGATATCTCCTCTATCCTGAATGTACAGTTTCCAACACTGGCTCCAGGATATACAGAAAGAGAGTCCCATGCTCAATATTGCCTCTGTTTTCTGAGTTCACCTACAGGATATTAAGCATGTAGCAGCAAAACTAAACAAAAACTATAGCCGAGGCCGGTGACACATCCGAGTGTTCCCAGATGGGCATTCTAAGATTCTGTCCAGGCCAACTCCAGCAGGTGATCCTCTCATGTTCCACTAATTCAATTTGTGTAGAAATAAGCATAGCTCATTGGCTAAATCTGCCTTTTTCCTAGAGAGGAATTTGATATGGCTTAAAGTTGCCAGCTTAATTCCCATCTCCTGTTATAATTAGGAAGCTGTATTTCTACCTAATTATAATTAAGAAATCTGAGATCTGGAAAGGACCCTCTAATGCATCAAGTTCAGCCTCCTCATTCAATGGCGAAAACCTAGAAAGCCACAGAGAAACCCCAAATAAGGAAGGCAGCCCAGAGTCTAAGTGATGGCATCAGAAGCTGCACAGTAAGATCAGTCCTGGCTGCTCAAGGAGGTGATGAAGGTGAGGCTGGGTATTGAAAGATGAGGAAGTGATGGTCCATTTGCCAGTAGGGTCCAACTTATCCTCAGAACTTCTGTGCTATTTCTAACCATTGCTTAAATACTTTAAAAAATGAGGGTCTCGGCCTTTGCAGCTGCCCAAGGAGCTGCCTGCCCGATATTACCACGGAAAGATAATTCGGGACTAAAAACGGACTTAGGACCACATCTTAAGCAGCGAGCAGCAGCCACCAGAATTCTGTGTGCCCACCAGCGACCAGATCACAACTGCATAGAGACTCCCATGGATTCCTGCACCAATTCAGGTACCTGAGGGCGCCCTGGTAAGTTGGGGTCCTAGCGTGTGCGCAGCCCCAACCCCCCAGCATGGGCTCAAGCCTCAGACCCCAGCACTCTCCTCGCGCAACTTCCCTGCGCCACGGTCCCCTGCTGGTAGTCAGTACCTGTACACTGCTACCTCTAAATTGAAGTCTGCTTGTGTGTCTAGCCCCTGCCACCTTGCCAGAGCCGGCCTTCCAGGCTGCAAAAGCCCTGGGTGACCCGGAAATCTCCGTGGGGCACCCCCAGCTTCTACGTCACACGGGAGGCAGAGACCATTGCTGGACAATGCGCACTGGACCCTTGAGCACCTACCCTGCACCCCTGGCCCACCGCTGGGTGTTCCCACCCTCCTGGTAACCAGAGGCTTAGTGCTAAGCAAAGAACACAGCTCAATACACCTTGGAAGAGCATACCAGCAACAATAGACAGCTGCATCTACTCTCACTTGGGTCCAGTATTAGCAGTGCATCCAGCCTGCACTCTTGGAATAGGCAGAGCTCTGGCAGTAAGTGTGGGCATCCAGGAACCAGCACCCATTTGCCCAGGGTACATCTTGGGACCACACCGGCTAGCCCAGCTGGAATTTCCAGAGACACAAGAAAATCCATCGGGCCACAAAATCTGCTCAGGACCTCAGGGGGAGGTTTCAACTATACTTTGGTCATTCTCCACCCCTGCTGTAGGGACGCTCAGGCTGGAGGCTAGGGTGGTGAGTGCAGAGGTGCTGACCACAGGTTAGAATTTCACAGAACCTGTGAATTGTACAGAATCAAATAACAGTGAAATCAGACATCCGGACACATAAACCTAAAGCAGCTAAAGGAGAGAAAGGTGTCCAAACACCCAGAGTGACTTAAGAAGATAAAAATAGAGTACAAAGAAAATGAAGAGACATTGGATGGTATTCTGAAAGCTACCAAAGCAATCAGATACACACATATTATTTGGACCTGACCCCATATGCGTAAATAAGGAGGACTGTTTGTTTTACTTTTAATGTGGATGTTTTGTTGTATTTTGCTTTTACAGTGCTTTTGTTTTGGTAGGGTTATTGCTGTTTTATTTTTTTTTCTTTTAACCCACACTTCTTTTACTTTAACTTGTTGTTATATACATATATATATATATATATATATATATATATATATATATATATAAACACACATTGGATAGTTTGCCTTATTTTTTTATTTCACACAGCTGCTAGTTCCTTTTACTTTTTTCTTGTTCTTTTTTCCTCTTTCTTCCTCTTCCCTTCCTTTTTTTTCACTCTCCTCCTTTTATTGGTTTTCCTTCATTTTTCTTGGATTACATAAAAGTCTTGGTATCTTGGGTGGATTCTTTTTTTTTTTTTTTATGTCTGTCTGCTCCTTCCATCATCCCTATTTACAAACCTACCCACACTAACCTACATACTTTTCTCCCCCAAAACTTTTCCCCATAATATACCTCCTGGTTTAATACTCAAAGTATCTCTTATATCCATAATTACTCTACCAACGACAAGAGTCCTAGTAGTTAACTCTCTCTCATTCCTAACAAGTTATTACCTTATCATACTTAAAGTCTTTCTCAACCTAACATATCCTCTACCTAATCTGACTCCTTTACCAATCACCCCAGCTCCTTGCACATCACCCACCCTCAACACTGGAAAGGCTCTGCTGACTAACCAATACCCCCAAACTCCTAATATTAAGATTTGACTAAGCACAGTACTCATGAACGATGGGTAGAAATCAGAAAAACAAGACAGAGAACGCTATAAATATGAGAACCAGGAATTATGAAGAGACAGCAGAAATCACGAATACTGACCTACTAGAAATGCAAGAAGGGGAGTTCAGAATCTTGATGTTCAATATGATGAAATGATTTAAAATGAGTATAGAGGAGGTTAAAGGTGAATTAGAAACACTAAAAAAGAATCAGAAAGAGGTCTGGAATGAAATGAAAGAGGCAATAAGTGAAATGAAGACAGCAATAGAAAGAAATTCTGGAAGATTAGATGAAATGGAAAACAGAATATCAATATTAGAAGACAGTACATCCCAAACCGAAAACACAGTCAGCGATATACAGAAATCTCTACAGCAACAAAACCTAAACATCCAGCAATTATGGGATAATATGAAGCGCCCTAATTTACGGATAATAGGCATCGAGGAAGGGATTGAGGTACAGACCAAGGGCATCTGTAATATCTTCAAGGAAATAATCTCAGAGAATTTTCCAAATATGGAAAGAGACTTGAATCTTCAAGTCCAGGAGGCATACAGAACTCCACTGAGACAGGACCAAAGAAAAACCACTCCACACCACATAGTAACCAAATTGACCAGCATAGAGGCCAAGGAAGGAATCTTAAAAGCAGTGAGAACAAAAGGACTGGTGACATATAGAGGCAAAACAATAAGAATCACCCCAGACTATACAACCCAGGTTAGGAATGCTAGGAGAGACTGGTACGACGTGATTCAGACCCTGGAAGAAAATAACTTCCAACCAAGGCTCATCTATCCAGCAAAACTACTATTCAAGATCAATGGGGAAGTCAAAGTCTTTCAGGATAAACAGAATCTCAAAAAATTCATGAATTCAAAGCCAACACTAGAGAAAATTCTTAAAGAAATAAATCATAAGGAAGAAAAAAGAAGCAGACTTCAGAATCAGAGAAGAGATGAAGTTAATAAGTGGGCCATTTAAGTAAAGAAGAAAGATCACACCACCCAAGAGTAGACAGAACACAAAATGACAGAAAACAAAAATCACATTTCAATAATATCTCTTAATGTCAAAGAACTTAATTCACCAATCAAAAGACATAGACTGGCAATGTGGATTAGGAAACATAATCCAAATATATGCTGTCTGCAAGAAACTCACCTCACAGCCAAAGACATTCACAGGCTGAAGGTGAAAGGATGGAAAAAGATATACCATGCCACCAGTGACCAAAAAAGAGCAGGGATAGCAACCCTGATATCCAACAAAACAGACTTTAAACTAAAACACATCAAAAGAGACAAATCAGGGCACTTCCTTTTATTAAAAGGAACAATACACCAAGAAGATATAATGATAGTAAATATTTATGCCCCAAATGTGGGTGCAACCACATTTGTAAAACAAACCCTTCTGGACATAAGATCCCAAGTAGACCCAAATACAATAATTCTGGGAGATTTTAATACGCCTCTCACACCACTGGATCGATCTTCAAGGCAAAAGATGAGTAAAGACGCTTTAGAACTAAAGGAAACTATAAACCAAATGGACCTAATAGACGTTTTCAGAGTATTTCAACCAGGAACTACAGAACACACTTTCTTCTCAGCACCCCATGGAACCTTCTCCAAAATAGATCACATCCTGGGACACAAAGAAAATACCAGCAAATTAAAAAAATGTAATATAATTCCATGCATCTTTTCAGACCACAATGGAATCAAAGTAGAAATCAACAACAGGAAACTCGAAAGAAAGTACTCAAATTCATGGAGAATGAATGATACACTATTGAATGATGAATGGGTAAGGGCAGAAATTAGGGAAGAAATAAAGAAATTTATGGAAACAAACGAAAACAGAGACACAACCTACCAAAATCTATGGGACACCATGAAGGCAGTTCTAAGAGGAAAGTTTATTGCATTGAGTGCCCACATAAGAAGGACAGAGAACCTCCAAGTAAAGAACCTAATGACACAACTAAAGGACCTAGAAAGACTGCAACAGTCTATTCCCAAAGCCAGCAGAAGACAAGAAATCATCAAAATTAGGGCAGAAATAAATGAAATAGAGAACAAAAAAACAATTCAAAGAATCAATAAAACAAAAAGTTGGTTCTTTGAAAAGATTAATAGAATTGATAAACCCCTGGCCAACCTAACCCAAAGAAAAAGAGAATCAACTCAAATTATCAAAATTAGAAATGAAAAAGGAGATATCACCACTGATAGTAAAGAAATTCAAAATATTATCAGAAACTACTTTAAAAATTTATACTCCAATAGATCTAAAAACCTGGATGAAATTGACAGATTTCTAAGCACAGTTAACCTTCCTACACTCAACCAAGAGGACATAGCAAGCCTAAACCAACCAATAACAACCAAAGAAATAGAAATGGCAATAAAAATTCTTCCACCAAAGAAAAGCCCAGGCCCAGATGGGTTCCCAGCTGAATTCTACAAAACCTTCAGTGAACAACTAATACCAATACTTCATAACATGTTCCGGGAAATTGAAAGAGAAGGAACTCTTCCAAATTCCTTCTATGAGGCCAGTATCACATTAATCCCCAAACCAAATAAAGATACCTCAAGAAAGGAAAACTACAGACCAATATCCTTAATGAACATAGATGCAAAAATTCTAAACAAAATACTAGCTATACGCATTCAAAACTATATCAAGAGAATAATACATCATGACCAAGTCGGTTTCATCCCAGAAAAACAAGGCTGGTTCAACATACGCAAATCAATACATGTTATTCACCACATAAATAGAACCAAGAACAAAAACCACATCATCATAGCAATAGATGCTGAAAAAGCATTCGACAAAATCCAACACCCATTTATGTTAAAAACACTGCAAAAAATTGGGATAGAAGGAAAGTACTTCAACATCATCAAGGCAATATACTGCAAACCCAAAGCCAACATTATATTGAATGGGGAAAAACTGCAAGAATTTCCGCTTCAGTCAGGAACAAGACAAGGATGCCCACTATCACCACTCCTTTTCAATATAGTCCTTGAGACTCTTGCTGCAGCAATCAGACAAGAGAAGGAAATCAAAGGAATCCACATAGGAAGAGAGGAAGTAAAACTATCCTTATTTGCAGATGACATGATCCTTTATCTGGAAGACCCAAAGAACTCAACCAAAAGACTTCTGGAGCTGATCGACAAATTCAGCAAAGTCGCAGGTTACAAAATCAACCTAAAGAAATCAGTGGCCTTTCTTTACGCCAACAACAAATCCACAATGAAAGAAACAAAAACAACAATTCCATTCACTATAACCTCAAAACCTGTAAAATACCTAGGAATAAACCTAACCCAAGATGTAAAAGACCTCTACAACAAAAACTATAAAACATTAAAGAAAGAAATAGAAGAAGATCTTGGAAGATGGAAAGATCTCCCGTGCTCATGGATAGGCAGAATAAATATCATCAAAATGGCCATTCTGCCAAAACTGATCTATAGGTTCAATGCAATTCCCATTAAAATACCAGTGACATTCTTCAGAGACCTAGAAAAATCAATCATGAACTTCATATGGAGAAGGAAAAGACCTAGAATAGCCAAAGCAATTCTCAATAACAAGAAACACGCAGGAGGCATTACAATCCCAGACTTCAAACTATACTATAGAGCAATAGTAGTAAAAACAGCATGGTACTGGCACAAAAACAGATATACTGACCAGTGGATTAGAATAGAAGATACAGAAACAAACCCACACATCTTTAGTCAATTAATCTTTGACAAAGGGGCCAAACACATACGCTGGAGAAAAGACAGCCTTTTCAACAAGTGGTGCTGGGAGAACTGGCTAACCATTTGTAAAAAGATGAACCTAAACCCCTATATCTCACCTAACACAGGAATCAACTCAAGATCGATCAAAGACTTAGAAATTAGACCTGAGACTGTGAAGTTAGTAGAGGAGAACATAGGTTCAACACTCCAACATATTGGCACAGGCAGTAACTTTCTCAACAAAACCCCCAAAGCTCAGGAAATTAAAGCAAGAATAAACAAGTGGGATAACATCAAACTAAAAAGTTTCTTCTCATCAAAGGAAACTATCAATAACCTAAAGAGGAAGCCTACAGAATGGGAAAAGATCTTTACCAGCCACCATTCTGATAGGGGGCTAATATCCAGAATATACAAAGAGCTCAAAAGGCTCTACACTAGCAAAACAAACAACCCAATCAAGAAATGGGCAAATGAACTAAATAGACACTTCACAAAAGAAGAGATACAAAGGGCTAATGGATACGTGAAAAGATGTTCTTCATCACTGGCCACCAGGGAGATGCAAATCAAAACTACACTGAGATTCCATCTAACCCCAGTCAGAGTAGCAAGCATAAAGAAATCAAACAACAACAAATGCTGGCGAGGATGTGGGGAAAGAGGAACTCTTTTACACTGTTGGTGGGAGTGCAAACTAGTTCAGCCACTATGGAGATCTGTGTGGAGATTCCTGAGAAAGTTGGGAATAGATCCACCATATGATCCAGCTATACCACTCCTAGGTATCTTTCCAAAGGGGTTGAATTCAGAGAAATACAGCAACATATGCATACCTATGTTCATAGCAGCACAATTTGTAATAGCCAAAATATGGAACCAACCCAGATCACCATCAACAGATGAATGGATAGCAAAACTGTGGGAAATACACACAATGGAATTCTATTCAGCCATAAAGAAGAACAAAATTAGATCATTTGCAAGAAGATGGAAAGCCCTGGAGAGCATCATGTTAAGTGAGATCAGCCAAGCACAGAAGGAGAAGATACACATGTTTCCTCTAATATGCCCAAACTAGAAAACACAAAGGATACCAGTAGGACCCCAGATATTAGAGGGGAAATACTAGCTAAGTTTTAATGGAAAGATAGGAGAGGAGAAAGGCCGATCTGGATTAATGAGGTTCTACACCTGAACATGTGTAAAATAATGAATAAGACATGGTTAACCTGAACAACCATTGGTGGGGGGGGAGGGGGCGTGGGGGAGAGGGCACCAAATATAGTATAAATGTATACTACTTATGTTCAATAAAAAATTGTTAAAAAAATAAAATAAAATAAAATAAAATAAAAATAAAAAATAAAAATAAATGAGGGTCTCACTATTTCATTAAGAAGACCCAAAATGATTTTTTTTTTGCAGGCAAAATTAAATGTCTTGCTGGGCGTGGTGGTGCACACTTGTAATCCCCACACTTGGGAGGCTGAGACAGGAGGATTGCACAGGTTCGAAGCCAGCCTCAACTACTTAGTGAGGCTTTCAGCAACTTAGTGAGACCCTGTTTCCAAATAAAATATAAAATAGGTATGGGAGTATAGGCCGGAGGTTGAAAGCCTCTGGATTCCACCCCCAGTACCACCAAAAAAAAAAAAAAAAGATTTAAATGTCTCCTTGAACTTCTACCTATTTATGGCGTTTTGTCTTGGCTGTACCTTAAGTTTATCTGTAAAACTAATAAAAATTCCTAATGCCCAGGCTAGACACCAGGCCAATCAAACCATAATTTTTGAGGGTAGAACCCAGGCATTCATAATGTCTAAAGCTCTTCAGAGATCTCAATGGGAGCCAAGTTTGAAAAATGCTGCGTTCAGCTCGGTTCTTGTATTAGTCAGTTGGGGCTACCATAACAAATACCACTGGCTGTTGGCTTAGATGGCAAATATTTCTTTACTCACAATTCTAGGGGCTGGGAGTCCAATATCAAAGTGTTGGCAGGTTGGAGTTTCCCAGAGGCCTCTCTTCCTGCCGATGGCGGTGTCCTTGCTGCATCCTCCTCATCTGGCTATTTCTCTGTGTACATGTATCCCTAGTTTGTCTCTTGTCTCATAATGATCATGCCCAACAGCTTCAATGACCCTCAAGGGCAGCAAACAAATAAACAACAGCCAATGTCTGGCCCTCACTATCTGCCCAGTGAGTAGAGCATGGCTAGGCTATTTTTGTCACCTAGATCTCTCCAACAGATGTCTACAGAGCAACCTCAAAAATACTGGAGTAGTACAAGGGACTTAGGGAGCAGAGGGCACAGGCCAAGGGAGCCAAGGTGCTGCGCCTTCTCTCTTCCCACACATCAGATGACATTTTGTGGCATACGACCTAGTTTTAAACAAGTGTATTATACAAAGTAGAGCTTGATCATTACTGTAAAATGTTTGGTATTTATTTGCCTGAAACAGTACTTCTCATATAATAAGTGTCAATAAATAGTTGTTGAGTAGATAAAATATTTTGTTACATTTGAAATCTGTTTAAAATACTATGAGAAAATTTAACATGTAAAGTCCTTAAGTTTAATTGCAACTCTTAACATTTTGAATAATTGTAAAAATGTTTTAAGTTTTGTCTATTTGTGATTTCTAAGAATTTTAAAAGTTTTCCATTCAAGAGTTTTTTGTTTTATTTTTTGTTTTATTTTGTGGTACTGGAGGCTGAAACCATGGGCGTTTTGCCACTGAGCTACATTCCCAGACTTTTATTTTTTCCTTTTGAGACGGGGTCTCACTAAGTTGCCCAAGCAGGCCTGGAGTTTGTGATCCTCCTGCCTCAGCCTAAGAATCACTAGGTTTATAGGTATGCGCCATCATGTCCAATTCAACATTTAACAGTTTTTATCAGAATTTTAGATAGCCATTTCAAACTTAAGACATAATATGTATTTTTTAAAAGTCACCATCTTAAGGCAATGTTCTCAAAAGTTTCCCTATTATACTTTTAAAAGACTTTATTTCAGAGGTATTTTTCATATATTACAAATTCAATATTTCATATCTTCCCTAATAATTTGCATTTTATTTTTCTTATCAGGATCACATAACATATGAAGAAAATATGGTGAAAAAAATTTCAACCACCCTCATATAGACACTGGCAAATCTCTTCTAGTTTATCCAGCTGTAACTTACAAATGTTATATTCATATGTATTTATTTTATGATAAAAAAAAAGTTTGGGAAACAGTGATTTTTACTTCTCTCAGTAAATGGCATTACCGTCCAAATTATTAGGCCAAAAACCTGGGGTAATTTGGATTGTTCTTTTTTCCTCCTGTTAAGTCCAATTTTTTGGCCAGTCCAGCTGTAGCTATCTTCAGTTTTCCCCTCTCCACCTACCCTTTTCCACCACCAATGCTTTCAGCTGGACCAACACACCATCATCTCTTGTTGGACTTCCGCAAAAGATTCCTAACTGGTCTTCCATCATCTGTATTTCTTGCCCTTCTCCAAGTTCTTTTCCAAAGGGCAGCTGTAGTATGACTTTATACCTTTAATTAGATCATGTGATGTCTCCTCAACTCCTAAAAATCTCCCTAAGACCCTTCACTTAGATTTCCTACTATGGCCTGATCTGACCTTGCCCTTCCTCTGTAATCTTTTTTCTGTGGCTCTCCCATAGATCTGGCTCCAAGCACACTGGCCTTCTAATACCAGGAAGAGAATCCTCTAGGACAAAGGTCAAGGTTAAGTTGAGATACTGAGCAAGCAACTAGATATATGGAGGGTATGGAGTTCAGAGGAACATCTGAGCTAGAGATGTTAGTTTGGGAATGCATTAGAAAGCTAGATGAGACCAGTAAAAAAAAAAAAAAAAAAATTAAAAAGAGAGTAAGACTAAAGATTGAGCCGTGGACCTGTTAAAACATTTGGAGGTCAGGAGGATGAAAAAGAATCCATTAACTGGCTTGATTGAATCTCTCTATAGTGTACACATAGATCAAAGCATCACACTGGTGCTCCCTTTGCTAACATCTACTACAATTGCAACAAGACAAAAAAGATTAGCATGGCCCCTGTGCAAAGATGGCCCGCAAATTCATAACATGTTCCATAATGAGTGAAATATCACCTAAGAAGACAGAACTATAATTTGTCAATTGAAGATAAATTAATCATATTTAAAAAAAAAAAGAAGGAATCTTTAAAAACAAACAGATACAACAGCCAGTGGCTCAGAAGAAAAAATCAGGGAGAGTTGAGGGCCTTAGAAATCTTCTAAGAAAGTGTTTTAAAAAAGGTACAATTTCAGAACTTACCAATTGGAGCTTTGATTCAGTATGAACATGCAAAATTTGTTTTTGTTTTTAAATACATCTACTGGTGTTATTATCAGAAAAGCCTGTGACAGCCTGCCAACAGAACTTGGCCCATTTAGAAGAATCACTTGTCTGGGACCTTCTCTCTCTCCATTCTCTCTCTTTCTTTCTCTTTCTTCTCTCTCATTCTTTTTTTTTTCTTCTCTTGTTCTCTATTTCTCTCTGTGAAGCTGGAACCCAGAGCCTTTTGCATGCTAGGCAAATGCTCAACCAGTGAGGCACCCTACTCTTTGAGGCCCTTTTTAAACATAACTTCCTCAGACTTCGCCCAATACACTAAATATAAATTTCTAGGGGACTTAGAATTTGGCAGCTCATCGTCTAAACTTGGTTCTTTTCAGGACTTGTTAAAAAAAAAAAACTGATGGATCAGTTCTCTTTTTATTTACAAAGGCTGATAGACCATTACTACCATCCCTAAGCCTGAAGGTGCTTTCACTAAAACCCAGAGAGTGGTATGTTAGGTATTGGCAAAGCATCTTAGATATAAACTAGATATAAACTAGATATAAACTAGATATAAACTTAGATATACACTAGATATAAACGGTTAGATATAAACTATATAACCAGCAAGCAAATGAACAAGAGTCTCTAGTCTAGACATAATAGAAGCACTATAGTTCTCTGCCTAAGGTTCTTAGTGTTTTGTTTTAGCTGATCTTCGATTCCCAAAGCACACAGCTTTCTTCCGGTCTGGTCCTCAGGAGCCACATTTACCACCACGTGCTGGGGGCCGACGATGCCTGGAAGGTCCTTCACACCCCAAGTTAATGGTTCCCTACCGTCTTCCCAAACCAACTTTCACCAATCTGGTCCTTCAGCTTCTGTGTTCAGAGACTCTAAATTTCTTACTTTGAATGTTAAAACCCCTCCCTGTCCGTCTGATCAAAACGGGAAACTTTCTGTCCTCTGACAGAAACCATTCCCAGTTGACCACCTGATGTGTACTTGGGGTTAATTAGAAAATCCCATCAAGAGTTCAGAGGCCAATATCAGCTGTCAAAATCCCACATTCCCCTCTTTCCCCTCTTTCAAGTGCAAAACGACCTGTGTCTGAAGATGTGCTGGGGATAAAAGGGCACACACCAGCGCTGGGGACTTTGACGCGGCCCCATTCACCGCCCCACCACCATGAATACCGCAAAACCTCAAATGAAAGTTTTAATCTCCCCACTGCATTCAGCCTAAAGAGAAAAGGGCTTCCTTTTAACAATTTTCCCCCTTAAACCCTTTGTGTCGCAATGCTCCTGAAAAAAGCGGAGATTTCACTCTGACCCGGCCAGGGCTTTACGCCAAAGAAAGCAATGCGCCCTCAACCCCTTTGTGCTCAGCTAAGAAGCGCTGGCGGGTCCGAAGCAACCGCGCAGAAGCGGCCCGCGCAGTGGTGGGGCGCGCGGGGGACAGCGATGCCCGCGTCCCTGCAGATGCCCGCTCTGGCCTCTTGACCCCGATAAGCCTAATGGGACGAGTATGATCGCACCGTGAGCCCCATGGCTCTTTGAAATCGGGAGCACCAAAGCTCATAAGCAAGGGGTCCAATTAGGCCCTCTGTTTCCATATTGCACTCAAAAGATGGAAAAAGGAAAAACAGCCACATCGACTCCACTTCAAGGTCAACCCTCTGGAACCAACGTTTGGGAGAGAGAACCTCCTACAGCTCAGAGGCCCGGGGCTGGCTTCTGGGAACTAGATTTCGACTCCCTCTGCCACGCCTACCTTTGGGCGCAGACTGGGGACCACTCCGGGAGCAGAAACTCCGGCCCTCTGCAAAATACTTTGGGTGCAAATCGCTTCTCCTTTTCAGAGCCGGGATTCCCAAGAGGACATTGAGAAAAGGCAGAGCCAGGTTCAGTCTGGGCCGACCTTCGCCATTACTTCCTTTGTACGTAATTAAAAAACACTGGGATGCTGGGAGCTACCAATACAGCCTCCCTCCCCCCATCTCTTCCAGCATTAAAAAAGAATGTTTGTTTAATACGTATGACGTTCGCGTCTTCTTTATTTCCTCCGAAGAGTTCCTCAAAATGTTTGAAATTAGCGCCTGTATGAATCCGAAGTATCAGGATTAAAACCAGAGGCAGTTTTGAACCCAACACGGTTTTATTGGCGCCCTAATTTGGTCTTGCTTAATTCTGACAGCCCACTGAATACCACCTTTTCAAAAGGGCGTTTTTTTGTTTTTTGTTTTTTTTTTGTTTTGTTTTGTTTTTTGTCGAGCGGCCAGAGTTCAAAAGGTCTCAGGGAAGCGCCAGGGCTGCGTGCAGGGGCCTCCAGCTGAAGAGGCGCTCCAGCTCCCGGCCAGCGCTCCCCACAAGCCTGCCAGAGCAACCTCCCTGGCTGTTTCTGTCTCTTCTGTGATGCTTCTACTTCCTTGGCCTTTTCATCCTTTCTGAGCATGATTTTTATTGTGGGTCAGAGACAGTAGGCAGGTTCTTTGCCACTGTCCACGTCCAATTTTTCTTCGATTTTTGTTTTCTTATTTGCCAAAAGCCCTCCGCTTTCCTTCCCGAACCAGCTCTATTTGGTGTGATGACTTGAGCCTGTGCAGTCTTCGGGCCTGTGGAGGGGGCATGGGGATAGTTTTAAAAGGGCTCTTAGATTCAGCGGTCTGAAGGAACCGCGCGGAGAAAGGAGTAGTCTGGGGTGATTTGAATGATCGTTCCGTTTAGCATTTTTAAGAAAAGTAGTAACAAAAGCCAAACAGCAGTTAAAAGTGTCATGTATCTGTGTCCAGTGGTGTGTCTTTTTAATATTAAAAAGTGCATATAAAGACCTTAAGATTTTCTTACTTTTTATTTGCCTCTTGTTAAGATGGTAGAAACTCTTCCTTTGATCATTTTAGGTGGGGAAATTTTAGCAAACTTCTTACCCCCAATACACAGCCACATACGTACAACCTAGAGAGCAGGAATAAATAAATCACAAGAGTGGTAATGCTGATTAACTTAGCTGTATCTACCTTCTAACAACCAGACAAACATGTTTTAAAACAATCCACAAATGCCTTAAAGTATTTCTAAGTTCCCTTTCAGTTCCAGTGTTCTATAAGTAACGTTTCTCAGCTTTTGTGTAGGTCAAGAGAAATTATAATTTGTCAAAACTATATCTAAATAATTAAATGAGTGCAATAAAATTTTAAGGTAATTTTTACACATTTGGGGGAAATCTTTAAAATATAAAATATTTTCAATGCACAAATATTTTTCATTTTTCAATTCTATAAAGTGAAGACTTTTTAATAGGAGCAATTACACCCTTATTAATGTTTTATAGTTCTGATTTTTCTTAAACTAGGTTTCTTTAAAACTAGGGATAGCTTTCTTATACTCCAGAATGGATATATCCATAATATACCTAAATTGCCAGTTTTCTAGAATAAAAAAAAACTGAAGAGGTAGGAGTAGTATTTCTTCTTTCTTTAAGAAGAGGGATTATTATACACATATTTCATAGAATTTAAAATCACTTGCTTTTTCTCATTAAAACAGTAACAGACATAAAACTAGGAATAGCTCTTAAACAGTAAAAAATTAACTTAGAGATTATAAAAATATTTTTATCCCCTCCTTCAATAATGGGGGCCAAGTTTACATCTTTGTGATACAAAAATAAGACATCAAATCTAAATATCCTATACTTTAGCTGAACAATGCATAATGATTGTATGTAAGGGTACATAAGTAAATTCATTGTGGCTCTTCAAGGAATCATGTGAGCATTTGACTTTGATGCTAAAAAATTAATATAATTGCTTATAAAGTTCTGTTAAACCAAGATGGGAAAGGGACAAAGTCATATCTGGTGATATTTGAACTCTTTAACATTTAACACTGAAACCTCTTTCAAAGCTCAGCAACCCTGAGATTCAATTTGTGGACCTTGTCTATAAGCTGGAATAATATTTCTCCCCTAAACATTTTTTTTCTTTTTTTAAAGCAAAGAGAAGGAAGACCTGGTAAAACCACCTGTTGAGCTACCTACCTAGTCCAATTAGACAAGTCTTTTGCCCTTGTGGAAATAATGACCTACATGACTCACTAACTTTCAGTTGAACCAAATCTGAAAACCGCAGCCAGAGTGGTCTTTTCAAGCTTGCAAAGCCAGCAGGCATCTTGCCTCTCTTAAAGCCTAAAATCTATCAAGCATATGCAGAATAATTCACATCACTGCCCCTGAAGCCTTTTGAAGCAAATAAACAAAAAAGGCCAGGGGGAAAAAAAAAAAGATTAAGATTGAGCTCAATTTAAACATGTTAACAGTAGTCTTATATTAGTCCAGATTTTACCCAGCTGTTTTGGGTCTATAGTCAATTTGAACAAGGGAGCAAACCTGTTTTAAGGATTAGAAAATATAAAGGTTCAAAAAGAGTCGAACTCTTTTCTGAACTACATATCCCCTACTCTGGCTTCTTGCTTGGCAGACGTTTAGGAGTCAATGCTGCTGATTTTTTTTTCTCACTTTTTTTTCCTCACTGCAAAGACCTGGTTTTCTTATAATCAGGTCCCAAACCAGATCCCTCACATTCTTAAAAAAACTATGTACAGGATGTGGCACACAGAATCAGCTCAAATAATTTCATCTCAGAGGGCATTGGGGTTTATTTCTGAAACTGTTCATCATCACCAATTCAAGTACAATGAAAGAGAAACCTCTTATTTCAATTTTACTCCTTTTTTTTTAAAGGAAGATGAGAAAGAAAAAAAACAATTGCCAAATGTAGAGCACAGTTGTAACCACTTACCAAATCACCACTTCCCCCAAAAGAGTGCATTTGTTTAGTTTCCCCAAAACTAGAGAAATAGAAGTTGGGTGTGGTGGCTTGTAATCCCAGTATTTGTGAGGCTGAGATAGTAGAATCACAGGTTCGCAGCCAGCCTCAGCCATTTAATGAGGTCTACACAACTTAGTGAGATCCTGTTTCAAAGTAAAGAATAAAACTCATTTCGTATGAAATGGGAACTTCTTCTACCTCAACTCTGAACTCTATCCAAAAGTAGGTTGATACTATTTTTCCACAGCTGAATCACTGTGAAGATTCGTAATGGAGAGAGAATGTGAGGGGCCTTGATCTACCTTTATTCAGGAAAGCTCTCATGCTGTGTCTCGAAGTCATTATCTGTGAAGTAATTTCATTTCGCAAAGAACAGAGACCTTGTTAATAATGCCTGCCCCTTACCAACCTCAGTGGAATGTTGTGAGGATGAATAAATATCTATGAAGTCATGGGAGCCTTGAAAATAATGTACTATGTAAATCCATTTATTGTTATTCTATTGTTATAATTAGCTCAGTGTTGTTCTCAATTGTTGGACATAGCATATATTGTATTAAAATTTTCTTTTCCTTAAAAAAAAAGTAAAGAATAAAATATAGGACTGGGGTTATAGCTCAAAAATAGAATGCTAGAATGATCTGGGTTCAATCTCAAAAAAATAAAAACCTGTAGAAGCTGATTCTGTGGATAAAGTTCAAATGGAGAACAAGAAGGAAATATTTAAGAGCAGCAGCAAACAAATTAGAAAATAAATGAGTGAAAGAGTGCACAGCACTCTTCACTACACTGCTGATCAGAAGGGAGTTTATCATTACTCGGCACTAACAAACCCCCATGAATGATATTGCAGAAGCTACAATGAAGGGTCATTCCCAGGGTGTCCTTGATTTTAGAGTTAAGAATGAAGCATCTGGAAAGATCCACTTGATTTGTCTTGGGGGAGGGGAAATAAGAATTCAGGGGCCAGAGTAAGAAAATATTCATTGGATAGTGCCATGACATAGGTAATTGTCACAAACACTTCAAAGTAGGTATTATGATTCCCACTTTTATAAATGGGTAAAATGAGTTTTAGAAGGCTTAAATTTAATGCACAAGAAAGCCAATACCTTAGTAGGGCTGATTCGAGTCTAGCCTTTCTAAAATATTCTGCTCTTTCCTCAAAAGTGGAAGGTACATTTTAAGTGTTCACAAGAAGGGTCACATACAGGGCAGTAAGTAGTAAAGCCTGTATTTTTCTCTGTTACTGGGTCATTCATTTCAACAAACAAACATCGGTGATGCATCTTTTACTTTCCACCCACCTCCAAATGGCATTTGATACATGTGAAGTGCCTTGCCGAAGGTCTCTTGGGGTGCAGGCGATGAGACTTGCAAGTCTATGCCCTTAGTTAAGCACTGTTTTTGTGTGCCTCTGTGGGAAGTTTCCAAGATGGATTTGGGAGACCTACTAATTTTTCTGAGATTTGCAAAACAGGTAATTAAACCGAAAAAGAAAACAACATTGTATAAAGTTGGTCCAACAAAAGAATCCCAAACTCAATGGGACATGTGCCTTTGGGCAAGATCTAAAATAGCAAAAGAATAAATCATCGGCCAGACGGGATGATAATGACAAAGGTAAAGACATCCTAGGAAATGGGACTGATTTCCTACAAAGCCAATGATAGCATCAGTACTTTTCTGTTAGGTAAAGAGTTGGTGGAGGGCTGGAGATGTAGTGCAGCAGTAGAACTAGTGTTCAGAATGCACAGAGCCTTGAGTTCAGTCCTCAGCATCAAAAAATAAAAAACTGGAAAACTGCAATACATATAAAAGAACAAACTATATTTATTGTTCACATAGAAAATTTATAAAATAGAAAAGAGCTACAAAATAAAAAACCAAAAGTCATTCATTGTGATATCTCTCAGAAATGGCCACTCCTTTTTTTCCTTTTAGGTATTGTACATATATACATATGCATAAGTACATTTTAAACACGTAAGTCTAATGTATAATTTTTAATCTAAGTTCTTGATCATCTGTCAGATACATCTTCTCATGCGATTAAAAGTCTTTGAAAACATGGTATACATGTACATCATAAGTTATTAAACCAATTCCCGATAGCTGGGCACCTAGTTATTTTATCTTTTGCTGGTACAAATATCTCTATATTGTACAAATATATTGTATCTTTGTAAACATCTCTGATTATTTCAAGATTAAACAACATTTTAAAGTTCTTAATACAGAGTTCTAATTGTCCTCTAAAATGGTTGTATTCATTTAACCTCCCATGAACAAGATACAAAAATAATTGTTTTCACTGCAGGATAATGATAATCTATTTACCTATTGTAGTACTGAGGACTGAACTCAGGGCCTCATGCATGCTAGGTAAATGCTTTACCACTGAGCTACATCCCTGGAGCATGATAAGGATATTTAAAAAAAATTTTTTTCCCTGACAACTGAATGGGGGATATTATTTCTAGTATTTTCATCCTAAGGTTAAATATTTTAACATATTTTTTGGTATTTTTGTCTTTTATAAATCATCGTTTATGTCCTTTGTCTCTTCACCTATTGGCATACTTGTCCTTGTCTTATTGATTTTAAATACTATTTACATATTAAGAACATTAAATAATTACATAAAAGTTCATTTGGACCTGTTTGTCAAGGCCCAGATCAAACGATGCAGCTTTGATTATGTTTTCTCACTCCATCAGCCCTAACTCAAGTCTCCTAATTCCATACCCCAGTACACAGTGCTGAAGTACATACTCTTGGCATCTCTCTAGAGTTTTTTCTTTAATCCTCCATACTAACTTTTCAGAGGTGAGTTCATGTCTTTTAATGGCTGCAAAGGTGACCAATTGGCATCTCTGAGTTCTCAGTGTCATTGGCTGTGATATAGAATCCCCATTTACAAGTGGTAAAGTTAGGTGGGCTTTAGCCCAGGCTTCTCAGCAACTTGGGTGGTGATCGCTGGACATGACCAGACTCTCTGATTCCCCCGTGATGTTCTGAGTCCTGTTCACACATTAGCATGTTACACCAAGATAGAGTCCTAACTTATTGTAGCATTTTCTTTTATTTTAAATATATGAGAGCCGGGCGTGGTGGCGCACGCTTGTAATCCCCGCGCTTGGGAGGCGGAGACAGGAGGATCCCGCAGGTTCGAAGCCAGCCGCGCTGGCTTAGGAGACCCTGTTTCAAAAATATAAAATAGGTCTGGGAGCGTAGCCCGGAGGTGGAAGGGCTTCCAGGAACCCCAGTACCACAAAAAAATAAATAAATAAATAAATAAATAAATATATGAGAAACAATTTAGAGACTAATGGCTTAGACACAGAATTAAGACTGAAATTTTGAAAATTTTTGGTAAAGAAAAATGCATTATTTTTCTGATTTTAATTACTACAATGAACTTTTGTCTTTGGAATAAAGAATATTAAATTTCTCCAAAATGTAATTGTATGAGTTGCGTATATCTAAAGCATTTACATGAGTTACCCCCAAATCACAGCACAAATCAACAAAAAGAATATGAATCAGCTGGGTACCACAGCATATACCTGTAATCCTAACTGCTCAGAGACTGAGGCAGGAGGATGGCAAGTTCGAGACCAGCCTGGGGAACTTACAAAGACCCTATCTCAAAATAAAAAATAAAAAGGGCTGGGGGTGTAGCTCCAGGGTAAAGCATTTGTCTATCATTTGCAAGGCACTGGGTTAAGTCTCCAGTACCACATTAATGATAATGATGGTGATGATGATAACAATACACATGGAAGTAAATATCCTATGGCTTTCAACATTTTATTGCCTCCAAATCTTGCTCCACAAAACTACATCTTTACAAATTATCTGGCTGTCTCAAACAAATGGCCTTATTTTTCTTTTTATTAGCAATGGGAATTTACCCAGAGCTCACTCACAACTAGTTTAATTTTGAAAATCATTCTTAACTGGAGAAGGAATGGTCTAGAATCAATAGAGAAGAATCTAAAATTACTTCCTGTGAGGTAGAAAACCTTCTAACTAGCTAGCTGGCTGCCACTTATCCATCTAGAAAGAGGCTCAGACTTTGTCTGCAATGCATTACTTTTCATGCAATCAAATATGATTTATCTGGGAAAGAGGATAAATGAGAAGAAAGAAATATCCCTTTGAAAAGCTGAAATTCTTTTGCGTTGTTGTGGCACATGCCTGTAATCCTAGTACTTGGGAGGCTGGGGCAAAAGGATTGTAGTTTCAAGGCTAGCCTTAGCAACTTAACAAGATGCCATTTCAAAATAAAAAGGTCTGGGGGTATGGTTCAGATGTAGAATGCCCCTGGGTTCAATCAAAGAAAAAAGAAAAAAAAATGAAATTCATGTGTCCTCCTTGGAATTGAAAGAGTATATAGTTTTAGAAAGGGTTTCTAGATTCCTCTGCAGAAAAAGACAATGTGAATGTCACGAGCACCGCTAAACTTCAGGGCTTCTAACATCGTCCTTTATTTCCTTATGAATATTGAAAACTCTGAGCTTCCAGGGGGTGGGGGGAAGGAGCACAGGCCTCTTTGCCTCTATCTCAGCTAATTTATATGCTCTCCAATGGAGGTCATATCAATATGAGGCCCAATCTCTGTCAGCTTTGTGGATCCCTTAACCTGAGAACCTTGAAGCCCATTGAGGGCTATTCATACTTGGCAGATTGATTTCTTCAGTCATTTTGTCATAGTAACTGACAATTCACCGCCATCCAAGTGTATCTAGGAGCACAATGCCTACATAAATATTGTTGGCAATTCTGAGCATATCCCTTTGTAGAAATTGTAGGTTCATTTACTTCTGCCACTTGACTTTCTATAGCTACGTGGCAGAAGATCATTTCCACTGGAGCCATATAGCTGACAGATCCAGCAGGGCTTGCCTCAAAAAAGCACAAAGTTCAGAACCCCCAGGAGCACAGAACAGAATGAATCAAAACTTCAAACACAGGTTAATCTGAAAAAAGAGACAGGAGGTCAATAAAAATGTAAAAACCTTGATGAGAAACAGGTGCAGCCCAACCCCGAAAGCTCTTCCTGAGAGTTTAGGGCATGGAAATCAGGAGGCTGTCTACTCTAAAACAATAATAATTGCACAAAATAATGATTGAATGAAAAAGTCATTCAGTCTCCTTAATCACTTCAGCCAGCTTGATCAGTGCACTCTGAGGCGTGCTAACTCACAGAGCAGGTAGAGGACTTCCTGGGCAGCATACAAAGCTCTGGGGTAGCACTGGTTTACTGAGGGTTTTCTTGCTGAATACCCAAATATCAATCTAACCATAACTGAATGCAGAGGCAGCCACAGGTGTGCATGTGGCAGAAGAGTGAGGGACCTGGCAGCACACTTGCGTGCTTTGATATCTGGCTCCACTGCTTCGCAGTAGCCTGTTTCTTAACTTTCTGAGCTCATTTTCCACCATGTATAAAATGGGTTTATAAAGGTACCCGTTTTATGGGGTGGCCATAAGGATTAAATGAGATAATGTATTCATTCCATTCATCTTTTCTGAGTGCCTTCTCTGTATACACACAGCATTTAGGACTGGCAAATGAAAATGTTGAGAACGATAAAGACCTTTGTCTTTTCTCTGGGTGCATCCGGTTAGTGTAGAAAATAATGATGCTTCAATGTAAGACGTGACTCTCTGAGTCCACTTGGGAAAGTCAAGGGAGGCTTCTCAGAGAAAACAACTCCTGACAGTTGAAGGAAAAGAAGTTTTCAAGCAGACCAGCAAGATGGAGGCATTCCAGGCAGGGGACCAACGCATGTGAAGGCCAGGGCAGGATACAGTGGCCCTCGCATTGTTGCTGAAATGCAAGGTACATTACACTGAATGCACATGTACATTTAATGTTAGGTGTATTGTAATGTCATGCGGTAGAAGACACTGCTGAGCAGGAGGACCCAGTATCACAGAGATGCATGATGCTCTGCAGAGTTTAGATACCATTCCGTATCACAAGGGACCTTTGCCATGCACCCCACTGTTGAACACGTCTGTGTACCATGTGCCCATGTGCCATGCTCAGCCAATTTATTATCTCATGAAGGGATCAGGCCTGTGTACCTGAAATACTCTTTCTCTGGTGAAGAATAAGCAAGGCTGGAGTCCATTTTCTACTTAATTGACAAGAAAGGGTGAGCCATGTCGGTGTGTGGGCATGGGGGTAGGGTGTGGATAAGCCTTTTGGAAAAACCTACTGTGTCTGGTATCCAGAGGCATGGCTCCCCTCTGATTGGGTTGTGCATCCCCTCTGAACCTCTCTCTGTCTTTCTCTTATGTGTAAAAATGCCATCTGCCAAGCCTCTATGGAGAACTTTTAGGGCATAAAAGTTGACTTACCATCCAGAACAATCCAAGTGCTACATAAGGCTGTAACTTAGTCCTTTCTGTCTGGGGAATACGCTACCAGTACACTTGAAGAGCTGAGATCTTGATCTCTGAAAGCCCCCCAGCCTCCCAAGCCTCATTCAATCGGAGATCCATCTCCTATTCCCCAGATATTGGTTACACCTCCTGCTTCTGATGTCCTTGAGGAAGAGTGTGTGTGTTGGGGGGTGGGAAAGGGAGAAAAACCCTAAACATACAGATGTTTGGACTTTATCATTCCTAGCTAAATGACCCTGGGGAGTCACTTAGCCCCTGCAAGCCTCAGCTTTCTCATCTGAAAATTGGGAATAAATGGTAATTCCCACCCTGTTTACTATACAGCATGGCAGGGCCGACGACAACCAACCATACATGCTGGTTCTCTCTTACAGCAAAATAATTACCCTCAAAATCATGGCTTAAAACCATGTCACTTACCTTGTTTATGAATCTGCCATCTGAACAGGGCTTGGAGGGGCTTGTTTCTGCTGCACCTGGCATCAGTTGGGGCCACTGAAGGGCAGGGATGGCCTCCCAGGAGGCTGGCAGTCAGCATGGCAGAGCTCTCAGCATCTCTGCTTCCTCACACCATGGCGGCAGGTAAAGGGACCAGTGAATTCCTGAGATAAGCAGAGCCAAAGCCCATCATCAGACTCCACAAGCTGTCACCTCTATGGATTTCCCCTGGTTAGAGCAATCACAAGTCCCAAAAGGACTGAGAGGGAGGGAGAATAGATCCCACCTCTCCACTGAGGAGTATGTGGGATGGGATAGATACGTTGGAGGAGCCATCTTTGGAAAACATAATCTGCTGCTGCTCTGTGTATGGAAAACAGCTTTATTATGCCCATATGAGGGTGTTGCTAACACTTACGGAAATGGGTTTATCTGTTTAGTGGCCCAAGCCAATAGGGTAGGCTAGAGAAGTGAGTCCCTGTGGCTGTGGCCTTGGGGAAATATATAGGATTCCTCCTCTCCTGGTTTGCTCTCTTGTCTTGGCTTATCTTGTCTTGACTCTCGTAGTGTGCTCTCTCTTGAGATGAGAGGAGTGAAGACTTGTGCTCTCCCCCTAACCTCGTTGAGCCAAGAGCCCCTGAGATCCATGGTCTCCAGCCCCACATGGACTAAACTTAAAATCTCCAAACTGTGAGAAAATAAATCTTCCTTCCTTTAAGCTACAACATGGTCAGTTCTTTAGATAATAGCCATGTGAATGTTGACTAATATACCCAATAATCTGTCTTTCACTAAAGAGGGAGAGAAATTTTTTTCCAAGCTGACAACAGCCTAAACTGGTACTGGCAGAGAAAGCAGGCTGTTTTCTTTCAAAAGCTTTAAATAGGACTATTTTGGAACCATTTCCATGCACTGGGTGAGTCAGAGGGCCTCTGGGCAGCGGACTCTGCGTAAACACTTCACTGCCTGTAAACATCCCTTCCTGACAGTGCAACTGAGCACTGATCCTCTCTCCTGGGATCCCCATTACACCCTCTCCACCAGGTTCAAGTCCTCATCCCAGAGCTTCTGGCTTGTGACTGGCAGGACTCTGCATGGGTTTGTGCCTGTCTGTCCCTCTCCTGCTAAAATAGCAAAGGATTCAACATTAAAGATGTTAGGGGAAAGCTCACCAAGTGCTGTGTGCATGTATGTTACCATGTCTGTGCATGCTTGTAATCCCCGTGCTTATGAGGTGGAGACAGGAGGATAGTGCAGGTTCGAAGCCAGCCTTGCTGGCTTAAGAGACCCTGTTTCCAAATAAATAAAAGAATTTAAAAATAGGCCTGGGAGTGGAGCCCAGAGGTAGAAAGGTTTCCAGCAACCCCAGTATCATAAATAAATAAATAAATAAATAAATAAATAAATAAATAAATATCAATTCTTTGTTTTAGGTTGAATATATAGACTTCTTTCTAGAATATCTTATTCATATAATTTAAGATCTGATTATCCTATTTGTGATTGATCAAAGTCCCTTTCCTGCCCTTTTCCTGCCCCAAGGCCATGTTTTCTATGCCTATTGAATCTAAACCACCTGTCTTTCTTCCTTCTTTCCCTATTTATTTATTTATTTATTTACTTATTTACTTATTTATTTTGGTGCTGGGGATTGAACCCAGGGGCATTCTACCTCTGAGCTACACCCCGAGCCCAATTTTTAAATTTTTTATTGTGGAAGGCCTCACTAAGTAGCTGAGGCTTGGTGTGAACCCAGATCCCCCTGTCTCAGCCTCCCAAGTACTGGGATTATTATTATTTATTTTTTTTTGTGTGTGTGTGTATGGTACTGGGGGTGGAATCCAGAGGCTTTCTACCTCCGGGCTATACTCCCAGACCTTTTTTTATATATTTTATTTGGAAACAGGGTCTCACTAAGTTGCTGAGAGCCTCACTAAGTAGCTGAGGCTGGCTTCGAACCCGTGCGATCCTCCTGTCTCAGCCTCCCAAGCGCGGGGATTACAAGTGTGTGCCACCATGCCTGGCTCCAAGTACTGGGATTATAAGCGTGGAGCACCATGCCCTGCTCTCTTCCTTCCTTCTATGTAAGGGAAATTTAACTGTGCCTTCCATCTCACCAAAACTGCAGAGTGAGTAAATAGGCACATCCATTTGGAAGGTAGTACAGAGAAACACAAGTCTGGGAGTTATATGGCCTCATACTCAAATATTGACTGTCCTTTTGGTTCTGAAACTCTGAAGAATTAACATTATACACATGAGTATATGTTTTCCTTTTTGTCAAATAAAAATAACTATTTCAGCATGGTGGTGCATGCCTGCAATCCCAGTACTTGGGAGGCTGAAACAGGAGGATCGCAGGTTTGAGAGCCTCTAGGGAGACTCTCAGCAACTTAGCAAGATCTTGTTTCAAAATAAAGAATAATAATTTTTTCAAAAACAATGGCTGGGGGTATAGGTCAGAGGTAGAGGGCCCCTGGGTTCAATCTCCAGTATCAACTCTCCCCCACCCCCAACAACAACAAAAAAACTATTTATAAAATCAAGCAGGGAGGGTGATGTATCTGGGGATAAAATATCATAGTATCTGTAACTTAGTTTCAAATTATCCAGGTCCCCTTCCTAAATGTGGGAGTGCACACACACACACACACACACACACACACACACACACACACACTGGCAGAGAGAACGACTTACAAAATGTATACTTCACTTAGTGAAGATACACAGGTATTCAGTGTGCTAGTCTTTCAATTTTTCTCTAGTTAGTTTTTCTTTTTTTCTTTTTGAGATAGGGTCTTGCTATGTTGCCCAGCCTGGCTTTGAAGACCAAGGCCCATCTGTCCACCTTAGCCTGTTAAGTTTCTAGAGCCATAGGCGCCTGCCACTGTGCCCAGCTACTTTGACATTTTTCAAAATATGACTCTGAGGGAATAAAAGGGAGAGCTGCCTCATAAAGTCCTTTTCTGTTTGACTAAAGGGACCTAATGTGAAGCACTTAGCGCAGTGTCTAGCAGTACAAGATGCTCAAGAAATGTTACTAGCATCCTTCATTCCTAGGACTAACCCAACCTCAGAACAGAAACTTGAAGAAGATCACTGACTATCATTGTGGCTCCCTGAAGGACTAGCCCTGCAGATCCGAGTTCATCTCTGTGAATACTGAATAGTAAAAATAACTTACTTTAGAAGCAAGAGTACAATGTTGGAGGATTGTACTTTGTAGGGATGTGTGTACAGTTATGATAACTATGGTGCCCAGCACAAAGGGAAATTTAAGAAAACCCAAGAAGTCAGGAGTGGTGGCATTCACCTATAATCCCAACTACTCTGGAGGCTGAGTCAAGAAGACTACAAGTGAGTTCAAGATCAGTCTGGCCAAGTTAGTGAGACCCTGTCTCAAAAAAAGGGAGTGGAGCCGGGCGTGGTGGCGCACGCTTGTAATCCCAGCACTTGGGAGGCAGAGACAGGAGGATCGCCCAGGTTCGAAGCCAGCCACGCTGGCTTAAGAGACCCTGTTTCCAAATAAAAAAGTATAAAAATAGGTCTGAGAGTGTAGCCCTGAGGTAGAAAGGTTTCCAGGAACCCCAGTACCACAAAAAGGGGCGGGGGTAGTGGAAGGATCCGGGCAATATAGAGCGACTCTCAGTTATCTAGTGAGACCTGTTTTTAAACAAAAATATAAAAAGCTCTGTGATAGAATGCCCCTGGGTTCATAACAAAAAAAGCACTGGATTTGCCCTGCTATTGTTTTTAAAGTTTCTCCATTTGGAACTGGTAGAAATAAAAGCATTTTGAGCCAACATAGCTGATTGATTTGAACAACTTTGGTGCTTTATTTACCAGAGGATGATGAAGGAATAAAAGTAACGAGTAAGAGGTACTGAAGATACAGTGTATAGTAGAAAAAAATAGTCCTTATTCTTGAGCAAGGACTGAAACTAATCAAAATAGGCCAAGTAATATTTATAGCTATATTTAAATTTTCTTTTATATTTCTACTTTTATAGGAAAAAGAACTTAGATATAAGAAATTCAAGCTGGGCGTGGTGGTACACGCTTGTAATCCCAGCGCTTGGGAGGCTGAGGCAGGAGGATCGCCAGGTTCGAAGCCAGCCTCAGCAACTTAGTGAGACCCTGTTTCCAAATAAAATATAAAATAGGTCTGGGAGTATAGTTCAGAGGTAGAAAGCCTCTGGGTTCCACCCCCAGTACCACACACACACACACACACACACACACACACACACATCAAAACCCATGAATACTTAGCCCTTTTTTGTCCACCAGATTTTTTAAATGTGGTTCCTCAAAATAATACTTGAATTTTCTTGGTGTGTTCTCTATTATACACCAGTAAAACTAGGTTGTGCCCTAGTTGAACTTACTGAAAGGAGACACCCAGTCAAAACAGGTCATGGATGGCTGGAGTTTGATCAGTCTAATTACCTTACTTTTCTGTGGACTAGCAAACAGACCTGAAATCCACAAATCCAGAAAATCACAACTGAACCGATAGATTCTGACACTAGAATGTCCTTTGATGGGAACCTGTGTTACTAGATAATTCATTTGGGGCAGATACCAGGCTCCCTCTTCCCCTACACCAGATAACACCATCTAGCTGAGATCTAAAACCCTCGCCATCTCAGAAAAGATGATCTTTCCCCAGGAAGAGTTAAATTTCTTGAGCAAATAGGCTCTCTTTCCACTCCACCCCTTCTCCATCCAGAAAATAGCTCTGGGAGCCTGGGGGGGGGGTGCTTTTGCTTCTGACTTCTCACACCCCCTTCTTTCAGATGAATTTAAACCTTTTCTTGTCCAAATCCCTGCAGAAGAAGAAGAAAAAAAAAAAAAGTAACCACTCTTCAGTTTTTCTACTATTATGCAAATAGATTAATCAGGCAATGCTCCTGTGAGAATTAATTTATACTTGAATCCAACAAGGCCTGGATGCCTGCTAGCAGAACCCCCAGGCCAAAGCCCCAGCTAGGTAGCACTTCATATTATTCCTTTGACAAAATGTGAACTGACATAAATACCATGGCTCCCTTTCAATCCGATTACCCCGTTACCTCACTTCAATGCTACCCCAGCCATCAGATTCTGGCGTCTCTCCTTTCAGGGGCTCTAGGAACAAGGGACAACTCCTCCTCGATAAACAAGCACCCACGCTGCCACCCCGTACCCCCACTCTTAACCCATCATCCCTGCTCAATGGGCTCTATTCGATAAGGTATTTTATTTTGTTTGTAGGAATCAAGGACTAAAAAACAGTTCAAAATCCAGCCTCGCTGGGGCTGCTCACTCAAAGCTGCCCTTTCACACACTGACTGAGGGTCTCAGGAATAACACCCCTGAGGTATCTGCCCTTTAAATGGACGCCATCCCCTCGGGACGCCCCTCCACTTCATCTGCCTCCCCAACGCCTCATGAACTCTTTTTAAAACACACAAAAACCAAATAGCCGCACAGGTTTCCCTGAGCTCGCGTGACCTGACGCTCAGTCAAAACGAACCTACGTTTTTCAACCATACCTTTGTCCCAAACTCATGTTGACAACCACTAAATTCTTTCTGTTGCACTGCATAGAAACCTAAAAAAAAAAAAAAGATTTATTTCTTTCCCTGCATGCCCCCCCCCCTTTAAAACTCTGCACACTTAAAAAGCTTGGCAAAACACACCACCAGGTGGGGGAAGCTTTTCCATGTGGGCAGCTCTGTTTCTGAAGCCCCTACCTTAGTAATTAGATTAACAGCAACAATTCCCTTCATGCTTTATGCTGTTTATTGCACATAACTGATGGCAAAATATCTTGAATGGAGGCAGGGAAAAAAAAACCAACAACAACAACAACCCAGGGATTTGTGAGCTGCTTTATGGAGGAAATGGAAATGAAGGGAAGGAAACAAGGCAAGCTTTATATTTAAAAAGAACCCAACTAGCTGGAGACCTGTTTTATTGAAGCAGGGTCAGAAGTTGCATATGAGTGCACACTGGGTCTGTGCGTACGTTTGTTACCTTGTTAGTAAATGAGCGCCAGTATTTCTGTGCCTCCTTTTAGCCCTGTCTGATAGAGGGAGTGACCCTTGGTTTTCTGAATTGATGAAGGCAGGAAGGATTTCTCCAATCACAATCCCTCTAGGCATTCTCAACTAGAAAAATCTTTTGCAATTGAGAAGCTACATGCTTTTTAGATATGAGAATTCTTTTGAATGTTTGCAACCCAAAAGAATGAAAAATGGTTAAGGTGAACCGGGCATGGTGGCACACATTTGTAATCCCAGCATTTAGGAGGTTGAGACAGAAGAATCCAGGTTCACGGACAGCCTCAGCTACTTAGTGAGTCTCTTTGCAACTCAGTGAGACACAGTTTAAAAATAAAGAATAAAAAAATAGGGCTGGGAGTGTAGCTTGGAGGTAAAATGCCCCTGGGTTCCAATGCCCCTGTGCTGCCCTGTGTCTGCCAGTACTGCAAAAAAAAAAAAAAAAAAAAAAAAAGGTTAAGGTGATGGCTATATCAATTACCATGATAATTATACCCATGACATGTTGTATATGTATATTAAAATATCACACTGTACCCTATCAATATATGCATGTTTACTATGGCTCAATTCAAAATGAAAAAAGTAGAGTGTGGTGGCGCACACGTATAATCCCAGCATTTGGGAGGCTGAGACAGGAAGTTGACGTTTCGCAGACAGCCTCAGCTGCTTAGTGAGGCCCTTTGCAACTCAGTGAGACCCTGTTTCAAAAAGAAAAAGACTAAAAAATGGGGCTAGGGGTGTAGCTCAGAGGTAAAATGCCCCTGGATTCTATCCCCAGTACTGCAAAAAATAAAGAGAAAAAAATTAAAAATAAATAAGAGAAATCAAAATGAACTATTAGGAAATTAAAGACAACAATTCATTCGGCTACCTATAAGAAAAAGTTTGGGTCTTGACAAATACCAGGTATATTTTTTCAAAGCATTTGACTTTCTATTATTGCAAAGGACACCTCTGTTGTCACATAAGGTAGACTTCCACTTAAAAGTATGAGAGGCATTGATCAAACACATGGGACTATAGTAATTTATTTTTATTAAATGTTTTTAATTTTTATTAAATGTTTTACTAAAACATTCCCTTTTCCTTTTATCCTAGCCCTGGTGAACCAAAGTCAAAAATGTGCTGCCTTGTGTCTGCCAGGCACAGTTTTAGTAGCTATTAAGGAATGTTATTTTTTATTTTTATTTTTTTAAATTTTTTATTGGTGCACTGTATTCATATATCATAATGGGATAAAAAAAAAAAAAACTTTTGTAGACATACATGCACACATCGCCCAATTAGCCCCTACCTGATCCCCACCCCATTCCCTCCCCATCCCTCCTTCCCATGCTTGGCTTAGTGGTTGACATCTAGTATTATAGCAATTTATCCAAAATTAACAATGATAATCTCACATAACAGTTTCATTTGTCTGATACCAAGCTTTTGATGACTTAAAGATAATATTTCAATATTTCTTTTTGTTTTCTTTCTTACCAGAGGATTTCTTTTCTTTTTTTTTTTTAGGTGAAACTATCATACATTTATTTATTTATTTTTCAGAAAAAAAAATCTGTCCTAATATGGAATATGGATTCTAGATACCCAAAACGATCTTGAAAAAGAACAAAGCTAGAAGATATATATTTTCTGATTTCAAATCATATAAAGCTACAATAATTGAAACAGTGTAGTACTGTTACAAAGGCAGATATATAAACCATTGGAGTTAAATAAAAGCCTAGAGATAAATTCTTCCATATATTGTCAAGTTATTTTTGACAAGGTTTCCACAAACATTTGGTGGAGGAAATACTAATCTTTTAACTAAATATTGTTGGAAAATAATAATTACATGAAAAAGAATAAAATTGGACCCTTACCTAACACCATATACAAATATTAACTCAAGATAGATAAAAGACCTAAATATAAATCTTAAGACTATAAACTTTTAGAAGAAAATCTGGGTCATAAAACCTCACAACATTGAAATTGGCAGTGATTTCTTGGATATGATTTCAATGGCACAGGCAACAGAAGGGTAAACAAACTCCCCCCCCAAAAAAAATATATATATATATATATTGTATACCCAAAGACAATGTAAACAGAGTTAAAAGTTACTGATAGAATGGGATAAAATATTTCCAAATGCTTTATCTGAAGGTATATTAATATTCCAACTAGAAATCCTAAAAATTAGCAACAATAAAAGCAAACAATACCATTTAGAGATATGTAAAAGACTAACATAAATAATGAAGCTCCACAGATAACCAATCTTAGTTGTCTGTTGGATGGAAAATCTTGTTTCTCTGGTTCTGGTGTGTGTTACCTAATTCTTCTTTGTAGTTAATCTCTTTGAGTATTTTCTCTAGTGCTGGTTTTGAAGACAAATTCCTTCAGTTTCTGTTGGTCATGGAAGCTTCTTATTTCTCCATCTAATTTGATAGAAAGTTTTGCTGGGTAGGAAATTTTTGGCTGGAAGTTGTTTTCTTTCAGAGTTTGGAATATGTTACTCCAAGCCCTTCTGGCTCTCATGACTTGGTTTGGGAAGTCTGGAGTGATTCTAATTGGTTTGCCTCTGAATGTCACTTGGCCCTTTGTTTTTGTTGCCTTTAAGATTCTCTGCTTGGCTTCCACACTGGTCATTTTGACAATTATGTGGCGTGGGGATCCTCTTCTCCGATCCTGTCTAAAGGGAGTTCTATAAGTTTCCTGGACCTGTGTATCAACCTCTTGCTCTATGTTTGGAAAATTTTCTGCTATTACTTCCTTGAAGAGATTGTTGATCCCTTTGGTTTCACTTTCTTTTCCCTCCTCTATTCCAATTATTCTTAGGTTAGCTCTCTTAAAATGGGCCCATATTTCTTCAATGTCAGATTCCTGCTGTTGGATTTTTTTTTCTAAATTAGAAACTATGCGTTCATTTTTGGATTGCTCATCTTCTAAGAGCGAGATTCTATTCTCCATGTGGTCTAATCAGTTGTTTGTACTTTGAATTGAGGCCTTTACTTCATTAATTGCATCCTTTATCTCTTTTTGGCTCTCTCTGAATTCTTTTAGAAACACCTCTATTATTTCTAAAGTTATTTTCCTGATTTGATCTTCTAGAAATCTCTGAATTTCTGTTTTATCAGGTTCTGATGTTGTGGGGTTGTGAGTATTCATTGCTCCATTGTTATTCCTCTTTCCCATGATTTCGGAAGTTTGTGCCTTCTCTGGGTTCTTCCCTTGGGTCACTATGACTTTACTTAAGGTGCTCTGGATCTCAAGTCTGTGGTATCTCAGTCCCCACTACTCCTTTACTGGGTTGTATTGCAAAGTCTCAGACCCAGGTAGTCAATAGAGGCTGCTTTAGACCATGGGGGGGGGGCAGGTTGGGTGTTCTCCTATGGTGTGATATCTCTGCCACAGCCATTCCCCCACTGGGTCAAGTCCCTGGGAGTGCAGTACTGGGATTTCTTCTCTAGGGGCTGCAATTTGACTCACTGTTGTTGAGTGCACTGATGGAGCTGTAGTGGACTCGGTGAATTCGCTGCTGCTGCCGCCGGTGGCAATATGGCGCCACTGCCATGCCCTCGGCCATGAGGCTGGAATATTTCTTCTCTGGTTTTGAGCTCCACTCTGAGTCCCTGCAGAGTGTGCTGAGCCCAGCCCCTGGGAGCTTTAGATGATCCCTGCGCCTAAAAATCTGCCAAATTCTGCCTGGCTGTTCCTCAGTGGCTCACCTTGGCTCGCTGTCCGCCGCTCCTGTCTGGAGCCTGGTGGGCTGTTGAGTGCGTTGGTCTGGTGCCGTATGGTGAACTCACTGCTGCCACCGGCAGTATGGCGCTGCTGCTGCATCCTCAGCCATGAGGCTGGGGTATCTCCTCTGTGGCTCTGAGCTCCATTTTGAGTCCTCCTCCTCTCTGGGGACTGGTGCTGCAAGGGAAGATGGCACCCACCGCTCCGCGCCACGGCTATGGCCACAGCACTGCGATCTGGTTTCTTTCTGGTGTCTCATTTTTCCAGCCCTCTTTTTCTCTGTCCCTTGTAATTACATGTTTTGTTTCTCTGCTGATGGTGTTTTCTGGCTATGAAAGGCGCCGATTATGTGGTAATAGAGATTGGTTGTTAGCGGGGCTCGAAAGTCCCGCTTTTCTCTGTTGCCATCTTCCTGGAAGTTTTTATTTTTTAATAAATTTTTATTGGTGCATTGTAGTCATACATCTTAATGGGAGAAAAAAAAACTTGTGGAGATATACATGCACACATCACCCAATCAGCCCTTACCCAATCCCTAACTCCTTTCCTCCCCCTCCCTCCTTTCCATGCTAGATTCCCTGATTGACTTTGATATGTCTGAGTACATCATATGCTTTAAAGAGTTTCCCTCTTTCCCCTCCCATCCCCTCAGATAGGTCACCTTAATTGCTCCTCTATGGGGTCCCTTCTTCATCTAGAGTTCCTCCTGTTACCCATTTCTGTCTAGTTTTTGCACATTAGGGAAAGCATCTGATTTCTTATTTTTTGTGACATTTCACTGTAAATGCCATAATTTTGTTCTCCTTTATGGCTGGGCAAAATTCCATTGTGTATATATATCCCATAGTTTTGTAATCCACTCATCTGTTGAAGGACATCTTGGCTGGTTCCATAGTTTGGCAGTGGTGAACTGTGCAGCTATGAACATGGTTGCTCATGCATTAGTTTGGTATTTCGATCTTCATTCTTTTTGGTAGATACTCAGAGGTGGTATTGATGGATCATATGGTAAGTTGATTTTCCTTCTTCTGAGGATCTTCCAAACAGCCCTCCAAAGTGGTTGCATTAATTTGCAATCCCACCAATAATGTATTAGAGCTTCTATTTCTCCACATCCAATCAATTACAGTTTCTTTCTTCCTTGGAAGTCCTTCTTTTAATTTCCACACTGATTCACACTTACTTAAATCCTAAAGCCAGAAGGTGAGAGGAATATTATTTTGTGCACATGTGTGAGCACGCACGTGTATGTGTGTGTGTGTGTGTGTGTGTGTGTGTGTGTGTGTGTACATGCGCGCAAGTATGAACTCGGGGCCTCACAGGTACTATATGCATACACCACCACTCAGCTCTACTTCCAACCTATTCCATATTTTCACTTAAAAATAAACACCACTGGCTGGGCATGTGGCACACACATGTAATTCTTCTGCTTAGGAACCTAAGACAGGAGATTGCAAGTTGGAGGTTAGCCTAGGTAACTTAGCAAGAACCTGTTTCAAAATGAAAAAGAAAAAAAATGGGGCTAGAGGTATAGCTCAGAAGTAGAACCTATGCCCCTGGGCTTAAGCCCTAGGACCCCCCCAACACACACACTCACACACACATACACTCACACAAACACACACACAAACACACATACAAAAAAGTCAACCCT
The DNA here is from genome assembly GCF_963383645.1 of Muscardinus avellanarius. NCBI lineage: Eukaryota > Metazoa > Chordata > Mammalia > Rodentia > Gliridae > Muscardinus > Muscardinus avellanarius. Next base: position 195,183,813 of record NC_137786.1, on the reverse strand, counting down.
ATTTTTTCCTTCCTTCATTCTGGTTGTTTGCAATTCATTCAACAAACATTCATGCAATATCTACTGACTGCTAGATATGTCCAAAGAGACAGTAATGTTCAGGATCACCATTATAGTCAAACCTCCCCTGATCCCATATCCTTCTTTCACCAACAATCTGAGGCCACAGGAATCTTCTCCTGCGGGATCAGCCCGGCTCAGTTCTGCCCTCACCAGGGAAGATCCAGGAGACTTAGGTCACTGTCCCAGAAGACTCAGCTACAACCCCACCCCTTGTTATGGCCTTCTGGCAACCAAGTCTCCCAGGCTGTTCTGATTGACCCTTGCTCCCCAGGTCCCCAGGTCCCCAGGTGCCCTTTGTCTTTAATAATAATTTATTTATATAATTTATTACTAATTTATTTATTATTATTGTTCTTCAGAACCTGACTGCTCTGAACCAGGACTGTTCCCAGTGTGGTGTCGACTCTTTTATGACACAGTGGTTCTCAACTTGGCCAATTAGTGCTTTGCCCATCACCCCACACCCAGGAGACTTGGGGCAGCTTCTAAAGATACTGTCATGATGAGCATGTAGAAATCCTCCAGTCTACGCCTCCCAAGCACTGGAATTACAGGCACGTGTCACCACCCAGCAGAACGCTTGTTTTTGCTAAGTTAGCTAGGCCTTGTTAGTTGTCCTGTCTCTTGAGTGTCCACTGGGTTTATGAGTATCATGACCTCTTCATCTCTGCAGTGTTTCAAGGCAGGAGAGGGCTCCAAACCCAGAACTGAAAATGCAGAAGAGCCTTGTCAACCCCAGATCCCGAGACTCCTTCAGAGGTGGGTACAGAAGAGTGGTGATGAGCAAAAGCTCTGGAGTTAGACTGAGTTCCAAGCCTCAGCTCCAGCATTTATTATCTGTGTGTCCTTGAGCGATGTCTCAGCCAGGATTCAGAGAAGCAGAACTGATAGGAGATAGCACAAATACACACATATATATCATATGCACTATGTATGGGGAATCTTCACGGGGACATACCCTGATACAATAGTGGAAGCTGGCTGAGTAGTGCCTGCTAGGCCATCTTCATGTCTGATGTAGCTGGAGATCCACAGGGCAGGAAGGAAGGCAGGAGGTGATGATGGGTCTAAGCTTGGGGTGGGAGGATCCAGAGCAGGAGCTAAAACTCCATGAGAACAGGCTGGAACCTGTGTCAGTCCCTGTTGCCTCTGACCTTGTTGGTATGGATATCCTGCAAAAGCCATTGCCCATCTTCATGAAGCTGAACACACACCTGTCCCAGGAGCCAGAGAAGCTGAGGAAAACAGAGCCCCTGCAGGCCTAGGTGCTGGCTTCTTCCAGAAAATGAGGCAGCTGACCAGCTATAAAACGGCTACTGCTCTTCTTTACCCTTCAAATGTCTCACACTCTCTTTGTGGATCATTCCAATTGGAATCATATTGGGAAAGAATCTCAAGAAATATAGTTCAACCTGGCCAAGATGACACTGTCCAAAGCAACTAGATTTATCCTTAAATTTCTCAAAGCACCTATATCCTTCCCTTTAGATAAGTGGGGACACTAATAATATCTGCCTCATAAGGCTGGCTTGAAGATTATTTCTATATACTTTTATTGATGCATTATGGTCTCACATCATAATGTACTTCATAGTTTTAGTGACAGACATGCACACAGCACCTGGTGGCGGCTTTCCCCCGGCTCCCTCCCCATTCCCCCTTCCCGATACAGGGTCTTGAGATTGACATTGGTATTCATATTCATTGACATTGGTATTCATATTCATTGACACTGGTATTCATATTCATTGACATTGGTATTCATATTCATTGACAGTGGTATTCATGTTCATTGACATTGGTATTCATATTCATTGACATTGGTATTCATGTTCATTGACATTGGCATTCATATTCATTGACATTGGTATTCGTATATATATATGAATATATAATGTCAATGGGAATGATTTCTTCATTGATCATCCTCCCCCACCTTCTCTTAGACAACATCCCTGACTCCATTAGAGTTTCTCCTCCATTATCTGAAGTTCCTCAGATATTCTGATTACTCCCCAGCTTATGCATATTAGAGAGAATATATCACTCTTCGCTTTTTTTTTTTTTTTGGTGGTACTGGGGGTGGAATCCAGGGGCTTTTTTTTACCTCTGGGATATACTCCCAGGCTTATTTTATATTTTATCTGGAAACAGGGTCTCACTATGTTGCTGAGAACCTCACTAAGTAGCTGAGGCTGGCTTTGAACCTGTGTGGTCTTCCTGTCTCAGCCTCCCAAGCGCTGGGATTACAAGTGTGTGCCACCACGCCAGACTCACCCTTCACTTTCTGTTACTGGTTAATCTCACTTAGCATAATATTTTCCAGGTCCATCCATTTTCCTGCGAATTACATTATTTTGTTCTTTTTATTGCTGAGTAGAATTCCATTATATGTATTTCCATATTTTTGTAATCCATTCATCTATCAATGGACACCTGGGCTTAAAGCTTATTTAAAATAATAATCCATGGACAAGTCAGGCATGGTGGTGCCCACCTACAATTCTAGTACTTGGGAGGGTAAGACAGGAGGATCACAGGTTCAAAGCCATCCTCAGTATCTTAGTGAGGCTCTCAACAATCAAGTAAGACCTGTTTCCAAATTTTAAAAATGTGCTGGGAGGTGTAGCTCAGAAGTAGACTACCCCTGGGTTCAATCCCTAGCACCACAAAAATTAATTAAAAACTTTAAAAATGCATAGATAATATTAACATAATGCCAGGCATACAATAATTGTTTTGTAAAGACTTCACTATCATGTCCTTCACTGACATTGAAAAATAGAGTGAAGCCGGGCGTGGTGGCGCACACTTGTAATCCCTGCACTTGGGGGGCTGAGACAGGAGGATCACACAGGTTCGAAGCCAGCCTCGGCTACTTAGTGAGACTCTGTTTCCAAATAAAATATAAAATAGGTCTGAGAGTATAGCCTGGAGGTAGAAAGCCTCTGGGTTCTACCCCTAGTACCACCAAAAAAATAAAATAAAATAAAAAATAGAGTGAAGATATTTAGTCATTTGGGGGAAAGGCACTGCATGTTTTATGTATCTAGACACAGGCCAGCCATGTATTAGGCAATATATGTTTTTTAATTTTTTTATTGGTGCATTGTAGATATACATCTTAATGGGATAAAAGACTTGTGGAGACATACATGCACACATCACCCAATTAGCCCTTACTCGATCCCCACCCCATTTCCTCCCCATTCCTCCTACCCATGCTTGGCTTAGTGATTGGTATGTTTGTTTAAGTACATCATGTGCTTTAGAGAGTTTCCCTCTTCCCCTTTCCAATCCCCTCAGTTAGGTCACCTTATTTGCTCCTAACTCCAACTAGAATGACAGTCATTCAAAACACAAACAACAACAGATGCTGGCAAGGATGTGGAGAAGTGGGAACTCAAAAACATTGTTGGTGGGATTGCAAATTAACATTGTAGGTTAATTTGAACTATTTTACTAAATGAAATATATAATTTTAATATATTTCTGTTTCCAGTTTCCTTTTCATTGCATTAATTTCTGTAAGATTCTTCCATGTTGTTATAACCAGTTTGTTACATTTTATAGATGAGCAGTATTCCATTGTATGAATGACTCACATTTTGTTAGTTCATTTCCCTGTTGATATATGTGTTACCTTTTTGCCACTGAAAAAGAATAAATGAAATAAACAACTTAAAGGAGAAAATAAAAGAAAGGAAAAAAAACTAACACATGCATATCTATATTCATAGCTGCACAATTCACCATTGCCAAACTATGGAGCCAGCCAAGATGTCCAACAGATGAATGGATTATAAAACTGTGGGATGTGTAGACAATGGAATTTTACTCAGCCATAAAGGAAAACACAATTACATAATTTACAGGGAAATGGATGGAACTGGAGGACATTATGCTAAGTGAAATTAGTCTTCTTAGATATATATATATATATATATATATATATATATATATATATATATATATATATAAAATAATATAAAAAGGAAGGATAAAAAAGCAGCAATTAAACTGCAATTAGAAGTATGAGCAGGAGTTACCAAATGAAGCCTGCAGATGAAAGCCAGTGTGAAGATAGACTGGAAAGAAAGAGCCTGGCCTGTTAGAGACTTGGGGGGGGGCAGGAATATGGTAGAGGAGGCAGGTGGACAGTGGTCCCATTCCTGCTTCATCCAAAGTGGACTGGGAAGGTCCGGGATGGCAGGAGCTGTATCTGTCTGCTCACCCCAGGGCTCCCAGTGCCTGGAATAGAACCTGTTGGCACATGGTAGGACCTCAGTAAACGTTGACACTAGTAATGGCCAACGATACCAAGAGTAAATGTTGAAGAAGAGGGTAGGGCAATAAGGGTAAGATCTATGTTTAAAAATCTCTCCATCTGCTGCAAACTGCATCCTGCTTCTCTGCGGCTTCTTTGAGTAACATGGAACTTACTACATATTTTCTCTCTCTTGGCATCCTTCTCATCCTTGACTGTAGCAGTCATGCCTCTGTGGGTTCCCATTTCCCCAGACCAACAGTCTCTGCTTCTTGGCTTTGATTTCACTATTTAGGAACCCTAGTCAATGCTGTCCCAAAGAACTTCTGCACCAATGGGATGTTAAATCTCTGTGCCGTTCAATACAGCAGGCACTAGTTATGTGTGGTGGTTGAGCTGGAATTATGGCCAGTGTGACTCGGAAACTGGATTTTTTATTTTACTTAATTTTAACTAATTTGAGTTTGAATGACAGCCCTTGGCTACTGAGTTGAACAGTGCAGCTCTAGTTTTGCACTTAAACTGTTTTCCTGATCATGAGATGGATTTCTCTGTGTTTCCTCTGAGCCTCCTACTTTCCTTCCCTTCTTTACTAGCAAAATTAACAAATTCTGATACCCATATCCAGTGTTGACCTTCTGGTTTTGTCGGTTTATTTAGTACCTAAGGTCTAAAGATTAGCTGGAGAGTACTTTCTTTGGCAAATGCCAGTTTCTAGTGAGAGGAAATGAGGTACATAAAATACCAGCACAGTGTGCCTTCTGGGTCACATAATTTCTTCTTGGGCTTGAGCTAATTAATATAGATATGTACATATATACATACCAAAAGCTTTTTATCTAAGAAACTAAGGGTCGAATAAGGATCTCTTAGTGCATTTGGTGACTACATTATAAACATTAAATATTTACTTCATTAAATGTTGTGAGAACAAACATTAGTAAAAATTAGTAAATGTGTTAAGATGAGTTCTCATGCTGTAAAATTTGACTCTCTGTTAAACTATTTGGTTAACTAAGAATACACACTAGTAATGGCCAACGATACTAACAGAAGTCATTACGGCATCGTTCAAATAGCAAAGAGGATTTGCCTAGGGAGTACAAATGAAGGACATGTATTGGCGAAGGAGGTATAAATAAAGATTAGATGATTGGACCTTTTTTTTGTACTAGAGAGCGAACCTAGAGGCCTTTTAACTTCCAAACTAAACCTATAGCCCGTTAAAAGTTTTTAAATATTTTTATTTTACTTTAATTTTGGTACTGGGGCTTTTTATCTCCAAGCTACAACCTCAGACCTATTTATTTACTTATTTATTTATTTATTTATTTATTTATTTATTTATTTATTTATTGTGGTACTGGGGGTGGAACCCAGGGGCTTTTCTACCTCCGGGCTCTACTCCCAGACTTATTTTTACATTATTTGGAAACAGGGTCTCATTAAGTTTCTGAGAGTCTCACTAAGTAGCTGAGGCTAGCTTTGAACCTGTGCGATCCTCCTGTTTCAGCCTCCTAAGTGCTGGGATTACAAGCATATACCACCATGCCCAGCTTCTTTATTTTTTATTTTTTGTTTTTGTGGTTGTGTGTGTGTGTGTGTGTGTGTGTGTGTGTGTGTGTGTATGTGTGCGTGTGTGTGTGGTACTGGGGTTCCAGGAAACCCTTCTACCTCCGGGCTACACTCCCAGACCTATTTTATATTTTTTTATTTGGAAACAGGGTCTCTTAAGCCAGCACGGCTGGCTTCAAGCCTGGGCCATCCTCCTGTCTCTGCCTCCCAAGCGCAGGGATTATGAGCGTGCGCCACCACGCCCGGCTATATTTTTTATTTTTAAACAGTGTCTTGCTAAGTTGCTGAGGCTGGCCTTGAGGCCTGTGATCCTCTTGTCTCAGCCCCCCCAAGTACTGAGATTACAGGTATGTGTCTGAGCTTTCCCAACTGATTACTATATAGAGAACCAAACTGCATAAAGTGAGGCACCTCAGTGTTAACACCTTAGAAGAGGTCAAAACTAAAAACTAAACTTCAGCAAACTAAAAACACTGAACTTCAGAGTAGGAAAGGTCTTTATAGATGAAGCAGAAGAATACTCCAGAGAAGCTGAACTTGAAGGGCCTATCACTCAGTACCTATTCTTTGAGTGTGCACCATGCCCCAGGCTTAGGGCATGGTGCCTACCCTCAAAGAGTTCATGATCTACTGAGGGAGGCAAATACAGAAGTTATTTGTGTGTGTGGTACTGGGAATGGAACCCAGGTGCTTTCTATCTTCAGGCTACATTCCCAGGCAGGGTCTCACTAAGTTGTTGAGAACCTCATTAAGCAGCTGAGGCTGGCTTCGAACCTGTGCGATGCACCACCATGCCTGGCTCGTAAGTTATTTTAATAGGTAGAGTTGTTGCCAGATCCATTGCCTCATCTCTTACCACTGAACGTCACATTTTCTTATGCCTCCCTCCACTGACTAAGCAAAACTGCAGAGAAGGTGAGTTCACGGGGATATTTATTTTCTCCTCAGCATTAACTTCTAAGCCAAAGGACCTTTGAGCCACTTACAGCCCAACACACTTCAGACTATTACCCCCCCCCCCCCAAGCATGGGCTCAGGGTCCAAAATAGCCCTTCTCAGTCAGGACTGGTGGCATACACCTGTAATCCCACTACTTGGGAGACTGAGATGGGAAGATCACAGGTTCAAGGCCAGCCTCAGTGAGTTAGCAAGACCCTATTTCAAAATTAAAAAAATAAAATAAAATAAAAATGGCTGGGAGTATAACTCAGAGGTCAAAGGACCCTGGGTTCAATCCTTAGAAACAAACAAACAAACAAAAACCTTCTCTTTAACAGTCCCCTCCTTGGGTAAAATTAAGATTCCCGATCTATTAAGAGAAAAATACTCTTCAAAACTTTTTTCATGCTGGGCATGGTGGCGCACGCTTGTAATCCCTGCACTTGGGAGGCAGAGACAGGAGGATCGCGCAGGTTCAAAGCCAGCCGTGCTGGCTTAAGAGACCCTGTTTCCAAATAAAAAAATATAAAATAGGTCTGGGAGTGTAGCCCAGAGGTAGAAGGGCTTCTAGGAACCCCAGTACCAAAAAAAAAAAAAAAAATGAAAAGAAAGAAAAACCTTTTTAAATTACGTTATAAAGGTTCGATAACCTTACCTCTAATCCTCCCAGAGGTATGTAAACTAAAAACATACCTCTGTATCCCAAACAGACAAAATGAGCTGAAGAACTTTGGATATTTAGAGACAAGGATGATTCTCCTCCTTTCCACCATACTGGTTGGATTTTACAAATGACTTTTATTTTATTTTATTTTTATTTTTATTTTTATTTTTTTGCAGGTCTGGGATGGAACCCAGGGGCATTTGACCTCTCAGCTACATCCCCTGCCCTATTCTTATTTTTTATTTTGAAACAGGGTCTCACTAAATTGCAGAGGGCCTCATGACTTCTATTTTAAAACACATAACTGGTTTTCCTTTTTAACATAAATTAAAAAAAGAGAAAGGAGACAACAAATAAAAAATCTGGTTTAGAAGAATATCTCAGCCCATTGGCAAATACTTTTTTCCTTTGAGGGTCCTTAAATGTTGGGCAAGATTAAGTTGTAGTATTAAGAGAACAAGTATCAAGAGGTAGTTTGAAAGATTGGTGTAAACCTCAAAACACAAACTTCTCACGTTTATTCAAAGTAAACAAAACTAGTCTTCCAAGACTCTTTCCTCTGACCTAGAAGAAAGGAGGACACAATAATTTCTTAAGGATCTGCCACATAACACATTAGTGTCCACCAAATGATACCCTCCCACCCACACACAGGGGCTATTTTTGTCTAAATGCAAAACCAGCCTCCTTGAGAGGTCCCTGGTTCCCATCCCTGTCCTTGGAGATGGGAAAGAGACAGCTGAACAGCTAAACAGATTCATATTTTCTTTCTTTCCTCTCTCTTTCTCTCCCTCCTCTCTCTCTCTCCCTCTCTCTCTCTCTCTCTCTCTCTCTCTCTCTCTCTCTCTCTCTCTCCCCCTCTCCCTCTCCCTCTCCCTCTCTCTCCCTCCCTTTATCTTTCTCTCTTTCTTTCTTTTTTCTTCATTATTGGGTATAAAACCCTAAACCCAATACTTGGGAGATAAGACAGGAAGAACAAAGGTTCAAAACCAGCCTCAGAGTCGTAATCCCAGCATTCAAGAGGCTGAGACAGGAGCATCGTGGTTCGCAGACAGCCTCAGCTACTTAGTGAGGCCCTTTGCAACTCAGTGAGACCCTGTTTCAAAATAAGGAATAAAAAATAGGGCTGGGGGTGTATCTCAGAGGTAGAATGCCCCTGGGTTTCATCCCCAGTAGCGGGGGGGACACCCAGCCTCAGCAATTTAGCAAGGTTCTTAGCAACTTAGTGAGACTCTGTTCTCTGTTTCCAAATAAAAATAAATAAAGTAGGTCTGGGGTGTAGCTCAGAGATAGAATGCTCCTGGGTTTAATTTGCAGCGCGCGCGCACGCACACACACACACACACACACACACACACACACACACACACACACAGCTTTAGGCACTTAAGCAAGCACCCTACCTCTCCTCTATATTCCCAGCCCCCTTTACCTGTCTTCTCCACCAAAATAAAAGCAGCCCTTTCTGTTCCAGACTGATCCAATACCCTTTCTCACCCAGTACTGAGCAGCCAACTTCATGTTTTCCCAACCCTCTTTAGTCACAAAGGGTCCAAGACAGAAAATCAATAGTTTCAGTGTGAAGTAAGAACACAGGAAAAAGAGAGGAGGGGGGAAGAGGATGGGACTTACACCCCAGCTGTAGCAGGTAATTAAAGAAACTAAAAGGTGAGGCCCAGCATGAGGGAACTGAGCCAGAGGAGGTCCTCTTCTGCTTTCACCTGGTGTCCAACATCTGGTAGGGGTGAGGCAGAATAGGAGAAATAAAAGGAGAAATGAAAGGGGACAAAGAAAAGATGAAGAAAATATAACTTTAATGTGGAACCTTGGCCCCAAATTCCCCAAGCCCAGCCAGTCACATACACACCCCTCTCCCTGCCCAAGTCAGTCCTAGATTTCTGGGGGCATTTGCAAATTTAGGGCTCACACAAAAAGCTCCAGAGAAATGACCAGACCATCAAAACCGGAAACCCATCTACTTAGGGTAATTTTCTTGAACGCTGATAGTCATCCCACCTGTGAAAGGTTTGAGCAAAAGGAATAAATACTTATTGGCTAGACCATGGAGGCCCCACTAGACCTGGAAGATGACCTGACACCCCAAATCAGCAACACCCCGAATCAGCATTGTGATTACCAGTCTGACGTCATCCTCTCACACCCCCTGCACACCCCTCACCAAGCTGCCCTTAAGGGCCAGGACCCCTCAAGGAGCCTCTCCCCCTGTGGAGAGGGCCCCAATTCTCCCTGGAATGAGTATTTCTTGCTTTCCTAAATAAGTCTCTACGGTTCTTATTGATCGTGCTGAAATTCTTTTCCACAGCATCGGCCAAGGACCCTTTCAGTCCTGGGCTGGGTTCCCTTCTCTTCCCCACTGGGAATTTCTCTAGATCCTTCAAGGAATCACGTCTTCTGTGACACCTCACCAGGACCGGAGGTGCTGTCCTTCCAGTGGTTACTGTGGGCCCTGAGGTGAGGAACCCCTAGAAGGTCAAATCTGAAAGGGCCCTTAGAGAGCGCTCGAGGATAACCCCTCTTTACCCACAGGCCCACTGAGGCCCAGGAGACAAGGACTTTCCCTAAAGGCACACAGTAAAATGAAATGGATCCAAATGTGGGCTAAGAGTATCTAATCCCCTGGAGAAAAAAGGAGCAAAAGCAAAGGCAATTTATTTGCAAAGATAAAGGGAGGGCATGTCCCGCTTTACAAAGAATAAGGAATTAATTTCCTGGATGGGGGAAGGGAAGGGAGGGATGAAGAAATGAAAAAGCACCCAAGACCCAACTGAGATTTAATTTTGGTTATTTTGAATAGGCTGAGATCACCTTCACCCAACACTCCCAGTGTTAATATTGCTGCTGCAGAGAGATCCAAGGAGACCCGCCAGAGCAAGCCAAGCCAAGCCAAACCAGTACTGTACTTGGCTGCTCTACAGAGATCCTCTTTCTTCTGGTTAAAAAAAAAAAAAGAAAGAAAGAAAGAAAAAAAAAGAAAAAGAAAACACAAAAAACCCACAAAAAAACACAACACACAGTTAACCACCTGTCAGGGCTGAGGATACAATGAGGCCCCTGGAAAAAGAGCTTTTCATGCATGCGTAATATATTTGTTCAGCTATTCACTTAATGAAGCTGATAAATGTGATGCAAGACAATAGTCAAGTTAATCTATTTAGTAAAATGTTTTGAGACTTTCAGGCTACATTAAGGAGGGGAGCATTGGGCGACATTTTCATTTAAATGCGCTCATCTCTCTTAGGCAGCACAAGGGTTCAGGCAATCTATGTGAATATAATTTCTTATAAATGTGTCTTTAATGGGTTTAATTCACCCTTGCCAGCTGTTTTGGGGGCTATTTTGTAAGAGCAAAACAAACGTTTCAGGCTTGGAAAGCTAGTTAAAATTAGTTTCGGTCAGCAAGGCCAAGCTATATTTCCTGCAAACCATCTGCTTGATTGACACAAAAGAAGGATTTTCAAGGAAAAAGAGGGGAGCGAGTGTGAAAGGGAGGGGGTGAGGGGGGAGCGCCAGAAAGGGGTGGGCAGCTCCTTGTGGCCTATTCTAAAGGTGAGCCCCTTAGAGTTGTCTTAATAGAGAGACTGGAGCGGTAGGAAAGCTCTTGTAGCTGAGCCCCGCCGGAGGAGAGAAGCCAGGCTGCGGGTGCCCTTCCCTCCGCCGCCCAGGGTCGCCCCAGTATTGCCCAGCGTGCTTTCACTTTGCCCGCAGCTCCTGCGCTGAGGGCCGGAGCCCGGCGGTCCGCGGCTTGCAGGGGGCAGCTTCGGGGCCCCAGACACCCCGAAACCAGCACTTGCGGTCTCTGCGGAGGGCCGGAAGCTCTTGCCAGTATTACTTTGCTGCGTCCTCCGCCTTGCCTGGTGGGTGGGATCCGAAAGCTCTCCACTGCCCTCAGGGGAACGAAACCCTTGCACAGGTTCTGGGGATCCTCCTTAAGGCCTCAGAACAGCTTTGGTCCTAGGTCCCAGGAGCCCGGACCCGACCCGCCACTGCCTCCCCAGCTAGCAGTGGAGACCCGGTTGAGACCCGGACCTCCTCAGCTCCAAACCAGGGCTTCCAATTCTCTTTTCCCTTCCAGTCTTCTTTTCCCATGAAAGAGAAATAGGCAGAAAACCCAGCTTGGGACTAAAGAAGGCCAGTGATTTCTCCTCTCCGAAATAAACTTGAAGATAACGACATTACAATGAAGGGCAGGCCCCACAAAACCCCCGGGCTCAGGTCAAAGGGCATTAGTCCCAGGTCTCAGCCAAGGACCGCCCCACAGCCCGAAGCCTCTTAAACTAAGATCCTCGCGTCCGATTTCTTGCTTTCTTAGGATTTATTCTGCCTTTCCAAGGGAGGCAAGCCCTCCCCGCACCCCGCCCGCCCTGTTTTCCTCTTTGGGGCCTTAGGAATTCTTCCGGAGGCTGCGGAGACCCGACTGCGGGGGTCCAAGTGGATCACAGCAGGGGGTTGACCCACCTTCCAAAAAATGTCAGGCAGGGCTGCCTTTAAAAAAAGTGGGGAGGTTAGCAGCACTTCGTCTATAATGAGTGTGTGTGTGTGTGTGTGTGTGTGTGTGTGTGTGTGTGTGTAGGGGGAGCACAGAACTTGTCAACCAACCAGATAATAACCGCAAAAACTACCGCCAGAGCAATGCCCCAGCAGGGGAGGAGGCTTAGGGAAGGGGTGCTGAAAAGATTCCAGACTGGCTTCAAGACACACACACACACACACACACACACACACACACACACACACACACACACACACTCCAAACTGATTTCCACCAATACAAGCTACATTGGAGGACCATCCTGAAGTTAAGTAAGCAACTAATGGGTAGGGACTCAGCGCCTGTAGCTGCTGCCCCTGTCCAGCCCAGAACTGGAAACTGGAAACTGCTCCAGAACTTCAGACCCAAGGGACTGAGATGAGAGCAAGGGGACTGAGCAAGAGGGAAGGGACAAGGGTGGGGGAGAGAGGGGAGGGAGGGAGAGAGAGAGAGAGAGAAGGAGGAGGAGGAGGAGGAGGAGGAGGAGGAGGAGGAGGAGGAGGAGGATGGAAGGAAGGAAGGAAGAGGAGGAGGAGGAAGGAGAGGAAGGAGAGAGAGAAAGAAGAAGAAGGAGGAGGAGGAAGGAGAAGGAAGAGGAGGAGGAAGGGGAGGAATGAGAGAAAGAAGAAGATGAAGAAGAACATGAAGGAAGGAGGAGGCAGAGGAAGGGAAGGAGAGAAAGAAGATGAAGAAGAAGAACATGAAGGAAGGAGGAGGCAGAGGAAGGGAAGGAAGGAGAAGAAGGAGGAGGAGGAAGGGAGGAATGAGAGAGAGGAGGAGGAAGAAGAAGATAGGAGGAGGAAGGGGAGGAATGAGAGAGAGAAAGAGAAAGAAGAAGGAGAAGAAGGAAGAAGAAGAAGGAAGGGGAGGAATGAGAAAAAGAGAGAAAGAAGGAGAAGAAGAAAGAAGGAGAAGGAGCAGGAGGAAGGGGAGGAATGAGAAAAAGAGAGAAAGAAGAAGAAGAAAGAAGGAAGAAGGAAGGAGGAGGAGGAAGGGGAGGAATGAGAAAAAGAGAGAAAGAAGGAGAAGAAGAAAGAAGGAGAAGGAAGGAGGAGGAGGAAGGGGAGGGGAGAGGGGAGAGAGAGAGAAAGAGAGAGAGAGAGAGAGAGAGAGAGAGAGAGAGAGAGATGAAGGGAGAGAAAGGAGCCTGTGGCCACAGAACTTGGTCTTGTGGCAAGGTTAAAGTGCAGGTATTCAAATCCTTTAGACATTTCTCACCTACTTTACTTGAAACTTCAAAAAGAGGAACTTTTGAAGGTCTTCCAACAGATGTCCCTCTTCCGTCCCCAGGGGCCTCCAATTAATTTGAACAATTTTGTATCCCCATGTTTAAGTCGTGACTTATTTAAGAAGTGGCTCCTTTCCTGTTTGCTGGCAGCGACTCCTCCATCAGCCGACTCAGGCTCAGGAACTTCATGCTTACGTCATCTGCAAGCACTAAATTCCTCTCTGCAGCCCGGCCAAAATAACTTTTTAATTTGAATCAAGGGAGAGCTTTAGCAGGCTCTGATTCTGGTTTAATGTGATATAAATCGCAGATGCACTTTTATTGAATGGTTAAAGCAGCGACATGGAGATCATCAACACAAAACGCCCTGAACAAAACCATCCAGAGAAATAAAGCTGGTTAATAAGATTTTTGAGAAAGCTTTGTGTTAAAAAGCAAAAAGGAAAACCAGCTGAAGGTGACAGTTAGTTCATGGTTAATAGGATCAGGGCGGCCTGGCAGGGCTGCACACTTCTCTTTGGGGAGGCTCAACCACACCAAAGAAATGAATGGGACATTTAACACATCTGTTATCGCCCCCCCCCCCCAGCGGAGAAACGGGAGAATGGGGGCTCATTGCCACCTCCCACCCCAAAGCAGAGGAAAGCAAGGGGTTGTCTTCTGGAGGATTTTTATCTGAGGCGCCAAATTACCAGACACTTGCCTGGTGTGGACCAGCATTCTGTGGAATCACGATCTTCCCTTGGGGTTTCAAGCATTTGGACGTTGCACTTAACTATAAAACGCTGCAAAACCTTGGCTCCGCAATAGGTAGGGCTCTCTCTGGACGACTTCCGGACTTTCTTTGTCAAGACTTATAAAACCCAAGTCCTGAGTTTCAAGTCAAACAGTCAAGAGCTCCTAGAAGTTGGAAAAAGGCCAATGGGGCACTCAGAGCATCTGGTCCACCTTGCCTGAGATAGTTTCTGGTGGGGAGTAAAAACTTTGCAGGTGGAAACCTGGAGCTCAGCGGGGGCCTCACTTTCCTGGGCTCTTCCCCCAAGTGAGCTAGCCAGCGCTCCTAACAGAGATTCCTGGAGAAATTTCTCTGGGAATCATTTTCCCCAAGTTGCTGGGAGTTTGCAGAGGACTTGTTTTACCACAGGTACCTACCAACTCTCAAACTCAAATCATTCTCACAAAGTAAAATAATAAATTAAGAAGCCCCTAACCTTAGATACACATCCAATATTCCAGTGCAAATCGCACTGGGCTGTTAGAGTGAGATTTCTAACACTGGTGTAACCCATCCCTTCCATCTGCCTTAAGCTTCAGCTGGGGTAGCAGGGTTAGAAACCAGAGAGGGAGTCTATTTCCATGTTCATAGACTTAAAATTTTCCACTGTCCCCCCACACACGGGGGGCTATTTTACCCGTAGCCTGGAGATGTATTTCTATGAATATTTATTGATTTATTTTCCAGGCTCAACAGGAGAGCTACAAATAAATTTAGTGCGTTCTTTAAAGAATTCTTTTTCTTTGAGGCAAGATGTCATCTGAAACTTCTAAATAGGCATTTAATTAGCCCCGGTGTTGCTTCGGAACAAAAAACCCCGGGCAAGAGCTTTGGGGGCACACTGTATTGCAAAGAGGCGGTCGATATGCAGAACTGATGCGCGCGGGCCTTTGTCGCCGGCTCATTGTGCGGGCTATGCTTATGAAGACTAATCCAATCATAAATTGCACCCCTGCGCCAATCAGAGGGCCCAGAGCCTCCAGCGAATGAAGCTCGAGTGGAGAACTTTGTTGAACTTCATTGTCAGCGCCGTCACTTTTCAAAGCGCGTGAGCGGGCGGGCCACTATAAAACCATCACCTCGACGGGAGAACCACGGAGGACTCGCAGGCGCCCAAGTGGGACCGTTACTTGGGGACGTTTGCTAAGCCCGGGAGAGGGCTCCTCCGCGGGAACAGGAGGGGCGGGAACCGAGGCATCTACCCTCTGGCTACGGGAAGAAGGGTGACTTCTCGCGCCCCGCGCCCGCCCGGCCATGATGTTCCCAGGGCTCCTCGCGCCCTCCGCGGGGTACCCAAGCCTCCTGCGGCCCACGCCCACCTTGACGCTGCCCCAGTCTCTTCAGTCGGCATTTTCTGGGCACTCGAGCTTCCTAGTGGAGGATTTGATCCGCATCAGCCGGCCTCCCACCTACCTGCCCCGAAACGTACCCAGCGCGGCCACGTCGCCTCCCAGGCAAGGGGCGCCTGCGGCGGTCACCGACTCGGGGACCTCGGACCTGGGCTCCCCGAGCCCGGGCAGCAGGCGGGGCAGCTCTCCTCAGACTGCCCTCTCCCCTGCCAACGAGCCCACGTTTCTGAAGTTTGGGGTGAATGCCATCCTCTCCTCGGGGCCCAGAACTGGTAAGTGAAGGCAGAGCGCCGAGGGCCCGCGCGGGCGCTAAGCGCTCGCCAGGTTCCCGGACTCAGTTTCCTTTGCCGAGCGAGTGCAAGCGCACACGAGTGCAAGCGCACACGAGTGCAAGCGCACACGCAGGAACTCCGATCCCCCACGCCGGGCACTGTGAGGGCGAAGCCCTGCCAACTCCGGGGAGAAAAGCCTCCAGGCTTGCCCCACCCTTCGTGAACGTGAGCGCGCGGTGGGTGCGGGCTCCGTGCGCGCCCCTCCCTCGGCGGCCTTGTTTCTGCGCTCATTTCTAGGAGACTGTTTTGTTTTTTTTTTTCTCAGCCCTCGGCGATATACTTATTGGATAAAAGCTAGTATTTTAGAGTTGCCATTTCTTCCCTGCTCGGGGCTGATCTATCATCTCAATGCCAAGGATGGGGATTGGCGACGGGAGGGGCGTCTCACAGGACTATTTTTTTTTTTGGGGGGGGAAGCATTTCTACACATGAAACGATGTTAGAAAGTTGTAGCCTGTCCATACATTCCAAAAGATGCCGCCAAAACCAGCGGAAGTGTTAAGTCATATCATGTATTCGTCGTGTTGTACATAATCAAGTATGTAATCAAATTTTCTCTCTTCTTCTTTCCCAGAAACACCCCCCGCCTTGCTCCAGAATCTCCCTCCCAAAACATTCGCCTTCCCCTACTTTGAAGGCTCCTTTCAACCTTTCATCAGGTCGTATTTCCCAGGTAGGTCTCGCAGGCTCCCCAGGGCGAGGCGGGGCGGCGCCCCAGCCCGCGCCGTCGCTCCGGGCCCCGAAGCCATATTTCTCCGTCCACCCCTCGGGGTTACGCTCTGGTTCAGAGGTTGCGAGGCGTACAACATTCACGAATCCGTCGCGCCAATTTGATGCCCTATTTAGCACAAGCGGTGACTGCTTGACACTTTGCACCAATTCCCTGCTCTACAAATTAGCAAGAATTGTCATGGTCCCAATTTGAGGCGGTTCCCTTCCCGGCGAGGAGCTGTCGGCAGCTCTTCACGCCGCCGCTTTCCCACAGAGTCAGTGCACTTGGCCACGATTCTCCACAAAGGTTTCAGCACCATGACCAATTGGTCAGCTCCTCCGGGCAGCCACACACAGACCGGCCCTCGCCCCTCCACGCCGCAGAGAGACACCTACCAGCCGGGGCTAATTTCTCTTTAAGACTCATTCAGGACTCGGGCTTTTCACAAGACCACATGGGGTGCCCTCTTGTGTGGGATTGCGGGGGTCGTTCAGGAGTAGGGGGACTAGATTCTCCCCCAACCCCCACTTTCTATTTCCAACCCTTTCTCATACTCTCCTGTTACCCTGTGTGTGTGTGTGTGTGTGTGTGTGTGTGTGTGTGTGTGTGTCGGGGGAGTACTGGGGGTTGAACCTAGGGGCACTCTATCACTCTATCACTTAGTGGGCTACAAACCCTGACTTTTATTATTTTGAAATAGAGGCTTACTAAATTACTGAGGCCGGCCTCAAACCAGCGATCTTCCTGCCTCAGCCTCCCAAGCACTGGGGTTGATAACAGGCACGCATCTCCCGCACCTCGGCATCAGACTGCGCTTATCTTTTTAAAGATCCTTGGGCTTATAAAGTAAATAGCAGTTGGAAAGCGGTCCATAATGGGTCCCTGTCTAAAGGGAGAACACCTGACGCCATTTCCACGAGGGCTTCATTCTGGAATCTCGTTGTCGATCCCAAACTGTGGCTCAAAAACTCTCTAATTGGCCAAAACTCCGGAGAAAGGGAAGCCCTTATAAAGAGAAGAGAGATGGAGCCTGGTTGGTGGGGGATGGGTAGGCCCAGGGCCCCGGTCCCAAATATAAGCAAAAGAAACCAGCAATTGATTTTTAAAGGGGGAGAGAGAATTCACCAACCCCCTCCCCAAACATTCATGGTCCTGCTGATAATGGAATTTGCTTCCTTTCTCCCTCCTCTCAATGCTCTAACAAAAACAACCCGAGCTTTATAAATAGCTTTTCATGTCCATTTAATGAGAACGACTGGGGGAGAGGAGGCTCTGCCATCAGTATTCTCCCAATGGTCTTGGCCTGCAGTTGTGTTTAGTTTGAAAGTGTAAATCTCTTTTGTCCCAGTAATATATGGCTTTCGCTGCTTGTCCACAGTCTTTTTCTGTTAGTTCATTACTACACAATTACCATTCACGCTTCATTAGAGTCTCTGTTTCTTTTTGTTTTTCTTTTTCTCTCCCTTAAAGCGAAACTCTCCCCCTTTTTATCATGCCAATACCCATTGGGAAGCGGTCAATGTGCTAATTAGCTGCCACTTTTCAAGTATTCTGGATGAATTCTTTACATTTTGTGGGGTGAGGGGAAGAAAGATTAATATAATAAAGATGAATACTGATTGGCTCTTTCAAAAAAAAAAAAAAAAACCAGAGAGGATTTTCCCTCTAACGACCCAGCAAAATACCCCATTTTCATCTAAAGAATGCAAAAAGCCACCAAGGTGATCCAAGCTCAGAGGGGAAACTGAGCGGCCCCACATGGACATTTTATTTTTTAACTTCGTTTTTCTGTTGCTATTTGAGCTGGTCGACGCAGGGTTGCTTCCCGGGGACCCTAGAATGGAAAAACGCAACAGGCGATTGTGGGGGGCTGTTTCGTGGCTTTTCCTAATCCGAGTTTGCACGGTTGAAAGGGAGAGTTATTTGGGCGGAAGGAGCCTTTCACTCGTGCAGGTTTGTAGGTTCCTAGCCTATTCTCCAGGGGGAGAAATGGGGGCTCTTTAAAGAGATGAAGGCGCAGAAGAGAGGCGAGCGCAACCCGGGGGGGGCGGCGCGGGCGGGCGGGCCGGGTCCCGCGGGCACTCCCACTCAGCCGCCCCCCGCCCTGCAGGCTCCTCCAGCGTCGTGCCCATCCCCGGGACCTTCTCCTGGCCGCTGGCGGCCCGCGGCAAGCCGCGCCGGGGCATGCTGCGTCGAGCCGTGTTCTCCGACGTGCAGCGCAAGGCGCTGGAGAAAATGTTCCAGAAGCAAAAGTACATCAGCAAGCCCGACCGCAAGAAGCTGGCGGCCAAACTGGGCCTGAAGGACTCTCAGGTGAGGGCGGCCCCTCCGCAGCCACTCCCCCGCACCGAGGCCCGGCCCGAGCCCCTGGGCTGGGAGGGTTCTCCAAAAGGGCGTAGGGAGCCTGGCGTGGTGGCACACCTTTGCAATCCCAGCATTTGAGAGGCTGAGACAGGAGGGAGGATCACAGTTCCTGGACAGCCTCAGCTACTTAGTGAGGCCCCTTTGCAACTCAGTGAGAGACCCTGTTTAAAAAATAATAATAATAATAATAAAGAATAAGCCGGGCGGGGTGGTGCACACTTGTAATCCCAGCCCTTGGGAGGCGGAGACAGGAGGATTGCACAGGTTCGAAGCCAGCCTCAGCTACTTAGGCTCTCAGCAACTTAGTGAGACCCTGTTTCCAAATAAAGTATAAAATATGTCTGGGAGTATAGCCTGGTGGTAGGAAGCCCCTGGGTTCGGGTTCCACCTCCAGTTTACACATACAAAAAAAAAAAAAAGAATTTTAAAATAGGGCTGGGTGTGTCACTTGGAGATAAAATGCCCTTGGGTCCCATCCCCAGTTTAAAAAAAAAAAAAAAAAGTTCCTAGGCCCGCCACACAGATGGGAAAACCAAGGAAGGTCTAGACGAGCCAGCTTTCTGGGATCAGCCTGCTTCCCTCCCCCCCACCCCCGCCATATGCACACCGCCCTCGCATCTCCGGGTGGCCGCGTCCCACCCCACTCAGCTGGGCGCGTCCCAGAGGATGGGGCTAGAGAAGTAAGGGTGGGGGTGGAGTAAATGTTGGAACCCGTCGCAGTCACTTTTAGAAATGGCGGGTCAGGTGAAGCCAGAGAAGACGAAGCCCTCCCACTTCTCCCCAGTCCTGCGGGCGCGGCCTTCCTCCCATCCCACGCTTCCTAGGGCGCTGACCCTGCTCTGCGCTCTTCCCGCCCTCCCCGGTGCCCCCAGGTGAAAATCTGGTTCCAGAACCGACGCATGAAATGGCGGAACTCCAAGGAGCGCGAGCTCCTGTCCAGCGGGGGCTGCCGTGAACAGACCCTCCCCACCAAGCTCAATCCGCACCCGGACCTCAGCGACGTGGGCCAGAAGGGCCCCGGGGATGACGAGGAGGACGAGCTGGCCGGCAGCCCCAGCCTGCGCCTGGGCTATCTCGCGTCCGCAGACCCGCGGCAAGTGCGGGACCCGCAGCTCGAGGGGCCGCTGCCCGCCTCCCCCACGCACTCGAGCAGCCCGGGCAAACCTTCGGACTTCTCGGACTCGGAGGAGGAAGAGGAGGGCGACGACGAGGAAGAAGAAATCACAGTGTCCTAGAAGCCCCTTCCGCGCCCCGTACTCGTGCGCAAGAGCTTTGGAATCAAAGAGGCGGATCCTACGGAGCGCCGCGCTCCGTCCCTGATTCCCGGACGCTGCACTCCAGGCTGTAGGAGCAGCATCTCCTTCTGATGTCCCAAAGAGACATTTCTTCCTCGACACCACCTCCAAACAGCCTTCCCTCCCCCAAAATGTAGATCTTGTCCCAGTCTTAACTTTCTACGGGGCTCTGCTCCAACTTGCTCATTAAATACTGTGGGCAGGTGGGTGTGGAGTCAAAACACCGAGCACAGAATTAACTCCAAGACCCCTGCACCTCCCTGATCTCTTCATGTCTCCATGCCCAGGAGCAAGGGTATCCCATCCCACCGCAGACTCCGGCAACCCCAGCCCATCCCTGTCTTCCATTACAGTTCCCTTAGAAAGCACGAGTGTTTCGAAAAGATTATGGACCTGTGCCTTCTGGTCTAAGGGAAACAAAAATATTGAGGCTTTTATTTCCGATTGCTTTCTGGGGGAAAGAAGTTACTCTAAAAGGGGAGGGCAAGGGGAGAGGAGGCAGTCTCCCCCACCCCCGTGTATTTTTAAGCGTTTTTTAAAATTTTTCTACAACCATAATATATGCATCAAGCACACTGGCTTGTGTCCTTTTATTATTTCTGGGTAGATGTTGCTAAGCTGTCAAGCTCCTGAACACTGAGTGGGATGTGGACAGGGAGCCATAAACCGCTTTGACTCTTTTAACTGAACTTGGCTGTCTTTGCACAGCTCTTATGAACTGTACACTATTTTGTACATATGTTTTGTATGGATATTGTATACCATGGTTATTGTGAATGACTATAAAGAAATGGCTAGGTTGCTCTTTTTGCAATGTTTTTTCGACTTTCAAAATGTAGTTGTTTGATTGCATAACTTATAAGGAAATACTTATTTTGTATTTTTGCCATGTACAGATTTTATATATGTATATATGTATCAAATGGACAAAAATGCCAAATAAAAAGTAGAATGTGTATGATGGTCTATGATGTCATTAATTCACAGAATTTAAGAGCTCAAATGGAGCTACTCTAGCCTGAGAAGGTGAGCTGAGGAGTGTCCAAAGCTACCCTGCTAATAAGTGGCCCTGCTGGGACAAGAATCCATCTCTGGCTCCTCAATCCAGTGCCTTTTCTACTGTGCTGTATCATAAAATAGCCATACTTATAAGTAAAATAGCTTCAGGAAAGCAGTACCAAAAGGTTGAGTTTGCAATAATCCTCTCCTCTAAGACCAAAATTATGTACTAAGGTGGGCACAGTGGCACATGCCTGTAATTCCAGTACTCGGGTTGAAAGAGAAAGGTCCTAGGTTCAAGGCCAGCCTTAACAACTTAGTAAGATCCTCAGCAATTTAGTGAGACCTGGTTTTCAAATAAAAATAATAATAAAAAGGGCTGGGTACATAGCTAAGGGGTAGAATGCCCTTGGGTTCAACCCTCTGTACCATGATGACAATGATGACTGAGGAGGAGGAGGAGGAGGAGGAGGAGGAGGAGGAGGAGGAGGAGGGGAAAAGAAAGAAAATCTAAATCAATGCAAGTCAATCTAGTGACTTAAGTGTGTAATGGGTTTTCTTTTCCTTTCTGGAGCATATTCTTATTCCCCAGGAAAGCTTCAAAATTGGTCTTGATTTAGTTCCTTTTGTATATGACTATTTTTTGTTGGTTTGTTTTAATAATACCATCTATAAGCATGACATAGTAACCCAGATACAGACTCTAGAGTCTGCCAATAAAATTTCTTTAAAGACCTGTTTTCAGCAAGAGTTGCTTATTTAACCAGCAGTATAGAAAGTAAAGAATATTACGTTAGAATCTTGGGGGAGGAGAGCTCTTGTGCCCTTTGAGAGATCATTTTCTATCCCATCAGCCACACAGACCCATATTTCTTTGTGCTCCTAACCTGTACCCCAACTTTCAAAAAAGAAAACTGTGCTGGGTATGGTGGCACATACATATAATCCAGTACTTAGGAGGGAGACTACAGGTCTTATTTATTTATTTATTTATTTATCGTAGTACTGGGGATGGAACCCAGGGACATTCTACCTCTGAGCTACACCCCCAGCCTTATTTTTAATTTTTTATTTTGAAACAGGACCTCACTGAGTTGCAGAGGGCCTCACTAAGTAGCTGAGGCTGTCCACGAACCGTGATCCTCTGAACTCAGCCTCCCAAATGCTGAGATTACAAGTGTGCACCACGCCTGGCTTAACAATCTATCTTTAAATATAAGGAAAACATATGATAAATAAGTTTTCTTTTAGCTTAAAGTAGAAAATAAAAATTTTAAATTATAGCAGTTGTGATAAAATTGTTAAGTCTGAACATTGCTAAAATATTTTAAATATTATTGCTAAGCAAGACCACAAGGTGTGCTTCTTATGTTTCTATATAGACTCAAAAAATTTGGGAATTTCAAAATAACCTTTTGTAAGATAATGGGTTTACAGATGTAGTAGGTGTAGCTGAAGAAAGCAAGTAAGAGCACTAAGGAAAAAATGGGTTATCTCTAAAAATGCACATGAGTCTAAATGTGCATGGAAATCTTAAAAGTTTCTAGGAAACACAAAAATGTATGGCACACATTCCATCCTGTCAGAGGGAGACATCAGCACACCTGTGCCCTCAGGGAAATCCACTGTACAAATGTGGAAGGGACTTGGGGACTTTCAGGGCTCCCCAGATTCCACTTGGAAAACCACTTATCTAAACATATAAACTTTCTTGTTAAAAAATTTACTTCCTGCCTTGTTAAAAAAAAGATTCACATCAAAATATAGGACTTAAATTTGCGATTGTTAAATTGATATCAATTAGCCTTCAGTAAAAACAGGTTAAGTTTATTTATAATTGCGTATAGCCTAATATCTGTCCATTTATTAACCTAGATTTCAAAATGAGTGTTTGTTTGTTTGTTGGTTGGTTGGTTGGTCTGGGGATGGAACCCAGGGGAATTCAACCTCTGAGCTACACCCCCTGCCCTATTTTTTATTCTTTATTTTGAAACAGGGTCTCACTAAGTTGGGGAGGACCTTACTGAGTAGCTGAGGCTGTCCATGACCACCATCCTCAGGTCTCAGCCTCCCAAATGTTGGGATTACAAGCGTGTGCCACCACACCCAGCTTCAAAATGAGTTTAACAGGAGGATTAAAAAAGACATGTTTCATACACTGTAAAAGTGGGAAAACAGAAAGGCTTTTATTTTAGCAGGTAAAGATTATGAATTAATGTCTGAAAGTTTATGTACCATTTTTTTTCCTGGTCCTTATCTCTCAAAAAATCTAGTTTGCTTTATTTTTTGACAGCAAGTATAGATCTCTTTTTAATATGTCAGATCTGTTTTTTTTTAAGGATTTGTAAATGCCTTTTATTTTCTCTATTTTTATTATCTAAAAACATAAGATAATATGTTTGGATATTTTGATTGATGACTAAATTCTAAAGAAACTTTAAATTTTAAAATGCATTTATAAGCTGGTGTGATTGGGCATACTTATAATCCTAGTACTTGGGAGGCTGAGACAGGAGAACCACAGGTTTGTGGCTAGCCTCAGTAACTTGAGGCCCTCTGCAACTTAGTAAAATCCTGTTTCAAAATAAAAGAATAAAATAGGGCTGAGGGTGTAGCTCAGAAGTAGAATATCTCTGGGTTCCATTCCCAGTACCATGGGACGAGGGGAGGGGCATTTATAAAAGACAGGCATATGGCACATACCTGAAAATCCCAGTACTTGGAAAGTTGAGACAGAAGGATTGCAGGTTCAAGGAAAGCCTCAGTAACATAGCAAGACTCAGCAACTTAGTAAGACCCTATTTAAAAATAAAAATACAAAAAAAGCTTGGGTTGTATGTTCCAGGTCCAATTCCCAGTACCAAAAATAAAATGAAATAAAAATAAAATAAAATGTATTTATAGGTAGAATCCAATTGTTTGCAGTGGTCTGCTCTTAGCAAAGTTTACAAAGAACTGACTTAAAGAACAAAGATTTTATTTTATTTTATTTTATTTTATTTTATTGCTGGTACTGGGATTCCTGGAAGCCCTTCTTCCTCCGGGCTACACTCCCAGACCTATTTTATATTTTTGAAACAGGGTCTCCTAAGACAGCGCGCGGCTGGCTTCAAACCTGCGCGATCCTCCTGTCTCCGCCTCCCAAGCGTGGGGATTACAAGCGTGTGCCACCACGCCCGGCTAAGAACAAAGATTTTTTAAAATATATACTTTTATTGGTGCAGTGTAGTTTCACATCATAATGTAGTTCAGAGTGATGGGGTCTTACACGCACACAGCACTGGTCAGCTTCCCCCCTATTCTCTCCCCACTCTCTTCCATGTTACTGAGATTGGCACTGGTAATTTCACATATGTACAAAATAGAAATGTTCCCTTCATTAATTCTCCCTCTCCCTACTTCCCCAACCTCCTCTTGTCCCCTCCATCATTCCACTGAGGTTTCTCCACCATTATCTGAAGTCCCTCTGGTATCCCGATTACTCCCTAGCTTCTGTATATGAGAGAAAACGTATGAACTTTCACTTCCTGTAACTATCTAATCTCATCTTTCCATTTTCCTGAAAATAATTTTGTTCTTCTTTATTGATAAGTAGAATTCCATTCCAAGTATATCCCATGACTACAATCCATTCATCTGTTGATGGACATCTAGGTTAGTTCCAGGATTTGGCTATTGTGAATTGTGCTGCTATAAACATGGACATGCAGGTATCACTCTAATATTCTGCTTTCAATCCCTTTGGAAAGATACCCAGGAGTGGTATTGCTGGATCATATCCTGGAGCCATTTCCAATTTTCTGAGGAATCTCCACACTGATCTTCATCAAGGCTGCCCCAATTTGCAATCCCATTAACAGTATATAAGAGTTCCTATTTCCCTACAACTTTGCCAACATTTATTGTTGTTTGTCGTTCTAATTGGAGTTAGATTTGCATCTCCCTGATTGCTAATAATGTTGAACATCTTTTTATATATTCTTTGGCCATTTGTATTTTTGTGGAGTATCTATTTAGTTCAGATGCCTGTTTCTTGATTTTTTTTTTTTTAGTGTTTTTTCAATTCTTTGTATATTCTGGCTATTAGCCCTCTGTCAGAGGAGTAGCTGACAAAGGTCTTCTCCCACTCTGTAGGCTTTCTCTTTAGACTCTTTATGGTTTCCTTTACTAAACCTTTTAGTTTAATGTCATCCCATTTACTAATTCTTGTTTTCATGTCCTGAACTTGGGGGTTTTATTGAGAAAGTTTCTACCAGTGCCTGTATGGTAGAGTGTTGGTTCTATGCCCTCCTCCAGTAATTTAAAAATTTTTGGTCTAATTTTTAGATCTTTGATCCATCTTGAATTAATGCTTATGCTGGGTAGGAGATCAGGATTTCATTTTATGTTTTACAAATAGATAACCAGTTTTCCCAAAACCATTGGTTGAAAAGGCTGTCTTTTCTCAAATATATGTTTTTGACCCCTTTGTCAAAAATCAATAGGCTAGCCGGGCGGGGTGGTGCACGCTTGTAATCCCCGCGCTTGGGAGGCGGAGACAGGAGGATCGTGCAGGTTCAAAGCCAGCTTAGCTGGTTTAAGAGACCCTGTTTCTAAAATAAAAATACAAAATGGGTCTGGGAGTGTAGCCTGGAGAAGGGGTTCCAGAAACCTCAGTACAACAACAACAACAACAACAACAACAACAACAACAACAACATCATTGGGCTATCTGTGTGTGGATTTGTTTCTTTTGTTTCTGTATCTTCTATTCTGTTCCATTGGTCTATGTGTCTGTTTTTGTGCCCATACCATGTTGCTTTATTACTATACCTCTGTAGTGTAATTTGAAGTCAAGTATTATGCCTCCTGCATGGTTCTTATTGCTGAGAATTGTGTTGATTATTCTGAGTCTTTTGTTTTTCCATATGAAATATAGGACTGATTTTTCTAGCTCTTTGAAGTATGGCATTGGTATTTTGATAGGGATGGCACTATAGATCACTTTTGGTAGAGGGCCATTTTGATAATATTTATTATGCCTACCCAGAGTATGGAGATATTCCTATCTTATAAGATCTTCAATTTTTTCTTTAGTGTTTTATAATTTTAATTATTGGGGTCTTTTACGTTCTTGGTTAGATCTATTTCTAGATGTTTTATTGTTCTTGAGGTTATTGTGAATGAAATTGTTTTCTGGATTTCTCTTTCAGTGGATTCATGGTTTGGCATATAGAAAAATTACTGAAGTTTTTAGATTGATTTTATAGCGCATTATTTTCCTGAATTTGTTAATCAGCTCTAGAAGTCTTTGGTTGAGTTTTTGGGGTCTTCTAAGTATAGGATCATGCCATCTGTAACAAGATATAATTTCAGTTCTTCTTTTCCTATTTGTATTTATTTGATTTTCTTCTCTTGCCTTATTGCTCTGGCTAGAATTTTGAGTGCTATACTGAATAGTGGTGATAGTGGGCATCCGTATCTTGTTCCTGAGGGAATTGTGTTATATCAAAGTTATTTCTTGTGTATATTAGGATTTCATTACTTTAAAAAGAAGATATATTTTTAAAAATTCAGGGTTTGTTTATGCACCTACCTGTTTAAAAATTTTTTAAAGGATCACTTTGTAATTCTACTTAAACAACTATTATTTTAGGTTACTGTGATATATCTGATACCCTGTATATCTATAAAAATAGATGTGTATACATATGGAAGCTAAATATGCCCTGTAGCTGAGCTTTATCTAAATGTTCTAGAAGAGTCTATAAAGTTATAGGTGTGTAGGCATAATACATGCCAGGCAACATGACAGGTGCTCTCCTTTATACAATATGACATACTTTGTTATTGTATGTATGAGAAGCATTTGTACACCTGGTAATAAGTGTCTTTGTAGTTATTACAAATATTTCCTAAGGTTATAAGAAGTCTAAAGCTATTATGTGATTCAGTGCAATTAACATATGTAGACCCACATAATTATAGTTCTCTTTTGAAGACATGGATTCTGAATTTTACTTGAGAAGTAAAAGCTGATATGTGTGTGTGTGTGTGTGTGTGTGTGTGTGTGTGTGTGTGTTAGCTTATGTGGAGCTGTGAGATTGTTACACTGGCTTCTTTGTATGTTGAATGTATTTATGTTCCTAAAATGCACAAGCCTTCTAAAATGCAAAACAAGAAAACATGTTACCAAGCTGGCATCCTATAAACAAAAATTATTAATAGTGATAGCCTTTTTCAGGCTTACATTTAGTATTCCTAATTGTATTATGATCATCTTCTTTAAGCAAAGAAAATTAAATGTATTCAAACATTTTGCATTCTGAAAAATGCCACTCTGATGGTCAAAAATAATTATATTGGGCATTAATAACTTAAAAATAAATATATCTATAATCAAGTCAAATTTAAGTGTAAAGTAATTCATGTCATCTACTATTTTCAGAAGTATTATGCGGACTGGATTCTTTTTGACTCCTAACAATATCATTTTGTATTTTCCTTATAAAACTTTGTAACTTTTATTGGCTATTAAAATTTTATAAAAGAACAACTTCTAACAGAACAATATAAACATTATTTGTGATAGCCATCATCTTCAAGACAGGTTATAATACTAACCCCTAGCCGGGCGTGCTGGTGCACGCTTGTAATCCCTGCACTTGGGAGGCTGAGACAGGAAGATCGCGCAGGTTCGAAATCAGCCTCAGCTACTTAGTGAAGCTCTCAGCAACTTAGTGAGACCCTGTTTCCAAATAAAATATTTAAAAAAAGGTCTGGGAATATAGCCCGGAGGTAGAAATCCTCTGGGTTCCACCCCCAGTACCACCAAAAAAAAAAAAAAAAAATACTAACCCCTATCCATTAAAAAGAGACAGGTAAAACTAGGCATGGTGGTGCACACCTGGGATCCCAGCAGTTGGGAGACTGAGACAGGAGGATCACAGGTTTGAGGCCAGGCTCAGCAATTTGGCAAGACCTTCAGCAACTTAGTGAGATCCTGTTTCAAAATAAAAAGTTTGGAGGTGTAGGTCAGAGGTAGAACACCCCCAGGTTCAATTCCCTATATCTCTAAAAATAGAAATGAAGAAAAAATTACTTTTTATGGTTGATGTGAAACCAATCCCAATTAAATACAACACGGCATCCCATTCAGAAGAGAGAAAAAGGACATTAGGTAAAAACTAAAGTAATCTGAATAAAGTATTGACTTTATACTGTATAAACATTGGTCCAAATGTGGTAGGTGTGGCAGATGCGACCTACTGGAAGCTATTAATAGTAAGGAAGTTGGAGGAGGTAGAGGGCAGCTAAAATGATCTCCACTCTTTCAAAATATTTAACCTAGTTTGTTTGCTTGGAGTCATGAGCTTTATAGTTTAAAAGGCAAAAGTACTAGCAGAATAAGGTACTCATTAGAAGACATTTCAATTTGCTCTTTGGCAATCCTAAGCCACAGAAGATACCCCACCCACCCCCTTACATCGGCGGAGCTGATGGTTCTATTACTGAACTCGCTCATGCCTGCTCCCTCACACCCCGCAGCAGGGTAAAGCCTCCTGGAATTTCTTTTGGCAGAAACATCTTGTTTTAGGACCATGTTTGGACTGTGATTAAAAGAGGATTATTTACACCACCCGGCCATCCTCATGTGAAAGGACATGGCCACCCCCTACATTTTACTAAACTTTTCTGTAAATACCACACCCCAGCCATCAGTAACACACTAAGCAGATGAGATCAGGGGGCAAGAGAGCTGTGTTTTGTTTGTTCCGAGTAAAAAGTTTCATTTCAACTAGCAGCTGCCACTAAACTCTCCATTCTCAAGTCAAAGGGCTCATTTACTGGGTCTGATGATGTAAGCAGTGCCAAGATTTGTATTTCAGGAAAACTTTCCTTTAATGCCATAGTTACGGGAGGAAAAGACCACGAATAAACAGTTCTTCCTGACAAGGCTTCAGGGAGACTGGTTTCTAGAAGCCCATTTTACTGGCCCGTATTTAAGATGGCAGGTCTTGTACAATTTCATATGCACCCTTTGCCTCTGTGGTCAATTAACCCCTTGCATTTGTGCCGTTTTAGAATTTCACCCTACATCATTTTATTTGATTTCCACAACCTCGTGAGATAATTGGGGCCGGTTTCCTCATCTTTATATTCCACGTCGTCTCAGAAAGACACTTGCTCTCTCCGGGCTGTATAGCATTGTCTTTTGGCAGGGAGATGGTATTTGAACTAAGGTGTTTTTTTTTGTGTGGTACTGGGAATGGAACCCAGGGGCATTCTACCTCCAAGCTACACCCACTAGTTCTATTTTTTATTCTTTATTTTGAAACAGGATCTCACTGAGTTGCAGAGGGCCTCACTAAATAGTAGCTGAGGCTGTTATGGAACCGCAGTCCTGTCTCAGCCTCCCAAATGCTGGGATTACAAGCCTGTGCCGCCACACCCGGCCTAAACTAAGGTTTTTACTCTAAGTCAGACTCCTTTGTTTAATGAGTATCTAGAGGGCCTGCTCTGTGTCTGAATATCTGATTATTCCCGGGGATGGGGCTTTGCTCACAGGGTGTGTGTAGCCCAGTGGAGAAGGAAAAGAACTGCTAAATCAATGAACAGGTGTAATTACAAATTGCAAGAAGGGCTGTGAGGGGAAATATCATACATGCAGATCCAGCCAAGGACATTTCTTTAGGAAGGTGATAGCTGAAGGACCTGGTAAGGCACATACTGTGAACAGGGTGTTCCAGGTAGCCCACTACAGAGCCTGCAAAGGTCTCACAAGGTAGGAGATGCTTGATGGGCTCCAAGAGAGCCGGGCATTGGTGGCACACACTTGTAATCTCAATACCTGGGAGGCCAAGACAGGAGGACTGCAGGTTTGAGGACAGCCTTTATAACTTAGCAAGGCTCCCAACAAGTTAGCAAGACCCTGTTTCAAAATAAAAAGGGCTGAGAGTTTAGCTCCGAGGCAGATACTCCTAGGTTCAATTCCCAGTGCCAAAACAAAACAAAAACAAACACAAAATAACACAAGAAGAAGGAAGAGGAGGAGGAGGAGAGAGGAGGAAAGAAGAGAAGAAGAAGGAGTAGGAAGAGGAGGAGGAGGAGAAGGAGGAAGAGGAGGAAGAGGAAGAGGAAGGGGAGGAGGAGGAGGAGGAGGAGGAGGAGAAAGGAAAGAGATGTGATTGATGACCTGGAGCAAAATGAAGTCCAGAGATTCATCAGTCTCTTAGACAACATTCCTCGAAGCTTCATAGAACCCTTCAGGGACTCAGATTTAATTCTATGCAGGATAGGAAAGTACTGAAGGGTTTCAAGCATGAATTGACATGGTGAGTATATTTTTGTGGGGTTTTATTTATGGTGCTAGGGATGGAACACAGGGGCATTCTACCTCTGAGTTATAACTCCAGCCCAAGTTTATTTTTCATTTTGAAGCAAGTTCTCACTACGCTGTTGAGGGCCTTGCTAAGTTGCTGAGGCTAGCTTCGAACCTGCTACCTTTCTGTCTCAGAAAGCAATCCCAAGTACTGGGATTGCAGGGATGTACCATTATGCCAAGCTGAATTCATGTTTGTTTTTTTAAACATCCTGAATATTATGCGAAGAATGAACTGAAGAATGTACTAGCTCTATTTTATAGGGAACAGTGAAAGCTGAATAGCAGTTGGTGCCAGCTAGGAATTGTGGTGGTCTGGAAATGCAATGCAGATGAAGAAAAGTTGAGGGACTGAAAGAATCAGCCAGTTGTGGAGGTGAATTAAATGGAGAAGGTGAGGGGGGGGGGTGAAGGAATGTATCATTTTGTGAAAAAGCCAACTATAGAACTATGTGCGGATTTACTTATGAAAAATAAATGACTATTTGAAATACCCTAAAGGATATATAACTTCAGTTAGATAAATTTTGGGTGTGAGCGGGTGCTGTGATGCCCACTGTAATCTCAGCTACTCAAAAGGCTGAGGCAGGGGGATCCCAAGTTCAAGGTTTGTTTTGTTTTGTGGTACTGGGGATGGAACCCAAGGGTTTCTACCTTTGAGCTACACTCCCAGCTCTATTTTATTTTTGATTTTGAAACAGGGTCTTGCTAAGTTGTTGAGGGTCTCACTAAGTTACTGAGGCTGGCCTTGAAACTGTGATCCTCCTTTCTCAGCCTCTCAAGTACTGGGATTATAGGTGTGTGCCACCATGCCCGGCACTACCATCATTTTTGTTGGTGCCCACTTACCTCATATTTAGCCAGTAGTAGAAGTACCTTCAAACTGGCTTCTATCTACTTTGCACGTCTCCAGCAGTTTTTGAGCACATTTATGATTTCTTTTTTTCTTTTTCTTTCTCTCTTCTTCTTCTTCTTCTTCTTCTTCTGCTTCTGCTTCTGCTTCTGCTTCTGCTTCTGCTTCTTCTGCTTCTTTGGTGGTACTGGGGTTCCTGGAAACCCTACACTCCCAGACCTATTTTTATATTTTTATTTGGAAACAGGGTCTCTTAAGCCAGCACGGCTGGCTTCGAACCTGCGCGATCCTCCTGTCTCCACCTCCCAAGCGCGGGGATTACAAGCGTGCGCCACCACGCCCGGTGCACTTCTATGCTTTCTAACCAATAAGATGTTTAAAGCTTGCTTTGCAATTTTTATGCTTCACGCTTAGAATCAGCCAAGAAGAAGCTTGTTGTCTTGGCTTTTTTTCAATTGAGGAAGAATAATATTTGAAACTCAAGATCTGATGCTAAGTGTATCCATTTGCAGTATGTTTCATGCTGATCTCTATTTCTATCTCTATTTTTTCTATCCAATTTATTAGGTAAAGAGACAGAAAGGGAGCGAGAGAGAGAGGTTGATGTAGGATGGAAGAAGTAAATAGGTGAGCCAGGAGTGGTGTGCACACTTGTATTCCCAGCATTTGGGAGGCTGAGACAGGAGGAATGCAGGTTCCCAGCCAGTGTCTGCTACTTAGTGACGTACTCGCGACTTAGTGAGATGCTGTTTCAAAATAAAGAATAAAAACTAGGCTGGAGTATAGCTCGGAGGTAGAATGCACCTGGGTTTCACCCCCAGTATGCAAAAAAAAAAAAAAAAAAAGTAGAAAGGAGACAAGAGACAGGAAGGAAAGGTAAAATATAATTTTGATATAAGAACCCGATGCTGAAGTTCTTCAATTTTACTCTCCAAACCAGTTCTCTTTCCCAGGCTTGTCTCTCCCAAATTCCTGGGAAATCTATAGATGCTAGAGTCAATTGAAAGAAACTATAATTGCCCTGGGCATGATCAACAAGACAGATATCTTGAGAAACATGTAACTCAGGACACTCTTCAGCTTACATATGATCAGCCTGAGGACTCTAAAGAGGACTGACCACCAGAGACCACCTCAGGACCATCAAACTGAGGCTATCCTCACACGCGTCCTTCTGCCCATCCTCTTGAAAACTCCCTATAAAATAAGGACCCTATGCTCCCAAAGGCACTTCTGGGGTGGCCCATATTCGCCCTTGTATCTGTTTTTCTCACTTTCCTAAATAAATCTCCGTCTTTGTCTCTGACTGGCACATGTTAAAACTCTTCTATACGCAAGCCAAGGACTCCACTGGTTCGGAGCCGAAGGAGCCACCCTTCCCCAGTGACAAGGCCACATGGATGCTCTCCAGTTTTATACATAGCGCAGGGTTCTTGGCTTACAATTCTGTATTTTTCTCTTTTTTCACCATGTGTGAGAATAACTATCCCCAAACAATAGATTTGCTGTAACCCACATTACTCATAAATTGGTATCAGAATCACTCAGCACCACTACCATCCACACACCTACAAAGTAAAGCACGGGATTCTGGGCACACGGAGCTCTGCTCCCACCGCGTAAGCGCCGGCTGTGGGTGTTCCTCTCGGCCCTGTGGAGCTGGCCCTCCATGCCTGCTTTACTAGGCCTCCTTCCTCCCAATACCCCTTTTTCTGCCTGTTACTTAGCCTTAATGCTCCTGAGATTCCTTCTTTACTCTCTCTCTCTGCACCCTTTGTCCCTCTCACATTTACTTAATGGAGTCCAGCTTTGTTCCAGGCACCCGAACCTCATGGGGGCATTAGCCAGGCCTCTCTCTGCTCACCAGCGATGAGGATGAGGAGGAGACACAGGTAGACAGGCCATGGCAGAGGTCCACGGCTGTGGCATGGGACCACACGCCTGAGGCTGCTCCAGGTGCAGGAGAGCTCAGACTCAAAGGTTAAATTGATGGAGCTTTCCCAGTCCAAGTCTGCGTGGACCTCTGTTTCATCTTGTTGACATGGCAACTGTTCCTCCCCTCTGGGCAGCACTTCACTTCAGTTTTCCTTTGGCAAGCTGGCTTTCCTCTCTCTTGATCCGTGTGGTCTGGGTGTGGTCGATTATCCCCCACCTGTGGCTCAGTGAATGGGGATTCAGGAGTATGACTCATCAAGATCTACTACCTCATCTACAGGCCCTAGTGCAGATGAGAATTGGAAGCTCCTTCACTAAAAAATGACCATGAATTTCAAGATGGAGGCAACAGAGCATTAAAACAGGCTGCCTCTCACCTTGGATCAAGACTTCTTCCAACATCCGCCAGAGAGAAGGAGGGAGATAGATTCCAGTGGTATGGCTCTGCAAAGGCGGCCACTGCCCCCAAGGACACCGGAGAGAGCTCCTCCATCGCCACAGCGCCAGAGGCAGGCCCAGATTCATATCAGGATGCAGGGCAAAGAAAAGCCAAGGAAATGACCACAAAGCCCGGCAGGTGAAAAAAATCTCCCTGGGCAGTGGCTTTGTTTCACACCTGACCATTCTGAGCCCAGAGATGGGGAATAATCCCTGAAGGTCACAAGACAAGTCCACGGCAGTGTCTAGATGGGACCCAGGTCTCCTAGCGGGATCCATCACCAACAATTACATTGGCAACTCACAGATCAGAACGACATTGCAGCCTGGCAAGACCTCAGCAGCCTCTCAAAAACTGATGTGATAATGATGGCAGAGAAATAACATTTTCTTTTAAGTGCCAGGGATTGAACCCAGGGCATTCTCCAGTCAAGCTACACTGCAGGCCTTTTAATATTTTATTTTGAAACAGTCTTAGCCAGGCATGGTGGCACACAAATGATTGTAATCCCAGCATTTGGGAGCCTGAGACAGGAGAATCGTGGTTCGCGGACAGCCTCAGCTAGTGAGGCCCTTTGCAATCCAGTGAGACCCTGTTTCAAAATAAAGAATAAAGCCGGGCATAGTGGCGCACACTTGTAATCCCCACGCTTGGGAGGCTGAGACAGGAGGATCGCAAGGGTTCAAAGCCAGCCTCATCTACTTAGTGAGGCTTTCAGCAATTTAGTGAGACCCTGTTTCCAAATAAAATATTTTTTTAAAAAAAGGTCTGGGAATATAGCCCGGAGGTAGAAAGCCTCTGGGTTCCACCCCCCAAAAAATAAAAAAATAAAAAATAAAGAATAAAAAAATAGGGCTGGGATTGTAACTTGGAGGTAGAATGCCCCTGGGTTCCATCCCCAGTGGTGAAAAACGAAAGAAGAAAGAAAGAAAGAAAGAAAGAAAGAAAGAAAGAAAGAAAGAAAGAGAGAAAGACTTGCTAAATTTCTGAGGCTGGTCTTAAACCTGAAATCTTCCTGTCTCAGTCTCCCAAATAGTATGTTCTATTTTCTGAGGGTCATAACGCATCCTTTAAAATTATTTTATGAGCTAGGTGTGGAATAGCAAGCCTATAACCCCAGTACCTGGGAGGCTGAGATAGGAAGGTTACAGATTCAAAGCTAGCCTCACTAATTTAGTAAGATACTGTTTCAAAACAAAAATTTTAAAATGCTGGGGGTGTATCTCGAAGGCAGAATACTCCTGGGTTTCATCCCCAGTACCAAAAATGAACAAACAGAAAGAGAGACCAAGACTGTGTCTACTCCACAAGAGAGATCTGCGGGGGATTGACATTGCTTGGGCTTTGCTGCCCTCTGGTGGTGTAGGGTAGAAAGAGCGGCTCCTAATGGAGCCCGGGGAGGCAGGAGCCTGGAGTTTGGGGGTTTCTGGACCACTCCCATCACTTTCTCATTCAGAGGAAGTTGTAGTCTGGGTTTACACTATGCTTTCTGGCCAGGGGCATTAGCTACATTAGGGAACAATTGAATGAACCCATCTGCCTCGTTAGGAAATTATGGCCCCGAGTAGATGGGCTTCTCTGAGGTGCCAGCCAGGGTAGTGGCAGGTACTCGGGTTCCAGACCCCCAGTGCTCTTCCAACGGTGTCCTCTACTCGCCATCCTGCCAGGTGAGCCAAGCGTCAGGATGCCAGGACTCACCTGCCAACCGAGATGGGACTCGTCTGTGCTACAATGCCAGGTAGTCCTCCAGCCTTCACCTGGACCCAACGCTGCCAGGGTGCTCACAGCCCACTCCTGTGACTGTCAGGTCATTTCCTGGGCCCGGATGCACCTCTCTGCGCCCTCCCCTGCTGGGCCGATGCTGTCCTCTGAGGCAGAGCTGGAGGAGGAAGGTGCAGCGTCCCGCACACTCTTGACACAACTTCATCAATCCTGCCCCACAGGTGTGACTGGCTTTCAGTGGAAAGTGAAGCTCAAGGGGGTAGAGTTAACAAGCATAAGCTTACACATCGGTTAGGGTCAAGGGAGATGAAAACAGTGTTCTTGATTTATGGGTTTAGGGACTGACTGACTTCTGAGACTCCAGTGACTTGGTGAGGGGATCAGGGTCAAAAACCCACTCTGTTTGCTCGCACACCAGTGCTCAAGGGGCATCCACCACCACACCGTGGTGTTCGCTGGGTGTGAGGCTAGGGGGCAGCCTGGGCCAGTGGTTACTTTTTTTTCTTTGCAGTATGGGGGATGGAACCCAGGGGCATTCTACCTTCGAGCTACACCCCCAGCCCTATTTTTTATTCTTTATTTTGAAACAGGGTCTCACCAAGTTGCAAAGAGCCTCACTACGTAGCTGAGGCTGTCCATGTACTGCGTTCCTCCTGTCTCAGCCTCCCAAATGCTGGGATTGAAAGTGTGCGCCACCACACCCGGCCTCGGTTTTTAAAAAGCTCCCTATTGTGAAGTACAACGAAGATATACAGTTCAGGATCTGCACAGAGCAAGTGTGTGCGTGGTTACCACCCATCCTGGCCATTGTGCTGTGATAAAACTGGGTTTATAGGCAACAAAATTTATTTCTTGCAATTCTGGTGGCTGGGAAGTCCAAGATCAAGTTATACAAACAACCCAATAACAACAAAAACAAAACCAACAACAATTTTATTTTTTCATAGTCCTGAAAAAAGCTAAAGGTTTGAAATAAAAATGTAAGCAGGGATAGGTCCTTCTGAGGCTCTGGGTAGAATGCTTCCACGTCCCATGCTAGATTCTGGAGGACTCTAGGACCAGCAATGTTTGATGTCCCTACCCGGCCTCCATCTTCACAGGATACTCTTCTCTATGTTTTTGAATTATCTTCTTACTTTTTGTTGTTGTTGTTGTTGTTACTGGGGATTGAATCCTGGGGCATTCTACTTCTGAGCTACACCACCAGTCTCTTTTTATTTTTTAATTTTTGAAACAGGGTCTTGTTAAGTTGCTGAGGGTCTTGCTCTGTTGCTGAGGCTGGTCTTGAACCTGCGATCCTCCTGCCCCAGCTTCCCAAGCACATTGTCTTCTCATAAGGATGCCGGTCATAGAAGATGAAGGGACTGTGCTGGGGTTTAGGACTTCATACTTTTTTTGGGCAGGGGGAGATGAGGGGACACAATTCAACCCATAACAGTAACAAAGAAGAGCTGCCCAGTTGTCTTAGCAAATCCTGAGAAGGGCCTTGGGAGCGGGGAGTTATTCTGGGATGTGGGATAGGAAGCAAAGTGGAGGGCAGGACTGGGGCAAGGCGAGCGATGCTGGGGGCAGAGTTTAAGGAGCTCTGTTTCTGGGCCGTGCCCCGGTGCCTCACGTGCCTGGCCAGGCTACCTGCTCTGAGCAAGCGAGTGGGGGAATGAGACAAAGGAGGACAGCCAGTAAGGCCTCCTTAACCCCTGTGGGCAGCGGGGCGCCATGGCCTGGAGATTCTCTGAAGAGCCACGTGGAATGCGCCTCATACTTGTCCTTAGAAGGCTGGGAAGTTGAGCTCAGATTGTCACAGTGGGAACTAACCCCCAACCTGAGTCAGCTGCTCTGCCTTTGGGCTAGATTAGCCTTTTGTAGCACCTGGGGAAAGGTCCCAGGTAGACCACAAAAGAGACACAGGTACTGGGGGCTAGATTCTGTCTGTGTGCCAGGAATTGCCCACTGTAGGTTGTGGAGACAGACAGAAGAATCAGCAGAATTAGCTGGGTGTGGTGGTGCACGCCTGTACTTGGGAGGCTGACACAGGAGGATTGCAGGTTCAAGGCCAGCCTCAGCAACCTAGTGAGATCTTCATCAACTTAACAAGACTCTGTTTCAAAAATAAATAAATACATAAATAAATGGGCTGGAGGTGCAGCACAGAGGGAGAGTGCTTCAGAGGGAGACCCCATTTCAAAATAAGGAATAAAAAATAGGATTGGGGATGTAGCTCGAATGTAAAATGCCCCTGGGTTCCACCCCCAGTACTGCAAAAAAAAAACAAAAAAAAAACCAGACACCAGAACCAGAGAAACAAGAGTTTCCATCCAACAGACAACTAAGACTGGTTATCTGTGGAGATTCATTACTTATGTTAGTCTCTTACCTATCTCTAAGTTGTATTGTTTGCCTTTATTGTTGTTAATTTTTAGGATTTCTAGTTGGAATATTAATATACCTTCAGATATAGCATTTGGAAATATTTTATCCCATTCTATTAGTAACTGTTAACTCTGTTTACATTGTCTTTGGATATACAATATTTTTTTTTTACTTTTTAGGGAGTTTGTATACTCTTCTGTTGCCTGTGCCATTGAAATCATATCCAAGAAATCACTGCCAATTTCAATGTTGTGAGGTTTTATGACCCAGATTTTGTCCTAAAAGTTTATAGTCTTAAGATTTATATTTAGGTCTTTTATCTATTTTGAGTTAATATTTGTATATGGGATTAGGTAAGGGTCCAACTTTATTCTTTTCCATGTAATTATTATGTTTCAACAATATTTAGTTAAAAGATTATTATTTCCCCCACCAAATGTTCGTGGAAACCTTGTCAAAAATAACTTGACAATATAGGGAAGAATTTAGCTCTAGGCTTTTATTTAACTCCAATGGTTTATATATCTGCCTTTAGAATAGTACTACACTGTTTCAATTATTGTAGCTTTATATTGTTTGAAATCAGAAAATATATATCTTCTAGCTTTGTTCTTTTTCAAGATCGTTTTGGGTATCTAGAGTCCATTTTCCATATTAGGATAGATTTTTTTTCCTGAAAAATAAATATATAAATATATGAAAGTTCCACCTAAAAAAATAGAAAAAAAATATTCTTTGGTAAGAAAGAAAGTAAAAAGAAATATTGAAATGTTATCTTTAAGTCATCAAAAGCTTGGTATCAGACAAATGAAACTGTTATGTGAGATTATCATTTTTAATTTTGGATAAATTGCTATAATACTAGATGTCAACCACTAAACCAAGCATGGGAGGGAGGGATGGGGAGAGAATGGGGTGGGGTTCGGGTGGGGGCTGACTGGGCGATGTGTGCATGTATGTCTACAAAAGTTTGTATCCCACTATGATGTATGAATACAGTGCACCAATAATATATATATATATATATATATATATATATATATATATATTAAAGAATAAAACATAGGGCTGGGGGTGTAGCTCAGAGGTAGAATGTCCCTGGGTTCCATCCCCAGTACTGCAAAAAATGAATGGATAAATAAATAAATATTTAATTGATTTTTTCTATACTGATTTTGAGAACTTTTAAACTTATTTATTATTTATTGTGGGGGGTGTGTTGGGGATTGAATTCAGGGGCATTCTAGCTCCAAGGCATATTCCCTGCCTTTTCTTTCTTGAACAGAATCTTAGTAAATTGCCAAAGCTGATTTCAAATCTGTGATCCTCGTGTCTCAGTCTCCCAAGTGCTGGGATTACAGGTGTATACCACCATATCTGACTCTTACTTATTTCTAATAATTTATCTGTGAATTCTATTGGGTTATCACAGCATACAATGCTACCTGTAAATAAAGGTGGTTTATTTTCCTTTCCAAACATAATTTTTCTTGCTTTTCTATTGACTAAAATCTTTACCATGATATTAAGTGGTAAGAGGAGGCATCTTTGTCTCCTAATCTGAAATGAAGAAGTTAGTATTTTACTGTTAAATACGAAGCTTTCTATACTTTTTGCCTTTACTATTCCTTGTAAATATTTAAGACACATTGATTGTAGCCTTGAAGAAAAACGCCGAGGCAGAGTATCCAGCCAATGTGGCTAGATTCCTGATCCAGGAAAGGGAGAAAAATGTCCATTGCTTTAAGCAGCTACATTTGAGAGTAATTTATTATACAGCAGTAGATAACAAATACAGAAGGAATATGTGATCCTTGGCTCAAAGTCCAACTTAGGTGGACTGTAACACAGTGTTGCAAAAAGGGTGGGTCTTAGAATCAAACAAACTGAGAATTCCATTTCTACTATATGGTAAGTAATTTTCTCCCCTGTAGGAGGGAGATAATAATACCCACTTCTCAGAGGTGCTGTGGTTGCACATGATAAAGTATAGCATACAGTATAATGATTGGCACCCAGTAAGTATTGAAAGGCACAGTCCTCTTCCTTCTCCTCCTTAAAGTCACCTAGCCCACTGTGCCTCTTCTGTATGCTGGTGCTATTTCCCCAAGAGATCAGAAAATAATCATGTTAGCAATGGGCCAAAATATTTGATGCAGAAAATCTTGGAATTGAAGACATCTAGTGATAAACCATGGTACCACCTCCCTTTCATTTTTTAAAAACAGGCATTAAAAAGTGCCATGCTAAACATCTGGATTCTCGATATTCCCCCTGGCTAGATCATCATTGTGCATAATGGGTGAGATATTTCATGTCATTAGAAGTTGAGCCAGCTGTGTAGAATCAATTTCACTGAACCCGCAGGACTCACTTCAAATCAAGCCGTTAACATTTTTGTTGTTGCTCTTAAAAGTGCATGTGAAGATGTGACATCATTTCCCACTGCCTCTGTCCGCTGTGAAGGTCAGCCTCAGTGTGGAATGAGGATCCCAAACACAGAGGACAGATTGTTGAGGCAGGATTTGGAGCCAGACAATAGGGCTGAAATTCTCACTTCTTACCTGTAAGTTCCTCTCCAGGGTCATTTTGAAGATCTTGAATTTGGGAAAGCAACTACTAGGTACCTAATACATTAAAAAAAATCTTTCATGCAAAGGGGTCAACTGGAGGACACCTGGCGTTGCTTACTACTCAAAGCATGGCCCAGGGAACAGAGGATCGGCGTCCCGAACACGCTTGTTAGAATCTGAGAATCTTTGAGAGATCATTTCATCCTAGTTAGAATGATTATAATCTAAAGGACCAAAGAATAATGAATGCTGGCAAGGATGTAAAGAAAGGGAAACTACACTGTTGGGGAAAATGCAAATGAGTATGGAGGAGTATGGAGACAGTATAGAGGTTCCTTTAAAAATTAAAAAAAAAATAGCACTACCATATGCTCCAGCAGCCCCACTCCTGGCTATGTATATACAAAGGAAAATAAATTGACATATGGAAGAGATGCTTACATCTCATGTTGACTGCAGCTCTACTCACAATAGGTAATATATGGTATCAACCAAGATATCCAGGGACAGATGCATGGCTAAGGAAGATGTAGTTATGCATACCCGATGAGTGGCTCTTCAGCCCTAAGAATAAAAGAAAATCCCTGTCATTTGTGGCAATGTGGATGGAACTGTGGGACATTGTTAAAATGAATTAAGCCTGG
This sequence comes from Muscardinus avellanarius, assembly GCF_963383645.1. NCBI lineage: Eukaryota > Metazoa > Chordata > Mammalia > Rodentia > Gliridae > Muscardinus > Muscardinus avellanarius. Next base: position 195,142,805 of record NC_137786.1, on the reverse strand, counting down.
CACAAAAAGACAAATATTGCATGTTTTCACATGTGTGGAAGCTGAAAAAGTTGATCTCAAAGCTGAAGGGAACAGAATATTGATTACTGGGAAGAGTACTGGAGAGGAGAGCTAGAGAGAGCACAGATAATGATTGCCAAAATACAGTTAGGCGCTAGTGTGCTACAACACAGTACAGTGACTACAGCTTATAATAATTGAATATATATTTTATGAAAAAACTCAAAAAGTGTATGAAGGTTCCCAACCCAACAAAATAGATGTTTAAGAAGATTGAAATGCTAAATACCATGATAAGATCATTACACATCATACACTGTATCAAGCTATCACACTGTATCACATAGATATGTATAATTTTAAAACTAGGTAATTTTGAATGAAAAAAGAAAAATAAAACAGAAAAAAAAGAAATCAAGAATCTTGAGGGCTCCCCTTCTTGAACATGCATTTTTACAAGCTCCTCCTGATTCAAAGTTTGACAGGATCTGAACTCTGCATGTTCAGAAGCTCCATCTGAGTGGTGTTAACTGGTGAGAAACTGAGGCGAGGCGGGGTGTTGAGGGCTGCTGGGAAAGATGGGTTTGCAAGTGTTTTGGGTTTCCCCTGTGTTTGTTGCCTTCAGCTAAGAGTGGCTTCCTCTTGGCGTGAAGTAGAACTTCAACTGAGATCTTGCTCTAGCACAGACAAGCCAAACCAGGAATCTGAATAAATAAGCATCAATTTTATTGAATCATGAATAATTTAAGACTGGTACAATCATCATCTTTCTTCTCTATGATGTGGGCATGATCTCCAGCAGATCATTGGCAAATCCAAAAAACTCATGACAAATGAAAATTAAATAGGGAGGGAGGGAAGGCAGAAGGGAGGAAGGACGGAAACATACCGTACACAAAATACTCAATTCCTAGTTTTCTCTTTAAAAATGGCTAGAAAAAATTCATCAAAATGCAGCACTTTAATCAATTATTTACAATTTCTATGTTACAATGAGAAAATGTACATCTTATAGAACATATTTCATAAACTGCTCCACTGGAAACAACTAGATCAAAACAGCAAACCTTCCATTTAAATATCCACAAAGTTGGATTATTTTTCCTTTCAAAGTAGATTCGCCACAATCAAATTTGAATACACAGAGTTCTGAAGTTTGCGCGTTAAACAATAAAATAAAAAATGTCCCCAAGATATGGACAAACGTCTAAGCAAGTCTCGTTCCTTGTCCCACCCCACCACCCCAACCCACCCCAACCCCAACCTTAAATTAAAAGGTATTCCCATCTCACTTATGGCCTGTTAAGTTCTTGGCAGTTTGGGAAGAAAACTTTTGGCTTCCATTGGGTAACTCAACACAAATGTTGCATAGAATTCCATACATTTCAAAATTAGCCTAACTGTAGAAAAAGGCAAACTGGAAGCATTTGAGACAGAGCCCTAAATGAGCACAGAGCCACTTTGTCAGACACTAAAGTAAAGATGTGACCAAAATAAGAAACATGCATGTTAGGACAACCCTGCTTCCCGAAACATTAAGGAGGATGCTGAGTCGTGACTCACATAGGGGCTACGCTACTGGAAGCCACCTCCCCAATCAGGCAGCACCAGGTAGAGGTCTTGGTTCTGAGCCTTGACCCAGTGGGAGGGAAGTCTGGGGTGTGGCAGGGGAGAGGAGAGCAGGTGTCATTAAAAATAAAAGTTTCAAATCGTATTGGCAGGTATCTACTCACAAGGTGACTGGGAAAACTGCCCTGGAAGAGGTCAAGTTGGCCTCCTTCCAAATTCACAGTATGAGAGTATAAGGTCATTGCTGGGAGATAAACAGCCTAAAGGGCCACCCTCCAGGTTCACCCGAAGGCCCAGTGTTTGGCCCCTAGACATAGGCTGACTGTACAGCTTGGAAGTCTTATTACAAACAAAAACAGAACAAGACACACTAATACCCAGGTGACTCATGAAGTCTGAGCAGAAGAAAGTCTGAGTTTACTGAGATTTTAGCAGGGACAGTGTTGAAAGATTTTCTATTTACCAGTTAGAGGGGCACATTCCCCTGTTCTTTTCATAGAGAAAGAAAATTATGTCATTCCAAGTGATGCGAGCAGTTTTGGGTCAAACTCTTAGTGTAAGAAAAAGAAAATATGAAGGGACAAACCTTCAGAAAGAGAAATGCAAAAGATGGAATAGAAACCCTGATCATTAACCAAGGCACCCTCGCTGGGGCCCAATAAAGATTTTCTTCATGTCACAGAAATGAACGACTCAAAGAAAGATGTGCCACACTCAGTAAAGAAAATCCCAGTGTGTTGAGGCTTGGCAGACGGGGTTTCTCTTCGGGTATCAGAGACTGAAGCAACTTCTGCTTTCTGCACCAGGCAGATCATGGTCCGGGCAGGCTGTCAGCTAAAGACTGACAAGAACCTAGAAAATGGGTAACTTTTTTTTTTCCTTTTTCTTTTTCCATGGTCATGCATCCACATAAATGAGTTTTGTTTTGTTTTGTTTTGATTTTGGGGGGATGAGGATAGTCACAGCAACTTGAGTTCTCCTAATGAATCGATGACTTTTTAGCCCTGTTTGCTTGGATGGGGAAAACAAAAAACAAAACAAACCCCAGGCAGGCACAATACTCATGTGAATGAACTCGGTCAGTACAAACCCGGTAAGGCATCGCTTTGGGAAGGGCAGCACCGAGAGGTCAGGCAAGGCTCTGCTGGCCGCCAGAGGGCAGGGCTGGGCTCTGGGAGACTGCCCTGGTTGAGCTGCGCCATGTTGGTTCCGAGGAAAGTGCAAGTCTTGTGAGGTGACCTCACCACCCCGCCTGAAGCCGGGGCTGGGGCGCTTGAGGTGTCGAAGGGCATTTTCAACCCTCAAAGACGCAAAGGAAAGGCAAGGTATGTGGCTCACCCACATGTGGAGGACCGGTTCCCACCCTCGTGAAGGGACACAATATCGGCAGCCCCAGCAGGGGGAGGCATGTGTGGAGAACCGTGGAAATGGACAATGAAAACCCCAAACTGAGCAGGACCAACCAAAACTCAACTCCTGTGGCTCTCACCGTCACCAAAGGATTGATTCTGATCAAGAAAGGAAGGAGAGGAATCCTCTAAATGAATGAGTCAGAAAGGGCAAAACTCAACCTCATTTTAAAGGGGTTATCAGTTCTCCAAAATGGGACAATTCTCATTTGTACACAGTGTTGGCATAAAAAAGAAACCTGTCACTTAGATATACTAAAGGAAATAAAATCCATGCTGTTCTGCATTTATAGCCACACCTGCTTGCATACATTCACATTCACTCTCACAGATAATAGAGGGCTGACGGACCCGATAGGGGTGGGAGTCAGATTGGAACGGGCAAAACACCTCTCGGGGAAGGAGAGCACCATTTAAAAAACAAAACAGCACACTGTATTTTCTCCTAAGGTTTCCCTGTGGCAGACCTCTGCTGTGTTTGAGGGTGACCAAAGCAAGCGCCCCTAGTTAGCACCAGTTTTTCTGTGGCCAGCTGGGTGGAAGGCAGGTGGGCGTGGTGGTGGGGACCCTGTCTGGAGGGTCCATGCCGAGGGGAAGCCGTGCTATCTATGTTTCCAACTTTGTTCCAGTCTCTTCTGTCTCTGGGTAGCTTATGGCAGGATGCTGTTTGGTTTTAGAGCTTCCAGTGGGTTCTTTTTTAAAAAAAAAATTTTTTTTATTTTTAAATTTCAACGGTGATGATCCTTTCCCGAGAAGCATCTTCAGTGTCTTAAGGGAGGTCACGGCAACAAGGCAGAACAAGAGTTAGAATACGACAGAAGGTAGTGCAGTTCTCACTGGGGGAGGAAGTGGTCCCAGGCGGCTGGCCCGGGATGGCGGGACCCAAGTGGAAGCCGAGGGACCGGGGCCTCGGTGTTCCTGCAGCTTGTAGGCTGCAGCAGGGGGCTGGCTCAGGAAGTCATCTTCAGGGTGATGCAGCTGGAGGATGTAGGTGGAGTGGGGCAAGGAGGAGAGGTGGAGGGCAGGCTCCGCATGGGCCTCTGTCACAGCGTGGACTCCAGGGATGAATCTAGGATGTCATCCTGGTGGCTGTTGCTGTTGGAGTCGCTGTCATAGCTCTGGGGGCTGGAGTAGTTGGCTGCTTCCTGCAGCCTCATCAGCATGTTCATCTGGGAAGGACAGTAGAAAGTGTAAACAGCTGTCAGCCTAGCAGCTGCCCACCCTGACTTCTGAGAAGTGCATGCCACCGCCCTGGGACTCACCCAGGGGTCACAGCTCAGAGCAGAGGCAGTGGACAAGAGAGTGGAGTATGGACCAGGTTTCCACTTCCTAGCTACATGACCTTGGGAAAGTTACTTAACCTTTTTGTAAAGCCTAATTCTTTTTATTTCTTTTTTCTCTATGGTACTGGGGATGGGATCTAGAGATAGAACCCAGAGATGTTCAATCTTTGAGGTAAGCTCCCAGGCCTACTTTATTTTTTACTTTGAAACGGTTGCAAAGGGCCTTACTAGGTTACTCTAGTCACTAATGACCAGTGAGGTTGGTCACTAATCTGTGATCCTCTTGTCTCAGCCTCCCAAGAACTTAGATTACAAGCATGCACCATCAAAGCTGGCTTGTGCCTAATTCTTGATTTATGTGTAATTGTTAGATATAGAATGTCCCCTGAAAGAGCTCATATGCTGATAATCAGAGTTGATATAATTAAATCATTAGGGATGTAATCACATCAGGTAGCCTAGGCAGGTGGATGTGGCTGGAGGTATGGCCTTAGGGATTGTGCTTGTGTCTTGGAATCCCTTGTTTGTGCTCTCTTGATTCTAGTCTCTATGATGTGAGACTAGAGGATTTTGCTCTCTCTCTCTTCTCTCCCCTCTCCCCCTGCTTCCCACTGCCATGCCCCGAGATCCTTTGATGTAACCAGGTCAGATATGTGCTGAACCCCTGAACTCTCGAGAACTGTGAACAAATAAATCCTACTTCCTCTAACTTGTGGTGGTCAGGTGTTTTGAACTACAGCAGGGAGAATGTTGACAAAAACAGTAAGTTATAATAGTACCTGCCCCACAATGTCATGCTATTTATTGAGTCAATATACAGAGAAAACTGAAAACAAAAATAGAAGGTCTTTTAAAATATTAAACTTAATTTTTGTTTGGGAAGGCCCTACCTTACCCAAACTTAGCCCTTGGCTGAGGTAAAGATGCCAACCTAGCGCTCTTGCTCTTGAAACCCACACCAGCATTGCCAGCATCTGAATCATGAAAAACAGCAAGCCCACGCAGACCCCTGGCTCTGGCCAGAGATCAGCTGGAGCCAGCTGTGCTCCAGCTACTGCCTAAGCCTTTGTGTGGTAATGGGGAAAGTACCAGCTACGTGCAGCACCTCAGAAAACAGGCCTGGATGATCCAGGAGCCTAGAGGCAAATTACCTAAAGTGCGTGAACCTCCAGTCCCTCATCTGCAGAGTGAAGAGGATAGCTCTCAGGGCTGAGAAGGGAGTGCAGTGAAACCAAATATAATCATCCCTTAGCAATGGGATATAATCATCCCTTAGCAATGGGGCTTGCCTGGCACACAGCAAGTGCTAACCAATGTGATCTTTGGCTTCCTTGCCTATAATAAAGGGAGAGCTGAGAGACAGGTTCTGAACCATTCTCTATGTTCTATTGGCCATTTGTTTGAGAATGGAGAGGGGGAATTAAAAACTATTTTTATTTTACTTGTAACTATAAACTGTGGGTTTTTTATTTCATACAGTCATAAGTTAAGAAGACAGGACTTCTCTGGGTTAAGGCCAAGATATGGTACAGCTGGGTGTAAAATCCAGTAGCCCCTAGGGATGCTCTGCAGAGTTTCCCTGGGGAGCCAGAGCAGAGGCTCCATCAGTTAGTATCCATCTACAGAGCCAGAGCCAGGGAAGAGATGGAATTAAAGTACAAGAGAAAGTCCTCAGCAGCTGGGATTATTCACTTGTCAGGTATTCCCTGTCTACCATAACACAGTTCTGGAATAAAACCAAATCAGTCCTGTCCTCATAGAGGTCTCAATCTCAAGAGGGAGAGAACTAGTAAGTAGGAAAGCCCACAGAGACTCATGGCCCTGGGCAGAGAGAAAGAAACTTGGGAGAATTATCAAATATCTAACTTGGTAGTACAGGTGGCTAGCCATCCACAGCTAATTTCTAAGGGTCTGGGGTTGGAAAAAGAATTCTGTGGAACTCTTCTGAGAACCCCAAGTTTTACTTATTCACCTGTTGAGTTCAGTCAATGATACAAATATTCCCAGCTAAGAAAACTCTGGGAAGAGGCTAGCCATTCTTTCCTTTAAATAGCTGAAATCTCAATATCTCTCTCTCTCTCTCTCTCTCTCTCTCTCTCTCTCTCTCTCTCTCTCTCTCTGTCTCTCTGTCTCTTTCTCTCTCTCTCTCTCTCTCTCTCTCTCTCTCTCTCTCCCCCCCCGTGTGTGTGTGTGTGTGTGTGTGTGTGTGTGTGTGTGTGTGTGTTACTAGGGATTGAAACCAGCACCTCCCACATACTAGGCAAGTATTTTTCCACTGAGCTATACCTTCAGACTTATTTATTATTAAATAATAATAATAAGCTGGGAGTGGTGGTGCATGCTTGTATTTCCAGCATTCAGGAGGCTGAGACCAGAGGATCATGTTTTGTGGATTGCCTCAGCTACTTAGCTACTTAGGCCCTTCACAACTCAGTGAGATTCTGTTTCAAAAATAAAAAAACTAGCCAGGCGTGGTGGCCCACGCTTATAATTCCAGCATTTGGGAGATGGAGACAGGAGGATCGCAGTTCAGCTATTTCAGGACAGCCTCAGCTACTACTTAGTGAGGCCCTTTGCAACTCAGTGAGACCCTGTGTCAAAATAAAGAATAAAAAATAGGGCTGGGGGTGTAGCTCAGAGGTAGACTACCCCTGGGTTCCATCCCTAGTACTGCAAAAATAATTAAATAAATAATATTATTATATTTGATTTAGCAAATCAATTGCCTGCTAGGTAAGGAATAGTAAATCAGTTGTCTAATTCTACTGTATCTTTTATGAATGTTTCCTTTCATTAGGTAATGCAAGAAATATTCCCTGCGGTGTTTTTCTTTTTGCCATAGCATCCAAAGAAACTTGGGGCTAATGTTTAGGCATGAAAATAGTCATTTAACTGTGGGAGGTTTTGGTATATTTCTTTTCTCCTTGTTGAATAGCCTTTTCAGCTGGTTAGGTCTAAGTTTAGCAGTGCGACTAGATATGGTCTTATATTGGTAGAGATGATTAGAGGTTTTATTGTCACTGGTGTTGTTAATTCTGAAAGTGGCATATCATTTAAAGAGGGAGGGAGTTACACTATTAATCTTTTAGCAGAAAAAAATTCAGAGAATTTAGGGAAAAGTAAAACTAAGAAAGAAAGTATTGGCAAAAATCTTCCTAATCGTGGGTGGGCCAAGCCTTCTAAAGCAAGCCCTGTCTTAGTCATCTTCATGGTTCCAGAAAGCCTTGCATTATGCTCAATACAAGCTAAGTGCTCTGATGTTAAGCCACTGGGGGAACCCAGAACTCACCAGCGGGTCTCCTTCAGCATCACTGGGGGGCACCTGCTTGCTGGTTGACCCCTCTCGAGGCATGGAGTAGCCGTCGAAGCCGACATCCTCAGGCCGTAGCTGCAGGAGGGGAGGCCACTCATGCTGCTGTGGGCTGGCTGCCCATGGGTAGGTGTCCATCACCCACTTGGCGGGATCCTCCCAGGGGGCACGCCGTCCATAGAGCTAGAAACAGGAAAAGAAGGCACGGTCTGGAAATGGGCTAAGAGAGACCTCTTTTGCAGCTCCAATTCTGCAGCTTTCTAAAAAAAAACTCCACAATCCAAGTATCATGCCACTTCCTGAACTGCAACCTAAGGAAGTCACCCAAGGTGCAGACAGACTGAAGGGCACAGGTGTCGGAGTCAGGCCGACCTGGGCTTAGCTCAGCTCTGCGGCTTGCTCACTGCAGCCTGAACCTCTGGGCCTTGCTGGTCCAATTTGGAAAACTGGCTCCACAGGAGAAAAAAAAAAAAACAACAATCAGATTTGAAGCACTTGACAAGTTCTATGATCTGAATACTCCCAATCACAGCCAATTGCCAACTATTAACATGATGTCAGTGAATGCAGAGTTGGAAAGAGGAACTCACAACCAGGATTCATGAGCTGGCTCTAGAACTCCACTGGGCACACCCACCCAAAGACTATTTCCCAAAGACACGGGGTGCTGGGCATCAATAGGGCAGGCAGAGGTCACCAATGGCCCTGGTTCAGTGAAACTCCATTGCTGAAAGTGGTTTTCTCAGAACCCCTCTATAGATGCAACAGTCCCTGACAAAACTGCTAACAGAGGAGGCAGCAGGTGGAGGGTAGAATTGTAAGTCCTCCTCTCTGGTCATGTACTTCTCAACAGTGTGTAGAACAGCTCTGAAAACAAACTGTACTATCACTTAATTTTATAAGACTAACAACACTACATCTCTAAACACCTTTTCTTAAGATTTAAAAATATGATTTCAGTGACTACTAATGGCAATATTTTTTGTGGTACAGGGGGTGGAACCCAGGGGTTTTTCTACCTCCGGGCTATACTCCCAGACCTATTTTTTTATACTTTATTTGGTAACAGGGTCTCACTAAGTTCCTGAGAGCCTCACTAAGTAGCTGAGGCTGGCTTCGAACCTGTGTGATCCTCCTGTCTCAGCCTCCCAAGCGCTGGGATTACAAGTGTGCGCCACCACACCTGGCGACTATTAATGGCAATTTTAAGGAATATATACTTTTTTTTTTTCTCCTGTCTCAGCCTCCTATGTACTAGGATTACAAGTGTGTGCCATAGAGCCTGGTTTATACATTGTGTGTGTATGTACGTGCATGTGTGTGTGTGTGGTGGGGGAGGTTACTAGGCATTGAAGCCAGGGCCACTCTATTTCTGAGCTATATGCCCAGGCATTTAAACAATTTAAAAATCTGAAATGAATCACATTAGGTTGTTGAGGCTGGTGTCAAACCTATGATCATCCTGTCTCTACCTTCCAAGTACTGGGATTAGAAGTGTGTGCTACCACAGCCGGCTGGCTTATACATTCTTTAAAGAACAAAAATCTAGGCTAGACTACTTCCCAAAGTGAGGCTTTGAATATTGTGCAGCTAGGTGTAGTATGTACACCCCTCTCATTTGACAAAACCACACTTTACCATTTCCTGGGTATGGATACCTAGGAACACATTATTTTCTCATTTAACTACCACATGACTCTAAGAGGAATTTTACTGTTGAGTTTTATAGATGGGGAGACAGGCCCAGGGAAAAAGGAGGCAGAACTGGAAACCAAATCTGATTACCTCCATGGACCATGGGTGTCCAAATCAATATGGTGAGACAGGCCTGTAGAGGCTGTCCACAAACCCGAATCCTCCTGTCTCAGCCTCCCAAATACTGGAATTACAAGGGTGTGTCACCACGCCCGGCTTTTAAATTTTTATTATTGTAATTTTTGTGGTAGTAGAAATTGAACTCATAAATGGTGTACCTCTGAGCCATACTCCCAGCCCCTTTTGTTTTTTATTTTGAAACAGCAACTAAGTTGCTGAGGGGTTTTACTAAGTTACTGAGGCTTGAACCTGTGATCCTCCTGTCTCAGCTTCCCAAGTACTAGGATTATAGGTGTGTACCACCGCCCAGCATGTCTGGGTTCTTAAAGGCACTCCTTCTATGGGGGCCTCAGGGTACAAAGATAGAAAACGCCTTATCCACACTGGCTGCAGCAGGGCTCCAGGGTGGAGGACCATCTGGGCCTGTCGGGCCAGGGAATCCTAGAGTGCAGAGGGGAGACATGGCCAGGTGCAGAGAGGAGAGCTATCAATGGACTAGACCAGGTTTTCCCAAGTTACAGGCTGCCTCGCTGGATTCCGGGTTGCCCAACCCCACCCCTCATTCACCAGGTGGGGACAAAAGGGCTAAGAAGCAGAATCAGTTGTGAAAGGTCACAGAGCAGAGCTGGATTCAGGCCTGGCAGCAGCTTCCTTTTCAGGGCTTTTCCCACTTTAAGCTCCTGTGAGAGAGCCGGTGATTGCCAGGCCTGGCACTGCGGGAGCCGCTGTTCACCAGCTGTCAGTATGCTGGCTGGGCATACTGGGTGAGGTTTGCCGGTCCTCTGTCCACTATACTATGGCCTGAGTCACCCAGGACCTTTGTGTCTGATGTCTGTCCCGATACCACCCACCTGCCCCTTCACTCTGTATTTATGGCTACTCCTTCTCCACTCAATACAGTGACACATGCTTATAATAATCCCAGTTCTTGGGAGGCTGAGACAAGAGGATCCACAGGTTTGAGGCCAGTGCAGACTAACATAGTGAGACCTCATTTCAAAATAAAAACATAAAAGGAGTTGGGGATGTAGCTCAGAGGCTCTGTCTATCCGTCCGTCTCTCTCTCTAACCAACACACACACACACACACACACACACACACACACACACACACACCCCACATACACAAGGTCTCCTATGACCTCATCTCTGTTGCAAGCACCTCATGTCTAGCTCTGACCTAATCTGTTGCTGTATCTTCCTTAACCTGGGGCAATGGTGAGTCTCAGGCATAGAAGTCTGGTCTGACAACCTACGGACAATTCATAGTCGGAGCAGGAAGGGACTGTGGAAAGAGGTACATGTGCACACAGTGTCTAAGAATGGGAGAGAAAACAGAAGCAGTGGGATATTTAGAGCTCAAGAAGGCCGTTCCAAATCAGAAACATTCCTGCAGTTTTTAGAAATTTCTCTCACTGAAGAGTTTCCAGTGGAATTGGACTGTCTGCCCCAAGCCAGACTTCCCATGTCCACAGCTAAACCAACCCTTCCCAACAGTGACTGTTTCTGCCTCCACCCCCAGCTGCAGGAGGGGACCTCAAGGCTGCAGAATCTCAGAGGACACAGCTCAGTAAGTCCCTAGAGATCATCCAGCCCAGTGATGTTCATACCTTTGCTCTTAATCCCTGACCCCCACCACTGTGGTTTGAGGGACTTTTAAGTTTCATAAAAACCAGACTGAAAACAGTTTTCTAGTCCAACTTTCAATTTACAGATGGGGAAGCTGAGGCCCAGAGGCAGGAGCCGCCCAGGGTCTGACAGCAGGCTTGGTAACTGATGAATGGCCTTGTGTTTGCCCCCTCCACCATGCCCATTCCCTCCTGGACCAGGCCTGCCCGAGGCAGTGAGACTTTTGAGTTGTCCTTTAGACTACAGACACCTTGGCAAGTGTTTCCAATGACTACTCCAAAGGGGAACAGGCCTCTAGACTGAGTCATGAGACAAATGCACATTAAGTGCAGCTAATATCATCTGTAAGAACAGAAAATATTTTTACAAGCCTCCCACTTGCCGCCGGACATGTTCAAGTCCAGGTGATGAATGGCTAAGTACTGCAGCAAACCAAAGAAACATCCCAAAGCTCCTTGGCTTCACTGCAGAGGCCTGAGGGCAGTGGCAGAGACACTTGGGTGGGCAGACAGACAGACAGACAGGCAGAAAAATAGACAGAACATTCACTTTCCCCAAGGCAAGGAAATAGCCTGGCATCTTCACTGGCTCAGAAGAATGAGAACAGGGTGACAGGAAGCCCAGACACTGGAAACTAAAACCTGGGCCACTGTGAGCCTTCAGATCCTATAGGATGCATGGGACTCCTGGGAGCATGTGGATGCATGAAGGCACACATTCAAGCAGTTACACTTACTTACACACACACACACACACACACACACACACACACACACACACCAAAAATACTGAAGTTTTGCAAAGATACCTAGCATCCACTAGGGGGCAATATAACATTTCCTCCAGGCATGGATGTGCCTAGTGGAGGGGGTGTCGGGCAGCAGATGCTGAAGATTGGTTACAGCAGGGAGGGTCTCCCTAAGGTCCCACCAAGTCCATACCACCACAGACAGCCCTTTTTCCTGGCTCTTGATGTGTGTCAACCCCATTAGAACCTATTCCAGGGACTCCACCTCTTAGCTGAGTTGAGATGTGACCTTGTATAGTGTCTGGTACACAGTTAAGTATAGACTCAGATGACATGCAGGAGAGTGAGGAATTAAATTACTACCTTTTAAATAAAGGAGTCCTGTTGTCAAATGATATCGCATGTAGAATTCTGCTGTATAAGACACAATACTTGTTCCCTGAGCCACCTGAAGCTTCCTGGGAGAAGTATGGGTTTCCCAGGTCAGGTAATATCCACAGTAGTTGGGAACTTTATTATAGCCTGCTGGGTGAATTTGATAAGGTTTAAAGATTTCTGCTGTGAGCCTTGGTTTGTCTGTAAGATACTGGGCTACAGGAGCTAAATGAGATCATGCATGTAAGGCCCCTTGTATGGTCCCTGGCAAATAGTGGGCCCTCAGCAAATATCAGCAAAATTTCCTCGAAAATTAGAGGTACATAAAGAACACAGCAAGTCTTCTCCTGAATTAGCAGTTCTATGAGGTGTCCTAGACTCGGCGCGATGAGGAGGTCACAGGCTTAGGACAGGGCGGCTTGCATTTGAGGCATTTTGTAGAATGCTGGTGCTGGCTGCCCCTCTGCACTGTTCCCACACTTATGCCATGGATATAGAATGCCCCCTGGAAAAGCTCATGTACTGGCAAGGTAAAAATGTTCAGAGGTGAAATAATTGAATCTTGAGGGTTCTAATCTCATCAGTGGGTAAATCCACTGACAGATTAATACCAAGAATAGATCATTGGCTGTTCACTTAGCCAGGTGGGGCCAGGGCATGGCTGGAGAATGGGTCACTGGGGGTGTGGTCTTGGGATCCCTCTCGCCACTCCCTCTTCTCTTTGTAGTTTGGGTTCTGCTCAGGTACCAGGTACACTGCATACACTGCAGACCCTGAGAGCCTCAGATCAAGAACAGAGGATAGAGGCTTTAAAGTAAAAGAGACTGAAGACATCCAGCAGGTACGGTACGCTTCCACTGGCCTAAGAAAACAGAAGTGTCTGGGTGGCTGTTTGCCTTGGTGGAACTCACAAACAAGTCTGATCAGAGGCTACATTATGATCAGCTTACCAAGCCAGGAAGGAACCTCCTTTCCTACCTAGGCCGATTCTGCTGCAAAGATCTGAAATTGTTCATTCTTTCTTTTGTGGAAGCAACCTTTGATAGAGAGAGCACTGCTAATCAATGACTCTGGGCTGACCAAAGAGTGCTAATTATCTTGCTTCTCTCTGCCTTCACCAGACACTTGTATCTCAGCGCAGTGGCTCGAACATGTAGCATCCTTGCTCTGGTTCAATGAAACATAAGTCCTAAGAAGCACAATAGCTTCCTCTCTAAGCTCTTTTTGTCCTGAATGTCTCTGGAGACCATCACTGCTGCTATGTATTATAGGTACAAAGCAGTCGAATGTTCTCCAGGTTGAGCCAAACATCCAGAAATGATGAACACTGACAGAAACCGTTCACTCGTACTGCCCACACCACACGTGTGTGGGGGTACAGGTGCTTCTTCCTGCACCCTTCATGGTTCCACAACACTGTCCTGTCTCCCACTGTACAGTACCCAGGAACCAAAGAGGCTCCCGGAAACCTGGCTACAAAGCTGGTTGCTGCATTATTCAGCTGTGCACTTTGGGTGTGGGAAGCCTGCTGAATTTCTTAGGCTACCTCTAGGCTCAACAATAAAACTGTCCCAAGCTGCAATGAAATGGTATGCTCCTACGTAAACTCGGAGCAGAGCAAGAAGTAAAGAATTTGTACTTCCAGCTGCTGCATTATGGGCCCCAAAGTCCAGCTGTGGTCCTGATACCAGGTAGTGAGAGCCTTGGGGCCCGAGAGCTAAGCACCTGGAATTCAACTCAGAAGTCACGATCCTTCAAGCTTCACATCTACCACCTTGGGCAAGCCACTTAGTCTCTGGACTTTTTCCTCGTAGAAAATAAAAACCAACCAACCAAATTAAAAAAAAAAAAAAATCTGTGCCCAAGGTGCAGGACTAATCCAAAGCACAGAGCAGATATGAGAATACTTTGCAAACTGAAGTGTCACACACATATTGGGTTCCATTTCTTGTGCACTTACTATCCTGAGCACTTCATGATTTTGTTTAATTTTTGCAACAACTCTTTAGGCAGAAGGCTATTATTATCATCCCCTTCTGTGCATGAGGGTGAAGAGGCACCGAGAGGCCAAATGATTTACCTGGGGTCACACAGCTAATAAGTGGCTGAGCCACGATTTGCAGTCAACTGTTCTTGCACTGTGCCAAGCTGACGGCTAGACAGGGGAGGGCCGGTCAGCTCATGTCAGTCGTAATCCAAAGGAGGAGAAAAGAACAACTCATCTGGTCACCAAAATAGTGTCACTAGCTCTAGGGAGCCAGGAGGTGGTTTGCCTCTCACCTGGAGTCCTTCTCTGACGGCTTCGAGGAGGTAGGGGATGATGGAGTAGTTCCACAGGTCGGTGAACCACACCCTGGAGCCATCCACGTCAATGGGGCACGACAGGAAGAGCCGGGGCCCTGGGGACCACAGTGAGCATATGTCAGAGCTGAAGCAGGGCTGGGCGGGTATCAGGGATGCCACCATCTGGGGACCTGTCACAGGGCTGATGGGAGAGTGCCGGCTGCTGCCTGGCAGGCTCTGAGGGACGCTGGCTCCCACTGCACCCCTCAGGACACCATCTGATAAAAAGACGCATGGAGAAGATGTTGTCTTGGGTATTACCAACCGTGACTTGAAGAATGGAAGCACACTGTCCAAGAGAACAGACGTGATCGTGCCAATCATGGAATACCTACACCGGAGTACTTTTCAGCTTTAAAAATAATTTTAAAATCTGAGTAGCAACACTGAAGTCTCATGAGGCCATAAACATACTATATGCACACTATAATTATAACTATAGTAAATATGGATGCATGGCCATTGCCAGAAGAAATAAACTCAGCCAGGCACGGCGGTGCATACCTGCAATCCAGTACTTGGGAGGCTGAAACAGGAGGATCAAAAGTTTGAGGCCAGTCTGGGTAATTTAGCAAGACCCTGTTTCAAAATAAAAAAGGGCTGAGAGTATAGCTCAGTGGTAGAACACCCTTGGGTTTAATCCACACTACAAAAAAATAAGCTCAAACTGAAATGACCATATCAGGATAGTGAGATGATTGGTGATCTTTTTTTTTTTCTTTCTTGGTTTTAAATCTCTAGTTTTCAGAAATGCTCTTAAGATTATTTTTAAAGCAAAGTAGATCCTAAAGGGTACTTTCAGCCTGGGAAAGCTCTGGGTTGGGGTCTTCATTGAGCTGGCAGTTTCTACGCCAGCCTGGACAGGGCACATCTCTCCCTGCTGACCACTGTGGTCTGGGGTTCATCTCAGCCTGTGATTGTTTCTCTACCTCATTCTCGACCCCCGAGGACAGTCCAGTATCCTGCCACGTACTGTCCTGGCCAGGGCCTTTAGGACAGCCACTGGAGGAAGCCAGGGCTCAGGAGCATGGCTCCCTGCCAGCTAGCCGACCCCCTGCCTGGCCCACCTACCGATGGTGACGTCTGAGGAGCTGTGAGCCTCCAGGAAGCGGTTGAGGTGATGCCAGACCTTAGGAATCCAGTCGATGATTTTAACTAGCTCCACATTCCGCACCCGCCCGCTGATCTCTGTCTCCATGAGCTTCCTCCTCAGGAACCGGCCAAGGAAACCCTTCACCGGCTCCGTGTGGTTGGCACAGAGCACCCACCTGGGAAGTCAAGGATGTTTTTCAACATGACTGATGGTGAGCAAAATGATGGTTAACCTCAAGGACAAAAGAAGAAATGGAAGATGTGTGTTCTAATACTGAAACAGGACTCACTATGGGCCAAACACTGTTCTAAACATTGTACACACATATTAACTCATATGTGGTAATCCTAAGCAGGAGATATTATCATAGCTGTATGGTGGTGCATGCCTGTAATCCCAGTACTTGAGAGGCTAAGACAGGACGATCACAGATTTAAGGCCAGCCTCACTTAGAGAAACCCTCAGCAACTTGGAGAGATCATGTTAAGAGAGAGAGAGAGAGAGAGAGAGAGAGAGAGAGAGAGAGAGAGAGAGAGAGATAGATAGATAGATATGGAGATAGGGATAGGAAGAGAGAGGAAAGAGGGAGAAAGGAGGGAGGGAAGGAAGGAAGGAAAAAAGGGAGAGAGGGAGGGAAGGAGGAAAGGAGGGAGGGAGAGAGGAAGGAAAGAAGAAAGAATCACGCATAGTGGTACCTAATGTAATCCTTGTACTTAGGAGGCTTAGACAAGAGAATTTCAGGTTGGAGGACAGCCTCAGCAAATAGTGAGACTTTTCAACCTAGTAAGACGCTACTTAAACAAACAAACAAACAAACAAACAAACAAACAAAGCCAGGCATGGTGGCGCACACTTATAATTTCAGCATTTGGGAGGCTGAGACTGAATGATCGCAGTTCGCAGACAGCCTCAGCTACTTAGTGAGGCACTCAATAACTTAGTGAGACCCTGTTTCAAAATAAAGAATAAAAAATAGGGCAGGGGGTGTAGCTCGGAGGTTGAATGCCCCTGGGTTCCATCCCCAGACATGCAAAAAAAAAAAAAAAAGAAGAAGAAGAAGAAGAAGAAGACGATGACGACGACGACATAGGGCTAGGGATGTACCTTGGAGGTAGAATACCACTAAATTCAATCCCCAGTACCACAAAGAGAAAAAATAAGGGGGAAAAAAAAAAGAATAAAACTCTGAGGTAGAATGCTCCTGGATATTCAACACTTCCCTCTCTCTCTCTCTCCCTCTCTCCCCCTCTCCCCCTCTCTCTCATATTTATGTATATATGGCTCTGTCTCCACCCCATTTTACAGAAATGATGCTGAGGACAGACAGGCTATGGTACATGTCCAGGATCAAACAGCTGGTTAAAAGGCGAGCTGAGATAGGACCAAGGCAGTTTGGCTCTAACCACTGAGTGCACTGCCTTGGATGCTTGGGAGTCACTGCATTATGGAATCTAACACTACCTTGGACACAATCCCCAGCCCTCAGGAGATTGTGGCCTAGCTCGTTGACTGGTGGACATGCCAATGGAGCGCAGAGACAATAGGGGAGGTTCCTCAGAGGACAGAGGGCAGGGTTCTGGGCTGAGGCTGGAAGGATGATGGGAGGCAGGAAGGAGGTCAAGGTGGGGACGGGGCGCATGCCGCAGCCCTGAGCATGGCACAGGGATCATGTGGGGTGTTTAGAGTGTAACCCAGGCTTAGTCTTAACCTGACAAATTATGAAGATTTCATTCTGTGGGCAACAGGGAGCCACTGAAAGCCTTTAGGCACGAGGCCCGGTGATAAGAGGAACCTTCTAGGATGCTCGTCAGGCTGCCACGGTGCAGGGGAAGGCCAGGAGTGGGCCAAGCTGCAGGCAGACATATTGGTCAGAAAATGATTGCAACGTGTGCTGGGAGGGAGGGGATGTGCCAGTGATGGGGCAGGAAGGGGAGATGGCCTGAGGGACCGTGGGTAGGAAGGAAGCATAGATCAGATGGGGGCCGCCTGGATGAGAGGAGAGCCGAGCCCTCCGTGGCTTGGAGGAGCTGACTATTCTCTGTTACCATTTAGACCACTTTAGCAGCTGGGAGGTCCCAGCCCAGGAGACAAATTCTTACCCCATCTAAGGGTCTGGGTGTGAGGGGCAGAGTCAGCAGAGGTCAAGGCAGGGGAAGGTACTGATCGATGCCAAGGCGAGCAGCAACCCACCTCGAGTGGCATCCTTACACCCTGGATGAAGGCGAGCCCTGGTGTGTGCTGGGGCAGCGGGAGGGGAAAACAAGCCACCAGGGACTTGAAGGAGGTGGATCTGGCAGGTCCACAGACCCAGCTAAGTGGGGACATTCCTAAATATGAGCTGCTTCCTGGGGACAGGGAGAGGCACCTCCGGTGATGTGCCAAGGTGACCGGGTGCTGACAGCCCCTCCAGAGCTGCCTCTGACACTGCTCCAGCGGCACCTAGAGCCCCAGGGACCTGAGTTCAAGTTTTAGCTCTGCCACTGATCCACTGGCAGCCTCACATGAGTCTCTAAATTCCCCAAGCCTCAGTTTCCCCATTTGTAAACCAAGAATGATAAACGTAACTACTTGAGGTTGAAATGAGAATTAAATGAGTTAGACTGGGGAAATAAATATTTAACAGGATGCCCAGCATTCAAGATACTCAAAACATGCTTCTCGACACTCCCTTGCTGGGGCCCTTTCTTGCGATTCCATCACTTAACTAGATGAGGGGAGGGACGCCTTACCTGAAGTTATGATGAAGCTGCAGGTTGGGAGTAGAAGAGGTAGCCTGGTTCATTGTGCCAATTATGTAAGGGCTGCAGGGGATACAGGACGAGAAGCTTGTGAGCCCGGCCGCCTAACTCCCATCCCCACCCAGCGCATGCGCACTGCTTCATCACCGAGCTGGCCGGTCCACACGCAGGCCCAGCTCCTCCCCTGAAGGCGGCACACTGTCTCAGGAAATACGAGGTTTGGGACTGGCGCTTACCATTTATGGTACTTGCAGTTGAGCAGCCCATTGAAGATCTCACCCAGAGAGCTGACGTGGTGCAGGTTGTCCAGGATGATGACGAGGGGCATGTCCACAGCGTTGTTCTCGCTGTTGCACTGATCGGCGAGGTTGGACAGGTACTGGCGCAATTCCTATGGAGGCCAGGAAAGAGCGTGCAGGTTGGTGAATGCACTCCCAGAAAACGCGCATGCTCTGGGCCTTGGTTCACCCAGGCAAGAGAGGTGCCAAGGTCCTGCAGGGAGCTCTGCTGTGAACCCATTCTGAGCACTTGCCTGGTACAGGGCATCAGCTCAGAGCTCAGGGGATGCAGGCAGTAATGGGATGAGTACCTGTGTCCTGCCTTTTAGCACTTACTAGATACGCTTGCCAACCTGGCCAGTGGGCTGCTGAAGGTGGGTGCTTCACTACTCTCTGAAACTCCATAGCACCTGCCCAGTGCTGCGTACACAGAAACCCTCGACCCATCAGCACAGCAGAGGCCCAGCTGCACACATGGGCTGTGGCAGACACAGAGAGCCGTGTGGGCCGAAGAGTCTATACACAGGGGGCTTTGGGAGGTCCTATTAATAGGGCCGGCTCTGAACTTGGACAGCTGGGGCATCGGCACAGCTGGGGCTAGCATGGAGCCTGGGTAGAGGGATGCATGTAAGAAAAAGGAGAGCTGATGGCGTAATGGGGGAGAGGCTGACGCAGGGAGATAAGGACTCGCTGAGGACCCAGAATGGCTGCCTGTCATCGCACGGCTGACATTGCTGAGGGCCTTTACACACAGGGACTTCTGCAGCCCCATAACCCGGTAAGGTAGGTGCCATGATTAGCTCCATTTTACAGATGGAGCAGCTGAGCAGGTCAAAGTCAGGTGACTGGCCTGAGATGGCGCTGGGAGCAGGTGTGGCTGGGGTTCATGCACTGATACCTGATCCAGTGCATCTTCAAAGCATTATCAGCCTGTCCTAGATGCTCGCCTAGCTGCCCAGGGGTGACATTATCTCTTCCCAGCATGTACTCACTCCAGGCTTCCCTTTTAAGTCAAAATATTGCTTGCTGGCAATAGAAGCAGATCACCTTTTCCCTAGTTCTTTCGGCCCCTCTTCACTTGGGTTCTTGGCCCCAGGCACCTGACAAGGACAATGGTGAGCTGGGCTCTGTAAAGGTGCCCTGCCTAGAGGAAAGGAGGGGCTGAAGCCCAGCCTGGGCTTCCCTCCCCAGCTCAGCCTCAGGGCCTTCCCTACCTGACCCACATAACGCTCTCAACAGAGGGGCTCTGAGCACTTCTCCTTTGCTCTGCCCTTGCATCAAACTCACTTGGGGAACTTGTCAGTGGTGCAGGTTCCTGGCTCCACACACCTATCCAAATAGACCCTCAGGAAGCAGCGAGCTCTAGGGCTCTGTGTCTTCAACACCTAGGTGACTGCTAAGGCATGGGAGCCATTTCTCATGCACCTTCAATACTCTGGCCCTTCTGCACCAGGCCAGCCAGACTGAGCTGTGGGAATGAACGGGTCCTTCACTGCAGATTCCAACCAAACAGGTTCCCATCGCTCACTGTGTAGCGGGATGGAGCTGACCTGCTGACCAAAAGGGCCGGTGCCATGTGGAGAGTGACAGCTACTCCCATGAAGGTCTTGGTGTGAGAAGGCTAGTCGATTCACAAGACCAACAGTCCAGTCCATAAACATAAGATATGGTTATTATTGCTACTATTATTACTGTTGTTGGTTCATAAAAGGTTTTATTTTTAGAAAAATGATAATATCTCATAGGCATATAACTTCTTGGTAAACTAAAATGAACCTATATGGGGTGATCCTGAAGAACTACTATAATGGTACATCATAAACCAAATGGACTTATCCATAGATGAAACTTCTGCCTGGGAGGACTAGAGTCAAGGGCTTCCTTTCTGGCATCCTGATTCTGCCTCCTGCCCCTGGAGGTCTCTAAAGGACAGCTTGGATGATATGCTGGTTTGGTATCAGGATGGTGGTGCCATCCTTGATTACGAAAGGGCCCCAAGTGCACAGGCTCAGAACGACTGCCTCACCTTGCTGGATTTATGGTCCACGTTAAAGGTGGCAATAACCCCATCTGTCAACTCCCGTCCCTCTCGAAGCACCACGTACTCCGACAGCCGGTTGGCCAGGTAGGTTTTCCCGGTGCCGCTGGGGCCGGAGAGAATGATCCGCCGGTGCTCTATCAGCAGGGAGACGTAGCGCTGCAGGATGGGCTTGGGGATCAAGGACTCGAACACCAGAGAGTCCAGGCTGTTTTCTGCAAGCCCTGCATTGGAGAGACATGGGAAGTCCTGGAGAAGGGCTAGCTTTCTGTGCTCATCTGCCTGGGACTGTCAATACCTGATGCTATCCCTTTCCTGGGCAGTCCACTCACCAGACTGCTGCCCACCCGTGGATTCTGGAGGCTGAGAGCACCCTGCTACTGCTCCAGGATTCATCTCCCTGTTCATCAGCACCTCATGCTCCAGGCTCCTGTCTTGCCTGACTCTCCCAGCTTTAGACGCACTATTAGTATTTGCACCCTCAGTCCTGCCTGTTCTCTGCACACGTATATGGCTCTGCTTGCCTGCCTGGAGTTAGACATCTGCTCAGGCTACACTTGGGTCCTGTCTGCCTGTGTCAGTCACAACCTTGGGGTCGCCTCTTCCCTCTTGTTCTCGCTTGCCCGCCAGGCACCTCTGCTACACACACTTGGATAAAGCATGAAGACACATTTTTATTGTGAAAATGAGAATCACCGCTGGTGTGATCATTTGATTTTGCAATGCAAATGCTGGTAGACCTAGGCTGAAATGCTGCACATTGAGAATTCTGATCCAACAGTTTATCTTTTCCTTTTCCTACCTGGAACATCTTCATTTATCACCGTTGTTGTCTTTAAAGGCACTTTTTTCTTGAGACCATCCTCAAGAGAAGATCTATACAAAGTTAGCTGTCCAGAAACTATGGTAATTTAAAAAACTCCCCTCAAGAAAACCAGTATATGTAAATAAAAATGTAAAAGGAAGGGCCTTTATTGTTTTATAGTATCATCTGCTGTCTATATAATTATTTACTAATTATTTACTGCAAGCAGATACTCCTGATGCAGTTATATGCTGGATTCTAATTCTCCCCCAACCAAGAATAATCCCAGACAGTAGTGACTATTCCACAGAGACCATGACATATGTCTTCAAATGCATTATCTGCTGAGCGTAGACCCAAGATCTTCCAAGAACTGGACTTAATACAATCTACAATGGTCCCAAACTCAGAGTAAAGTGTATAGTGAGCTGAGTGTGGAGCTGAGTGTGGTGATGCATGCCTGTAATCCTAGTATTTGGAAGGCGGAGACAGGAGGGTCACAGGTTCCAGGCCAACCTCAGACACTTAACAAGGCCTTTCACAACTTAGTGAGATTCTGTTTCAAAAGAAAAAATAAAATAGGGCTGGGGTTGTAGCCTGGAGGTAGAATGCCCCTGGGTTCAATCCAGTCTCCCTCTTTTCTTCCTTCCTTCCTTCTTTCCTTCCTCCCTCCCTCCCTCCCTTCCTTCCTTTTCTTCCTTCTTTCCTTTCCTTTCTCTCTCTCTCTCTCTCTCTCTCTCTCTCTCTCTCTCTCTCTCTCTCACACACACACACACACACACACACACACACACACACACACACAATGTAATGTAGGGTCTCTAGTCTAAATTTAACAACAACATAAATAATCACAAGAGGAAAAAAAGTCATTGAAACACTCTTTGCACATATGACGCTGTTTCAGCCTTCTGCCATAAAACCCACAGGGAGTGACTATCTTGTAAACAAACTCCCTCCAGAATAAGCAGTCGTTCCCCTCTTCCCCGCTCCCACTGAAGTGAGCCACTGCAGCTCATGAACTCTTTCAGCTCAGATCCTTGAACAGTTTGTAATGCTCTGAAAGCATAAGTTCCAAGCAATTATGGGAAAATAGAAGTGTCGGGTATCACTGAAAAATAACCCGAGCCGACCCCTCCAGATGCGGAACCTTGGGGTGCTGGCAGCAGCGGTGATGCGGGCCACGGAGGGTGGGGGCACGCCCCTCCACAGGCAGCAAATCTCATCACTGTGTCTATAAAGGTTTGGCCTGGTCTCAGCCATAGGGCCCTCCTTTTACCTCTTAGTCCTTCCATCGCCCACCTGTGAAATGGGCGGTGACAGCGCATGCCTGGCAGCACGGATGAAACGCCACTGAGCTTAGGGTGCAAAAGGCTCTTCTTAAAGGGCTCCTGTCATGGCCAGTTTTGTTGCGGTGTGCCTGCACCTCTTTGTGCCTCCCCTTGTTGAAGAATTCTTCCCGACAGGGAGTTCATCCAACCCAAGGGCTGCACTTGTGACTGGGTTGAGTCAAAGCTTCTCTACCTGCTGTAACGACTGCCGCAGTGGTGGGCATTTGATGCGTGGAGGGCTGGAGCCAGGCCTAGAAATCTTCTGTCTCACTTACAGAAAGATCTTTTTTCTTTAGGTTCCTCTACTAGAAGGATGGGTAAACTGAAGGGCATTTATGGCCCTTTATCAAGGGTACCCGGGGCCATTTCATCAACCATGTGCAGCTGGTTTTGTAGTGGTGACAGTGTTTGAGTACCTAAATCCAGCCATGCCTGAAGCACGCACTCCTGGATTTCCCAGATATCTGAGCTTATGCATTTCCTTTTATGATGTGGCTACTTTTGAGTTGGTTTCTGTCACTTGTGGTTCAAGGGCACAGCAGTGGCATTTCACTTGCCAGCAAGGCTGGGGAAGGCGTGAGCAGCAATGTACCACTTGTTGCCAGCAGAGTGAGATCTTGAATCCTTTGATGGGAAATGCTGGGGTGCAATTGAAAATCTGCCAACCAGAAAGTAAAACTGGGGCAAAACAACTCTGAAACCACACTGTTGAAACTGGAGTCAAGATCGGTCAGAGCCTTTCAAGGAAGAAACCTGACCCTGCAAAAGATGGGCCTGGTGGGGAGCTTATCCAAGTCTATTACTCACATGAGTCATAGAATAGGGAAACAAAAAGGTTTTGCAGCCAAATAAATTTGGAGCAGATTGGATTAAACAGGTTTTTAATAGTAGGAGTTAAGACATTAAAGGACGGAGCCTTTAATGTACCAATATAAAGTCCCCAGCCCCTAAACTCAAATGGGAATAACGTTGAGGTTTCCCTGGCTTATTTGGCTGTAAAGTGCTGTTATCCTATACAGAATTCTGGAGCTGGAATTCAGTGGATCTGCTTTGCCTGGGGCTTCATATCTCTGGGAAAGCGGTTGGGTACCTGAAGCTCCGGGAGCACCGTGCACGGGCCGGAGGCTCAGCGCCGCTGCTCTCTAGCCTACAGCAAGCCATAGTTTCCCCATCCATAGAATGGGATGGCGTCCAAGCCTTGTTGGCAAGAATCGCTCATTGCTATTGGTAAAGTGCCATCTCAATGGGCTTATTAAGATTCCTTCATCTTAGAGTCATAAGGCTAATGGGGCCTTTTGATATATAATTTCAGCAATAAACTAAAATGATTTGCTTCCGACAGTGGTTGGACTATTCAACTTGCTTAGGTAAGGGTAATTGTGGTAGAAAGAAAAAAGAAAAAAAGAACAAAACAACAACCCACAGACATACGCACAAACCCAACTGTGGCCAGGATTTCCTATGCCAAGCCCCCAAACTCCAACTGTGATTTCTGGAAGCTCTGACTTCCATAACTGGCCCATTACCTTTGACAGCCACAGAGATGGTCGTGTTCTCTCCCACCAGGTAGCCACAGGGTAGGAGCTCGGGGGCTTCCGAGGTGTTGCTGCGCTTTATTTCCCCGATGCTGTAGCCGAGAACACTGTCCGAATTCAGTCCAAGCTGACTCACAGGGTCGACGTGAACGATGTATTCCTGGAGAAATTAAAACAAAGACCCTGTCAAAGCAGTGGCTCGAGTCTGCCCGTGACTCGTGTTTTCATTGGGTGATTTACGGTCATCCTGTCTTCATTCTCGGATGATGTTTAAGTTGAAATTGGGTTGTGGAATGAAGGCAAAAAAGGGCTGACTCTCCACCAGGACAATGCCCTGGTAGTGCAGGCTTCTTAAAATACAGATTTATTTGGTTAGGAATGGGGGAAGAAAAACAAATCTCTAGCAAGATTGGGAAAGTTTAGTCTGGAGGAACCGAGCAAGGAAAGGCCAGACTGCTTTCCCTTAGTTCAGCCACAGTCTTGAAGGTATCAGGGCCTGTGAATGGTGCTGGGATTACAAAAAGTAATTACAAAAAGATTACAAAAAAGTAATCCTTCCATTGACTGGGCGAAGATTGCACTGATGAGAGAGTAAAAGCCAGGGCTCCCAGAAAAAAAGCAGCTGTACAAACTTTAAAAAGGGAAATGTGTGTTTAACCTGGGAAGGATCCCCTTGAGGGACACTTGTATCTTGGTTTCTCTGCTGTAAGGTTAGGTGGCCAGAGACTTTAGGTCACTGGATGTGATACCACAAGGCCTGGGTGGCGAGGTGGCCGTGCAATGGCTGAGGAGAGTCCCAGTAACAGGCCTTCCATGGACTTGTTTCCTAGCTTACTGAGACCCCTCTGAAGCCCACAAGGGTCTTTCTAACTCAAGGATTCTAATCTAAAGCCATGACAAGGTTTTGGTGGAGGCAACAGAATTAGTCTGCCCCAAGCCATTCATGTCCCTTGCCTGCTCATATTTCTATAAACTGACTTGCAAAGACAGGGAGTGATCTTTACTCAAAGAACAGAGTTTCTCTGTGTGAGGCCACCTGGATCTAGATGCTGCAAAAAGTTGATGGTGTTCTAACTAATTCAGGTTCTGAAGTCAGAAAAACTGGATGACACTGTTGGCCTTGTTCTAGAATAATGGCCTTAGGCAGGTGCTCTAACTCCAGTGGTACTTCCTCAACTTTAAATGGGAAAATACAGGGCTTGGCATGCTACAGAAAACATGGGCTGTTATTATTATATTTTTTTGTGTGGCACTGGGGATTGAACCCGGGGGCATTCTACCTCTGAGCTATACCCCCAGCTCTATTTTTTTATTCTATATTTTGAAACAGGGTCTCACTAAGTTGTGGAGGGCTTCACTAAGTAGCTGAGGTTGGCCACAAACTTGTAATCCTCCTGTCTCGGCCTCCCAAGTACTGGGATTACAAGCATGCGGCACTATACCTGGCTAACAAGAGCTATTATTACCGCTCCGGGGATATGATTAATTGACACATAGAATAGCTGATTTACTTTAGGACAATAGAAAAAAAAGGTCCCCAAAGCTTCTTTCAAATCACCTACATTCCAAGGTTCTCCTTGTTACTCATTTGCTATTTCCCCTGGGGCAAATACCCAGCCCAATGATGTGAACAGAAAAGTCACAGCCAAGATCCTCTGGCCATTAATCAAATATTACTGTCATTTGCAGCACAAATTGGAAACTCTGAAACATTGGCACAGGCTGCTGGGCATGTCATATCCCGGCCCCAGATCACACTCTCCAAGGCATATTTAGTAGGACGCAATTCTAAGTTGAAGAATGTGGACACGAGAAGTTCATCATAAGGGGATCAAATCTCTGCCCAAATGATGCTCATTAGCTGGCCAACCTCTGCCAAAGACAGAGGGAAAGAGATTGGGTGATGGCCGCAGTCCTTCAGTTCCCTAAAGGGCCAGGAGACAAGTCCAGCAACACGAGGATGTGGAGAAATGGCCAAGGTCAGGACACAAACTTTCCTCTCCCTCTCCCTCCCTGAGCCCAGGCCCCTCTGTCAAAAGTATTACTGCAGCTTTCTTCTTGCAACACTTACTTTGAACAGCCGTCTAACCACCCCATCGAGCACATCCCACTTCGTCTTGCCACTGACTCCAATGCAGCCAATGAGAAAGAGGTGTGGTCTGGAATCCTAAGGGCAAGGAAATGTATGCAGGTGAAAATCAGGTGGACTTCTTTGGACATGGTTCAGCAGAGGGCTTAGATTGTCTCAGAACTCCACCAACGGTTCGGGGGTGGGGGATAAGATTCCTGTGCATTTCAGTATCAGACATAACTTGGAATGCAAAGCCTTAAAACCTCTCCCTGATCTATTGCTAAAGTTGCAATGTGTCAGGAAGACAAAAATCTCTGGAATCTGGAACCTTCCGTTCAGCACGTACCTTATACAGTAGGTGGACCTCACATCCCTCTGCTTGAAATCCTGTCCGACATCTTTTCTTTTTCAAATCTTGCTTAACAACTCACCTCTTCCAGGAAGCCTTCAGCAATTAAACCACTCATCTCAGAGCTTACAATGGTCCAAAGGTTCTGAACACAATTTACATAATGGCATATTCTGCACTTGCTTACTAGTTTTACTTATTTAGTTTTAGTTATTTCTGTCTCTATTTTTTTTTTTTTTTTTTTTTTGGTGGCACTGGGGATCGAACCCAGAAGCATTCTGCCTCTGAGCTAAACCCCCAGTCCAATTTTTTAATTTATTTGGAAACAGGCTCTCACTAAGTTGAGCAAGGTCTCACTAAGTTGTTGAGGTTGGCTTTGAACCTGCAATCATCCTATCTCAGCCTCCTAAGTACTGGGGTTACAAGCGTGTACCACTACACCTGGCTCTATCTTTTTTAAAAATCAAGTTTGTCTCTTTGTTAGATTTTAGAAGTATAGAGTATATTTTTCACCATAGAGTATGTTTCTATTCGTTTTTGTGTCTTTTAATAATATTATTTTTCTTATTAAGAGTGAAAACATGTTCAATTCAGAAAACTCAAAAAAAAAAAAAAAACAACTCTGGGGAAGACTGCCAAAAACTAATCTTTTTTCTGCTTCTTTTGCATCTGTGCCCACAGGGGCTAACCAATCACATCGATTAAAGAAAAGTTGGTAGAACATTCCATTCTGCTGGGTTCGTAAGGATCTCACATGCTCCTCAGGACAGTTTGGAGGGGGGGAGGGGAAAAGGGAGAAGCAGAAGAATCTGGCAATTAAGCACAAAAAATTAAAAAAAATTTAAAAATAAATAAAATCAGCAGAGAAGAAGGCACCAGTCTCGCAGTGACATGATCTGACCTCCACTACCACCTGCCTGTGGCCTCAAGCAAGTGACACTTGTGTCTTCCTTTCTCAGCTGTAAAATGGATAAAAATATCTGGTCAGTCAACCTCACCTGGATGCTGAGGTGATCTGGAAGGATACAATTGTTGAGAGTGACTTGCAAGCTTTGGAAAAACGTAACCTCTATCTATTCACGTTGATAGAATGTAACAGTTCCAAGATCACCTATACTCACTACAACAACAATGGAAGAGTGATTTTTTCCCCCTGCCAGCCCATCACCTCTGCTAGCTGGCTTCTCAGATGGAGCTGTTCAAAGCTTCTTTCTAAGCTAGATGATACTAAAACCCCTGGAAGTTCCAAAATTCTGGATTTACATCTTTCAGTGGGGTTAGTGAGCCAGCCATAGTGGGAACACTGTCAAGGCAGATTCTGGCTGCAGGTACTGTTTTGATGGGCATTGTGGATTCCCCAGCTATCTAAAACTATATGCAGTAGCACATTGGCTAAGAGGTAAAAATCCAAAAATTCAAGGGGTCTTGAAGTATTGACCCACGAGGCCTCTTCCCACTCACTTAAGCCAATGCCATTCAGAGCATCTTTGGGGATGTAATCACTGACTAAATGTAACTTTCATGTCACCCCCACTTGTACCCACTGTCACTAGCAGTCATGCAAACTCTGAAAACTCCAATGCTCAACCTCAGGGACTCAGGATGCCCCAGCAGCTCCTTTCATAGTCACTGGTGCGCTTCCTGGACTTGGCTGAGTCTTTCTCTGTCTCTTGTTGTCTATTTAGTTGTAGCCTCCAATGAGATAAAGCTGGTGCTCTGGACCAGCTGAGTTGTTACCTTATTTTTGTACCTATGTGCTAAATGTGCTTAGATGCCTTGGACGAGCTCTGGGAAAGTATTAAATCCAGAAAAGCCATTCCTGTTACTGGATGTTAGTGTTTACTTAATCACAGGAAAGTACAGTGTGGGACTGTTTCTAGTACACTTTATTAGACTTTCAAACAGGAGAGGAAGGGAAGTTCCCTTTGCTCACTTCAATCAGGTCAAAGGGCTGCTGGAATTATGCTTACAGTAGTCTCCACTTATCCGAGGTTTCATTTTCTGTTTTCAGCTTTCTGTGGTCAACCCAATATCGTGTCATAATCCTATTTTATTATTAGTTATTATTAATCTCTCTTTCTTTTGTTTTCTGGTACTGGGGTTTGAACCCAGGGCAGTCTAGCTCTGAGCTATTACCCTAGCCATTTCTTTTTATTTTGAAATAGTTTTCACTAAGTTGCTCAGGCTGGCCTTGAACCTACAATCTTCTTGTCCCAGTTTACCAAGTACTGGCATTATAGGCATAGGCCACCATGTCTGGCTAGTTATTGTTAATCTCTTAAAGTGCCCAATTTATATACTAAGCCATCATAGATATGTATAGACAGGAAAAAAAAATAGTAGATACGGAGTTTGGTACGATCTGAGGTTTCAGGCATCCATTGGGGGTCTTGGAATGTAGCCTCATGAATAAGGGGGGACTACTGTATTAAGAAAAGCGTTAGTAGTATTTCCAGATCACCTTAGGCTCTTGCGATCAGATCACTAAGCTAGGTAGTTCTACCTGGGTAGAGACAGGCAGAGCAGGGAAAGGGATCCAACTAACCTCCTTCCACTTCATTTCCTCCTGAAAGCTGACAACTATCTTAACATGCCTGCCTCCTTCCTTCCGAGCCGAGCATTCACCAGTGTCATCCAGCAACATGTCTGCGAATGGAAAACATCAACAGCCTTAGGCACATGGGGACAGCAAAGCCGGCTTCCTGACACCCCCGCTGCTCGGTGGCACCGCAGCGGGACAAACCAGGTGTCGGGGTGCAGGGGGGGTGGGGTGGGGGGCAGAGGGCAGAATGGAGAACGCAACCACAAAAACCAATGGTGGACCAACCAAGGAACCAGCAGGCTGACGATGTATCTGGCCGAATGGAAGTGCGAGGGAGACTCAACCAAAATGATAGCAGCGGCAGCATCATGGATAAAAATAAAAGCATCAGCCTCGATGTGCTTACAGAGAAAACCTAGGTCGTGTTTGCTGATGATGTGCCAGCCTGGAATCCATCCTGAAGACAGGAAGATCCTGGGCCAGGCCATCGCCCCACTGGGGCTGCTGCTGTGGGGTATGTACGCAGCACTCGGCCTCTTGAAATGGATCCTACAGAGCTCAGTGTGGGGGGTGAGGGGGGGGTCCAAGCTCACCGCTTGGAGAATTTGGGGTTCTGGAGCAAAGCATGAGAGCGCTCTAATGGCTGGGCTCATGTTGGTAGCAGACGCACACCCGGACACACACACCCCAAGCACACACACGCCTGTTACCTCTCCATTTCAAATCTGTTGACTTGCTTATCCTGGGGTACCCGTTTTAAGACCAGAGTGCCAGCTGCAGACCCTGCAAGCTGCCCCCACACCTGGCAAGCCACTCACCCAGGCTGGTTGACTCCGTGAGGTTGAGGCTGTGCTGGGAGAGGCCCAGGGACTGCCTCGGGGAGGCCGAGATGGAGAGCTGAGAGGGGGCCCGGCTGCAGCCGCTGCCTTGAGACTCTGACTTCAGCCGGTCGTTTTCTGCTTTCAGCTTCTCTATTTCACTCTGCAGAGTATGGGACACACACAGTTACTGGGAGATCATGGGGATGACCCTTTTCTGGAGGAAGAATCTGAAATCTCCTTGCAGGAAACTGGAGGCCAGCCCCATCAAGGCAGGTAATACCCTCAGAGGGACTCAGCAGCAAGTGCCACCTTCACTGTGTGCATTGGATGCCTGTCTGGCAGGGCAGTACCATCCTTTCAGAAAATTAACCTTTGAAAAGAGGCACTCACTCCGAAGCTGGAATTGGAGCCTGCCGAGGGGTTAGGCCGGTGCCGGGGCCAGCGTGGCCGGGATTGGAGCCTGCCTTGAGGCAAGGCCATTACTGGGGCCTCCGAGGCCAGGATTGGAGCCTGCCAAGGGGTTAGGCCGATGCCGGGGCCAGCAGCCGGCATTGGAGCCTGCCATGAGGCAAGGCCAGTGCTGGGGCCTCCAAGGCTGGGATCGGAGCCTGCTGAGGGGGTTAGGCTGGTGCCGGGGCCAGCGAGACCAAGATCGGAGCCTGCCGAGAGGCAAGACCGGTGCTGGGGCCTCCGAGGCCAGGATCGGAGCCTGCCGTGAGGCAAGGCTGCTACTGGGGCCTCCAAGGCCAGGATCAGAGCCTGCCAAGGGGTTAAGCCAATGCTGGAGCCAGCGGCTAGCATCGGAGCCTGCCATGAGGCAAGGCCGGTGCCAAGGCTAGTGGCCAACATTGGAGCTTGCTGTGAGGCAAGGCCGCTACTGAGGCCTCCGAGGCTGGGATCAGAGCCTGCCTTGAGGCTAGGCCGGTGCTGGGGCCACCGAGGCCGGGATCCGAGCCAGCCAAGGGGTTAGGCCAGTATCGGGGCCAGCGAGACCAGAATCAGGGCCTCCCATGAGGCAAGGCCGCTGCTTGAGCCAGCGAGGTCTGGATCAGTCCACCGGGTAGCCAGGCCACTACTGGGGCCATCAAGAGTGGGATGGGTACTTGCAACGCGGCATGCACAGAGAAATATCGCAGAAAAAAAACCCAGATGCTTCCCCTAATCAGCAATAACTAGGAGGAAAGGGGCAACAGGAAGAGGTTGAGCTATAGAAAGGACCCTATAGTGAAGCAACTAATGTGACCAATCAGAGGGTATGGAATAGGGGAGGATGGAGCCTCTTTAAAACGTAGGAGGTACATAAACAAATGTATCAAAGTTAATCACCAAAGAAGCATGGGATCGAGGGAGGGGGAGGGAATGGGATGGGGGCTGGATGAGGGCTAATTGGATGATGTGTGCTTGTATATCCTCTCAAGTCTTGTATTCCAATGTGATATATGATTACAATGCACCAATAAAAATAAATTAAAAAAAAAAAAAGAAAAGAGGCACTCAGAAAGTTGGCTTTTCCAAAAGGCTGCTTATGACTTGAGCCTTCAGTGAAAGGAAGTTGTAATCAAAGAGTTTGGGGAAACTGTGGATTTGATAGGTTTCTTCACTGTAAGATTCCTTAGGGCCTTTTAATAAGCAGCTACTCTTTATGAATCTGAGAGGGGCATGTGGTATATAGCACTTCCCGAATATACTTGATAGGGTGCTCTCCTTTTGTAGAGCCTCTCCTCCAGCGAGTGGTTCAGGGAAACTCCTTTGGGAAGGAGGTTTACATATCGTGTTTAGCATCCCCCACAGGAAACTTTCATTCTACAAATATCTGTGAAGAAGCTACTGTGTACAGAGCAGTGGTGCTATGTCCAGAAAAAGGGACAAAGAAACAAGTCCAAAGACTCAGCTGTCTTCACCCATGCTAGAGAGTGCAAAGGCAGGTAAGAACAAACCACAGCAGTGTTCAGAGGAGGGCAACGAAGCTCTTCCACCTGTAGGATTTGGAAAGTCCTTGGCAGAGGGAGCAGCATCGGGCTAAGCCCTGGAGGAAGGGTCCAATTTGGATATGCAGAGTGATATTCCCAGTGGAGAGAAGAATGTGAAATAGAAATTCCCAGGACATGCAAGGGAACAGTCTGGGGTTCCATCTGGTCTGAGAGTGGAGTGTGAAAAGCGGTGTTGGGGAGGGCAGAGTGGACTGAGAGAGAAAAGGACCCCTGGCCTAGAGCAAGAGGCAGTGGGGAGCCACTGAAAGTCAAACGCAAACCAAGGGCATGGCTGCTCTCATATTTTCAGAAGACTGTAATGAGCAATATGTGGATGTGATTAAAAGAAGAAGAGGCTAGCAAAGCAGAGAGTGGCCCCTGGATTGTCATGCAGCCCTTCCGGCTTAGTGGAGAACAGCCTCCCAGCGCTGTCACCTAGACCGCGTGGGCTTGGTCCAGCCTTCTGGGCTCTCACCTGCATCCGATTCATGGCCTCCCTGAGCTGGTCGAGCTGGTGGGCTGAGCTGAGGGCTTCGAGGCGGATGTCCGTCAGCTTCATCTCCTTGTCTCTCAGCTCATTTCGGAGCTGCATGACCGTCTCTGCTTCACTATCCATGCACTCTGAAATTCTAGGGAAGAGAGAATGTCACTAACAAAAACAGCTCTGAGTCCATCTCCGTTTAGTCCCTACTAGCCTGTGTTACACATCAATCAGCAGGTTTGTTCAGCGATAGCGGTGCTTCCCAGAGGTGACCATGGTAAGAGCACCTGCAAGTCCCAGGTATTACTACTACTCCACAGCCCCGTAGAGCTCTGGAAATCAGAGCAGCTCTGGTGCACTTATCTGCAAACTTCCAATAACTGAGGTTAAGATAAGCAGGAGCTAGCCAAAGGAGCAATAGCCCTTGGGGTTTGAACACTTCCCAGTGTGTACACAGCTGGGCCCCTTCAATGACACCACATGGCCTTCAAGTTCTAAACTCACTTAGAGAAGCAAGGTCAACTGCCTGTTTTCAAGAACAAAAACTCCAAGGTTAAACTGATGAGGGATGAGTTTTATTGGCCCAAATGGGTACAGAAAGTAAAGACATAGGAGAAAGGTCATCTGCATTTTTTTTGTGTGTGTGTGGGGGGGTACTGGGGTTCCTGGAAACCCTTCTACCTCTGGGCTACACTCCCAGAGACCTATTTTTTTAAAATATATTTTATTTGGAAACGGTCTCTTAAGCCAGGGAGGCTGGCTTCTAACCTGAGTGATCCTCCTGTCTCCGCCTCCCACGCGGGGGTGGGGGGGTGGGGGGGTGGATTACAAGCTTGTACCACCATGCCTGACTGCCATTTTTTTTTCTTATCTCATTCTAAAACTCTCTCTCTCTCTCTCTCATTCTCTCTCCCTCTCTCTCCCTCTCTCTCCCTCCCTCTCGGAAATGTATCTAGAGAGATCAGCCTTCTTTAGCCTTCTTTAGTTCTCCCATCCCCCTGCCTCAGTCAGAGGCTCAGGGCAAGGGAACAGCTGCAGGGGGTTAGAGGCCAGCGAGGCTGCTGGGACAGAGGGCAAAGTTCCACCTGAACCCCAGCAACAACTTGGCTAGGTGTCTTCCTTTCCCAGCTGTACATCAAATCCAGGTGACATTGGGACCTGCAGAGTGCCTCTTTCTTAAGAAAAGGCTAGGCTGGGTGCCTTGCTTGATTAGTTAGGCCTCTCTTTAGATTCCTGGCAGGTCTGTATGGAGTAGAAGACTGTAAAAGTCATGATGAATTGCAATGTTCTAGAGAGATGGTTCTATTAAAAAATAGTTCCATGGATTCTAAAGATCATAGAGTCTGGGGATACTGGGTGATAGAATAGAAGGATTTAATGCGTACTACATTGAAGATAGGAGAAAAATAAGCCTCAAATAACCAAGTCCTGCCTCCCAAGCTAGAGCTGAAGCTCATTGTACCGGAAAGAGATGGGAGGCACGTGGTCCCTTCAGCAGACACTTTGCAAGCTGGTTCACAGAGACCCAAGAGCTGGATTTTGGACAATACAAAAGAAAAAAAAAAATCCCTGACCTGTGATACTAGTTGAGGGGTGGAAATTTTAATCAACCAAAAGGAAAACTATAAAACTTTTAAAATAAATGTAGTTGTATTTCATAGGAAGAAAGAACTATTCGAAAAATTTAACACTTGAACCAACAAAATTTTCGGATGCTATTTTTTTTAAATCTGCACCTAAACTGTTTTGATTTGAGAGATGTAAGTAGTCAAACTCCTCATCACTTTAAATGTTATCAGCAACCAAGGAAGCTTCTCATGCAAAAGTGTTAGGAAATTGAAGCCAATAGATTTGGGGTAAAAAGGACTGTAGAGACAGAAATGCCTTTAGAATTCAGAGCATCCCATTCCTTGCCCTGCCCCCAGGCTCCTTGTGCTTTGAGTAGCCTGTGGTTTGCAAGGTTTAACTATAGAACCATGCTTCTGTGCTTTTTGGTTTGGAGAGGTTTGCACGGGAGCTTGTAAAGCTGATTCTATCTTGAGAGGACTATGGTTTCCTGGTATAAATGAAGTATAAAGTCTGAACACAATTCTACTGTGGCAGGGCATGGTGCCACATGCCCATGAGACAGGATTGCAGGTTTGAGGCCAGCCTTTTCAACTTAATGAGACCATGTTTAAAAATAAAATATAAAATAGGGCTGGGGGCACAGCTCAGAGGTAGAACATCCCTTGGTTTAATCCCCAGTGTCACATTTAAA
This sequence comes from Muscardinus avellanarius, assembly GCF_963383645.1. NCBI lineage: Eukaryota > Metazoa > Chordata > Mammalia > Rodentia > Gliridae > Muscardinus > Muscardinus avellanarius. Next base: position 195,108,012 of record NC_137786.1, on the reverse strand, counting down.
AAATAAAATTCCACTGTGACTCCGGTCTAAGCCACACCATGCCCTACACCGACCCTGAAGGCTCCAGATACTCAAGCCTCCGTGTGAACTATGCCTATCCCCAGAAAGCAGGCTCAGAAAGAGAGACAATATTTTCTCAGTACCCACTTTGTGGATTGTAACGGGTTACTTTGCAGAGCTTGGCCAATCAGTGACTTTACAAAGGTATCTATCTGCTTCAATATTCATGTGGAAATTCCATTCCCAAAGCCACATATTCATTAATATATTTGGAGGTGGGGCCTTTGGCAAGTAATTAGTATTAGATGAATCGTGTGAGTGGGACCAAGTAATTGAACTCATGGAATTATAAGAGGAGGAAGAGAGACCCAAGTCAGCAGGCCTGCTCATCTTGCTATGCTGGACCTTCCACTAGAATAGTACCTGACCCTGAAGAAAGCTCTCTCCAAATGCTCAACAGCTACTGGTGCTATGTACCCAAACTATAGGTAAAATAAACTCCTGTTCTTTTCTAAGCTACTGAATCTATAGTAATCAGTTATAGCAACAGAAGACAGTCTAAGACAAAAGGGAAGGAAACTCAAATGAAGAGAACTGGTATTCGAAATACAAGGTTCCTCCAAAATTAGCGGCTTTCAATAACAATGGAGGCTGGGTGAGGGATTGCCCATGGCACAGAGATGCCACTGAAAATGAGCTCTTTGGCAGCAGCACAAACTAAGTTTTAGTTCTCATCTCTCCTGTCTAAGAGAGAGTCTTCCTTCTCCCTCAGTTCCTTTCCTGACTCGACTTAATGCTATGTTGCTGATAATGCTATTGTACTTCGCAGCTTACCCTGTCAGGCTGTCAGATTCTCCAGGACTAGGGTAATTCTCTGCATAATTTTTCGTGTCTCATCGCTTTGATCTACACACAGTAGGTGCGCAGCGATGCTTACTGAACATATAAATGTGAACCGGGTTACACATTTGGAGATATTATTTTATTCACTGTATACATGGGTAGTTCCAGAAAGAGGGTCAATATTTATGTCTGTTTTTAAAAAAGGTGGGGCATGAGATTATCCGAGGTCACCCTAATAAGCATGACTGTGTTGGGATCCAACTTGGTAGGTCTGCTAAACTCTAGAATCTGTGCTGCTGGACTGGATCCAGTAGGCATTCAGCACATGCTTGTCCACTTCATGGACTGCTTATGGAAGCAACCCGGTGTGTGTGTTTTTGGTCCATAACCCATTATTACAGCACATTCCTTCTGCCTGGTCCAGAGGCGGGGCTGGTGGCATACCTAATTTTAAGCGCCTCAAGTGTGGGAAACGTCCCATTTCCCCAGCTGCCATTCCTTTCGCCCACGGGGCGGGGAATCTCTTAAGCCCAACTCCTCTGCCTCTGGTTTCTCCTTTGAACTCTTGCTCACATCTAGATTTGCACATTCTTACAAACCTTTCAAGGTTGGAAATAAGCATTTTCTCTCAGCCCACCATTTGGAAAACTAGACCAAAAACAAACATCTCCAGTATCCACGGAGGCTCTGGAATGTAAAAAAAGGGTTGTGGAGCCAAGAGCCTGCCCTGCCCCATCCCTCTGGGGGAAGTGGTTTGGAAAGAGCCTTCTTGCTCGTGGTCCTATGTAGCTTGGTGCATCACCACACTCTCCCCTCATCTGACTCGGCTGCACAGTGGCATGTGGCCCAGTTTCTATTCTGTCCTCCAAGCAGTCTTCTCTCTGCTCCTGGGTTTCCTCCCACCTCCCTGGCTGCTGTATTTTCTCTGCCTGAACTTCAAACATCAGCATACGCCAGCTCCTAGTCCTTGTCCCTCTGATCTTTTTCATCTTCATTCAAGCCCTTGGAGAACTTCAGTTTCCCAGCTCTCAGAACAACTGAGGAGCAGCCCATGCCTCCCAAATCAATGCCTCCAGGAAATTTGGGCTAGCTGCCACCTCCTATGGTACCAGCCAGCCTGGGAATCACACATGTAATATGGCCAAACCAGAGCTCTTGATCCCTACTCCACCTCCACCTGGGTCCCCTGCTCATCCCATGTACTCAAGCTGCAGACTTAGGGATATCTAAGGATTATTTTTCTCTTCTCCTCATACTCCACATCTGATCCATAATTTAAATGGCTATCACTTAGGTCTAGAAGAAAGCTGTCAAGTTGTCTTCCAGACGTAAATCCATCAAGGAATCGCCACTACCATCAGCCATTCATGAGGATGTTAACCAGATGCCCACCCTGGGGAGACTAGGGACCCCTGGGGACATGGCACGGTACAGTCCATTCCACTTGTGAGCCTCCATTCTGTGCCATGCACTCACTCTTCACGGCTCTCTTACAACAGTGTCTAAGACTAACCATTCGTTCAGTCCACAGAATATTTTGATGCCTGCAAAACCAACAGAGCACTGACCTCCATGGAGCTTACATTGTAGATATAGGGTAGGTTAAAGGGCAAAGAACAAAAAAACCAAGGAAAATTTATAAGTCATATGGTGACATGTGCAATGGTGGAAAATGAAGTAGGGGAAGGGGGATGACAGGGGGCGCTGGGTGGCCGGCCGCCTGAAGAAGTGACTATCAAGAGGAAGAGCGGGGCAGGTTATATAGAGGGAAATACACCAAGTGATGTATACATGCGTGTTTGTATCACTTTGTATCTATGATGTATAATTACATTGCACCAATAAAAGTATATAAAAAAGAAAAAAATACAGGAAGAACATATCAGGCAAGTGCAAAGGGTTCAGGTGGGGAGTGTGATGGGATTATTTATGGAACAATCTATGGCCAGTGTCCTGGACCAGGGGAGGTGCCAGCTGCCTCTGTGCCCTTCCTTTCTCCACCCTTGTGCCCCTGTATTTCTTATCCACTGTACACTAATCCAGATTTTCTCACTTTTCTGTCTAAAATTCTCTCACATGTGAAGTCAGATGCAACTCCGCTTAGACTTCAAAGCCTTCTGAGTAGCAGGGTCAGCCTATCTATCTCCAAATCCTCTTTTCCTCTTTTCACACAGTCCCTTGACCATCCCATGACAGTGAGGCAGGCCATCCCTCCTTCTCAGGCTCTTCCAGCCCCTTTCTGCATTAGGTTTCCTGTGCTATTGCTTCTTGGGAAGGCTGTGCTGCTCACTGGGGGGCCCCACTGTGTTCACCAGAGTCCATCTCTTCCTTCAAGTTTTCCTTTGCAGGTGGTATAGCCCTGAGTCCTGGTCAGTGGACTGTGGGTAGGGAGGGCATGCACCTCTTCAAGGGCTGGAGCATAAAACCCTCCTGCAGGATCCTCCATGCTTTCCTCTGGCCCACACAGAGACTGAGCAGAGGAGTCAGGCATGGAATATCTGCAGTAGGGTTGGAGTGAGCCACAAATAAATGGTGTTGAGTAAAGCCACTGAGCTTTACAGTTTGTCACAGTAGCTAGTGCCATGGACCAGAACTAACCAGTGATTCCTCCTGTTATGAAGGTCTCAGCTGAAAAGTTGCCTCCTCAGAGGTGCCTCTCCTGCCCACCCCCCATCTAACACTGCTGCCAAGGTACTCTGTGTTCTAGCTGTTGTCATTCACAGCATTAACCTTAGTACTAGCTGACTTTTCTAGTTTAATCATGATTCTCTGTTTAATGTCCACTCTCATCCTGCAATAGATAGGGTCAAAGAGAAAAGAAATATGGTTAGTCTTAGACACTGTTGTAAGAGAGCTGTGAAGAGTGAGTGCATGGCACAGAATGGAGGCTCACAAGTGGAATGGACTGTACCATGCCATGTCCTCAGGGGTCCCTAGTCTCCCCAGGGTGGGCATCTGGTTAACATCCCTGTCTCTGCGGAGCACCTGGATACCACTCTGCTCACACGGGCTGCTCTCCAAAAAGTTCAAATCAACAACTAGAGAGCAAATCATGGGTCCCTAGTTCTTCTGGGCAGGAAAAGACTAAATTGGGATGCTCTGAGATGGGTGCTGGCCTGTGAGACCTGTCCTGTATTTACTTCTTGGGGACCCTGTGGATGAAGTAGGACCCACACTATCAATTGTTCATCTAATCTTTTACTCAAGAAAACCCAAAGCACTGTAGGGAAACACTGAAGTTCGCATTCTTCCCGGCTCAGGCTCAGATTTCACCTTGCCCACAGTAGAAGTACATGTCCCTTTAGCCACCCTATTACCAAGTGCTCCCCAGTAGAGGAGGAGCTGCTGGCAGGGCCATGCTTCCCTAGTGGGTGGAACTATTGAAAAGTTGTGAAACTCTATCTACCCCCCTTCCTCTCTTCCACTTTCCATCTTCCATGCAGTTGGTGTGCCCCAAGGACCTGGCCTCCACACAAGCCCATCTGTTGCATGCACTTTCTGTGTTCTGCGGTGGCACTTGGGCAGGACCATGGGCCCGTGCACAGGCTGCTGCCCTCAGTGGGCTGCCTGGGGACGTGGACTCCAGGGTTGGCTCCACAGACGCAGCCTCTTCAGATTGAAGGATGCTGGGACAGGAAGATAGACACCACCTATCTGCCCCATCAATCTTTCTCAAGAATCCACTGAAGTAGATGTCATTACTTCTACTTTACACAGTAAGGAAACTGAGATTTACACGACAAATCTTTTCTAACTGTATCTCAATAACTATCCTGCCCCAGCCATGGCTCCTCTCTTCTCCTAGGCACTGTCTCATCTCGCTGATAACTTTTTTCGCAGATTACTTGTGCTCTAGTTTGTATCAGTAATTGTACGCTTGGCCTCCATGGTTTCAAATGGAATTCAGCCCTAGTGGGTGGAGGCAGCCTCTTCACTGCTAAAGGAAGATGGCTGTGTCACTCTCTGAGCTGACACCAGGCTCTCTGTTCATTCTTGCTCTCTGATCTAGAGCCCAGGTCTTGTATTCTTAGAGCACAGGGCTTTCTCCCTACACAGAAGGAGGAACAAAGTGCCCATGCACAGAGGCAATTGTGGAGGAGAGCTGGACAGGAGCATATGGCTCTTCTCTGTGTAACCAGTAGCCATGGGAACAACACCTAAGTACCTGAACAAGACTAGCTGTGTCCCTGATGAGAAACACACAGATTGTTCACATTCAATTAACTTGGGGGAGTATTTCATGGGGATAAATCATTTCATGGCATATAAAATCATTTGGTAAAGAAAACTGTCACTGAATCTATCTTCTTTTTAAACTTCCAATTTTTGAATTCTAACTTCAGAGAGTTAATGACAAATTTTAATCAAAAAAGAAAAAAAAAAAGAAAAATATGTCTTGTTGCCCTAATGAACTGGAACTGCAGCTAAAACTACCAACACATATTATACCATCTCCTCCTTATAGCAAAACAGTTCTAGTGCTTTTAAGTACATTTATCTTGTTCAACCCCTAGAATGGTATAAGTAGACAAGAGCCATTATCCCAATTTGACAAATAAAAAATAAAAACAAAAGAGAAGTTAATCAACTTGCTAATTATGATATTGACACTGCCATAACTAGGACCTCTGTTTTCTTTCTCTCTAAACGTCCCCAGCCCTAAAATACTTGAAGAGCCTCCAAGGTCCTATTAATGTAGAGCACAAAGGAGTCCAAGGAGCAGATTCACCACTGAAGGACTCCCAGCCATTCCTATTGATGAAGATTCTCAGGGGCCATAGATATCATCTGGCACGGCGACCCTGAAAAGGATACTCACAGAGAGTTGGAATGGGAGTTTCTCAGCAGCGGGGTGGAGCCCGTGGACCCGTTATGTGGTAACTTTGGTGAGGAAGGCAAAGAAGAATCTGTCATCTCCTCAATATCTGAATGAGAGGATGCCGACTTGGGGGACTTCTTCTTCCCAAAAGCTTGCTTGAAGGAGCTGCGTAACTGAACACACGAGACTGTCAGCCTTTCAGGGGCTGTGACCAACGCTTTGGCCTCAGCTAAATACAGACATGCATACAAAAGAGTAATTCATTCTCCCACGCCTTCCCCCATGGAAAAGGCTCCCCACAGCCTCTCCAACCAGTGCATTAAGGGAACAGGAGTTATCTGGTGTTGACAGCTCAAAGGACTGGACCTGTGGGTAACATTCCATGCCTACTCTTGGCTCAAAACTAGGTAGCAACGGCAAGACAGAGCATGGCTCAGCAGATGGGTGTGGGGAGGATGGGGTTACACGGCCACAAAGCAGGATGCTCAGACATGGCGACGGATGCGGATGAGGTTAGTCATACCAATGGATGGGTTAGCTTGGTATCTGATAGTAATGTTGGTCTCGCTTACCTCATTGACCTGCCAGAGAAAACGCAAGCAAAAAATGGGGAAGGGGGAGGAAAAGAGACAATTTTTAACAGAGAAAGCCAGTGACAGGGAAAGCTTTGGACTTTTCAGATACAACATGGCTAATAATAAACATCACACGCAGAGGTTTCCAGTAGGAACGTGAACCTTTGAAAGCGCTGGGGGCAGTTCCCTCCATTATGAAAGGAAGGGAAGGGCAGGTCAGGTATCCCTATAATCCAGGTGCCTCCAGCTTCTCCCTGTCTGTTTGAACTGGATGCCGCCAGCTTCCTGTGCTTCTCATCCTTTTCCTGCCTCTTGTCAGTCATCTCTCCATGCCTGAATGTTGTAGGAGCATATCTTCTTTTCTGAGCAAAGGCAGCCTTGTGGATATACTTACTGCCTCACATGGCTCTGTGGTTCTTTGCCTCATCTACTACGGCTTGCTACTGTCCTTGTCTAAGAAGATAATCTAGTAAGCAGGGGATCAGCTGTCTCACTCAAAAGATGTAAAGTTATGTAAGAAATTTATTCACCATATTGGAAAAAGGAGACTAGTCTGATTTCCCCAAACCATGAGAATGGGGCTGGAAATTCTAATGAGAACGTAAAGAGTTAAATGCAGTTCTCTGGAAGTCATGAGTGGCATGTATTCTCCTGGGCCCCCCAGAATTAATGATTCATCTTGAAAAAATAAAAGATCTTCTTAAGAAGTAATTTTCATTTTCTAAAGTCTATTTTCCTTCTGAAAATGCATTCCAGGAGTTTTCTTAGCCATTGAGAAATTCAGAAAACAGGTCATTTGGCAAACTGATGACTTTTTATCCCATTAATGTATTTCATCTCTAATAAACTGCATGTCCAGCTTGTGGACACATCGAGAGCCCGTTGCTCTCTCATTTTATAGTCCTGATCGCATTTCCAGAGAGAGTCATAGGAACAGAAGGATCTGGCACATTCCAACAATTTAAATCCCAGCCTCTACCTCTGGTAAAATTCCAGCCGGAGCAGAAGATTACAAAGATTAGACAGACTTAAACTTTGAGAGACGCTGACAATGCCAATCACCCATCCTCCTGGACTGCCGTGATAACCAAGAGCTTTCCTAAAGCAACATAAATAGGTTTTGCTGCCTAATCTGAAGAAAACAGTTAACAGCTAATTTTCACAGAAAAAAATTCGCTCCCATCATTCTGCTAACCAAATCTGACTACATCTATCACTTACATATCAGAGATGGCAATAGGAGTTCATTCTATGTATAGTTATAGCAAATGAGTTGACTAAAAGCTATTAGTAACTTCAAAAAATTAATCACACTGAGCTGGTCTTTGAGCTTGCCTCTGATGCAAGTCATCAACAACCAAAATTACTAATAGCCCCCAAACTCCTCCATCACTAGACCTCGCCACCCATCCAAGATGACACAGTGAGAATGAGAAATGTGTGAAATGAATGAGGACACAGAAGCCACTGTGCAAATGGGGTGCCCTCAGCATTGATAAGCGGGGCTCTCTGAGCACCAGCCAGCTGCAGGCCAACTGGGGTATCCTGTACTGAGGATGAGGAGGCAGCAAATGTGGCTCTACTTTGAAGTCTGCATGGCAGGACTGAAAACTGGGTGGGAGAGGGTGTAAAATTTCCCTAGGAAAGTATGAAAAACTGCTTTAAAAGTACCACTGAGAAAACTAACTAATGTTTTGGGATTTTGGACACACGGAGAAATACTACAGTGGAGACTGAGTTTATTAAATTCACCATTTTGATGTGTAATTCTAGCCTAGAATCCCTCACTAACTCCTATCAAAGACCTTATGAAACTTATTTATAGACCATGGCCAAAAATGTTCAGAGGGAAGCTTGGTTTGACACCATCGTAGGCTAGTTATACAAATAAATGGATGAAGATTATGGTTAGGGACAGGGTGACTTATATAGGCTCAAAAAATACTTGGGAACTAAGAAGAAACCACTTATGAGTGACTTTGCCCTAGTACTCCGTGGCCAACATAGAATGAGGAAGAAATGACACATAGATGAGATGAAAGATGAGTATGTCACATAAAATTACGTGAAAGAGAAATATTACAGGGTGATGGTGATTTTATAAATCCTGGTGTTTTACTGAGGATGACACTGATTTCAGTGGAAACCTATCCACAAACCTTTTGCTTGGATCTATGCCCAAAGGTCTAGGGTTCTGAGGTTAAGAAGCAGCCTGGGCTTTCTTTGGAGACATGGGTTCAGGGAAGGACCATGCCGTTTAGTTCCAGGGGATGTCTGTGGATGGATGCACACTCACCCAGTTCTTTCTCTTCTTTTTCTTAGAGTCACTCTCTATGTTGCTGCCCACACTGGAGTGGCTGGTGGCGCTGTTGATGCTGGAGACACTGTCCGAGGAGTGCTGCCTTCGGATGCGGAGGTCTGCAGGCTGGGAGGTGCCATTTCCTGGAGAGCAAGGCCAGGCCCATCAGCGCCTGCTGACTTGAGCCCAAACCTTCATCCCTGGGGACAGCCCTGGAGCCTGAGGACTCCTAGGTATTTTCTTCTCGGCTCCCCACCACTGGTTTCAAGATCCTTGAGCAGGTGGCTGCTATGTCCTTTTTGGTCAATAAATGGGGTCCATCTCCTCCCACTTTACAAAATAGAAGTCAAGGGAGGCTCGGGAGAATGTCCTTAAGACAAATTCTCTTAAGCTATAGATAGGCTGGAAAAGAATGTTTCTGAGCTGTGGCAGCAGTCACCTTTGCTGTTAGCCCCTCTCCTACTTGGATTTCTTTATGTATGTGTGTATATGTTTCTTTATTTTGCAGTGGTGGGAATGGAGCCCAAGGCCTTGTGCGTGTTGGGCCAGTGCTTTCCCGCAGCCACACCCCCAGGCCTGCTCCTTGGTTTTCCACTCTCCTGCTGTGCTCCGCCCCTTTCAGCCCCTTGATATTTGGAAGTATCAAGCCCCTCTCCGTCTAGGGTCCTTCCAAGTGTTCTTCCCTCCATCTACAATTCTCTTTCCCCTAGATTCTGTCTGCCGGTGCTTGCTGATGCATCCCATTTCAACTCAATCATTACTGCTTAGGAGGACCAACATCTGAAAGAACAGTGATACTAAGCCTAACTGTGATTGTTAAAATAACTTCTGCTGCCATTTCTCCTCATGAGGACAGAACAGCCAGATAGACTCGAGTTCCAGTCCCGCTTCTGGTTCTTACTATTCTCTGGCCTCAGGAAGTCACTGTCACCTCTGAAACTCAGCGCTCCCATAAGTATTAGGAGGAAAGGACAAGCATGACCCTCATAAGGTCATTGTAGAAAGAAAGCAAGACAATGAATTAAATAATGAAAGCACTAAGCATGGCGCTTAGAACACAGTTAAAGTGATCCCTGAGTGCTGGCACCTCGTATTGCATCAGTACACAGGGTACCAGTATAGTACATATTTATTGCACCAATATTGCTATTGCTGCTATTACTGTTACTGTAGGAGGTAACTCATCTGCACATTCAATTTTTTTTTTTTTTTTTACCCCTACTATTCAGATACGCTTTCCGGAACAAGTAAGTGATGAGCCCATTTTCGCTGTACATCAGAAAATAAATATAGAAGCGGGAGTTAAGTTAAAGGCAGTACAACAATTTTACACTCAAGTCAACTCAAAGATGTTTTCTTCCGCTTTTTGAAGTACATCAGAGAAGAATGCAAGCTACACTAGCTGTTTTCAAAGAGGCCAGGAGTGACCAGATGCGAGCTGCCTGCCTTCCAGGACCTGCCTGATGATGCAGAGCTGGGAGGTTGCATCACGTGTGTCAGGGGAGGCTGTGAAAGGCAGGTGGGTCATTGGCTGAAAGGATGTTTCTTACTTTACCTTTGCAGTTCAGCTCTGGAGTGTTAATTACTCCATTAATGGCAGCCTGGGCAGCTGCGTTCTGTTTTTTTAACAGCTCGATGGTTTTTCTTAACTCATTCAGTTCTGAATCCTGAGGGCAAGAAAGACATATTGATCACCCTAAAACCATTCTGTACAGAGCTCAGCAGAAGTACAACATGGCTTCAACAGAGGAGGGTAGCGAATGGAGCTCAATAGAACCTTTGTCTCCTACCTGAAGTTCGGTCAATTTTCAGGGAGCATAAAAGGTCACACAAAAGGAGTGGAATGAGGCCATGAAATCTGTCCTTGATGCCTTACCAGTACCGATCTAAGTCACATTTTTACTCAACACATCTACTCTTGACTTAAATTCTAATAGTTCAAGAAGCATGTTAAAATCTATATAATTATCTGAAACTAATGAGAATAATATTTTCAGGTTTGTTGTTAATTCTAAGCAGGGAGCAAAGAGCATCTGTTCCATCTTACCTTCTGCTCAGCTGTCATGGTCAAACTCTGGAGCCTGATGGTCATGTTTCCAAGGCTCTGTTCAAAGGCTGCCACGAGGTGAGCCTGGAGGGGGAAGACACGGACTCCATCATGTTACCTTGCCAGGCAAGAGCACCTTAAAAGCGATGCATCTTCAAGACAGAAATCCTTATTGGGGCCACTTGGTCTGACCCCTGCCCACATCTCCTGCCTCTTCTTGCCTCCCATTCCCCAACTCTCTTTAGATTAGTTACCTTGGACTTTCACTTTCTCAGACTCCCTAAGCTCTCCCCACCTCAGGTTACAGTGCATCTTTCCCCTCTGCCTGGAATGCTTTTCCCCCATCCCTCCTGGCCTAATTTTCACATGTCTGTTTCAAGAGCGTTCCGCTCATGCCTTTGTGACAACCCCAGTCTGGGCTGGTTCCCTCCTCATTACTCTTACAGGTCCACCACCTCGCTGACATATGCTTTGTGAAATAGTAGTTAAAACACACGGTCTAGTGGCTGCTGGTTTATGTCTGTCTTCTCTACTACTTCATCCTACCCTGCAGCAAGTGTCAGACTCATGGTAGGGGCTCATGGAAAGCATGTGTATGGGAGGAACAATCAAAGTGGCTGGCATATTTTGCTTGTTATAATCCTGATTAATAAAAAGCCACCGAAAGGCCCATCTGCTACCTCCCTGGAGAGCCCTCTCCCAGTCCCCAACTGGGAGTTAGGACTTACCACAGGCCCCCACACACTTTCATCCACTTCTGATAGATAATGATATCAGATGTAACAGGATTTTATACATTGCTAGGATAACTTTTAAAAGGTGGCCAATTATAATTAAAATATGCATCCAATATTCAGAGATGCTAAAATGTAGAAAGAAAAAAAAATGTGTATCTTAGAACTGAGAAATGTGGCATTTTCCTGTATGCCCTCTTCTCTTGCAACTCCCCCTTGGAGGCCAAGAGGTAACTCTGTATCCCAACACTAAGTCTTTTGGCCTGGGATGCAGAGATGTAAGTAGTAAATAATAATAATGACAAATAATATTATTAATAATATTTATATTATAATATATAACATTTATTATCATTATTATTATTTTGCAGTACCTGGGATTGAACCCAGGGGTGCCCTATTATTGAGCTCCACCCTCAGCCTTCTTTACTTTTTACTTTAAGCCGAGGTCTTGCTAAGTGGCCCAGGCTGGGCTCAAACTTGCAATCATCTTGCCTCAGCCTCCCATCACTGAGATTATAGGTGTGTGCCACCATGCCCAGCAAGAATTGACACATTTTAAGGAAGTTATGCAAGGAATTTCTAGCAATCAAATTAAGAATCCATTAGCTTGCCAGGACTATCTAACCTCCAAATTCTATTTGTATACATGAAATAGTGGCAGATCCTCTGGTTAGAGACATCTGGGCAGCAGATGAGAGGGGCAGCCAAACTGTACCTTTGAAGAGAGTTGGCACCATGTCTATCTTACTCTTCCCTGAGTCCCTACCACTGAGGTACAAAGCTGCCACTTGGTAAATATGTTGGGTGAGCAAGTAAAGGACTGAAAGGAAAGCCCTTAGATGTGGGGCCAGTGTGGCACAGGGAGAGGAGCAGGGTTTAGAGTTAAAGGTCTGCAGGGCACCTCCATTTTTCTTTGGATTACCCAGATGCTGAGCAAGTCATCCAATCCTAATGGCCTCAGTTTTCTCATCTATTAATGGGAAACAATAGCTACTTTCTTCCCAGGGTTATTTTGAGGACTAATTGAAACAAGACAGGTGAAAATAGTCTACAAACTGCAGAGGCATTTCAAAACACAGGAATAAACACGGTGGGGGAAAGAAAGCCTTGGAAATGATAAAGTGACAGAAGAAACTACTAGAGGAGACAAATTGCACGGGACACAGGTGTAGGGATGAGGAGCAGAAACACAGAGGACAACAAGAGGGATGAGGCTCTGTAGAGGACACATTGGAGGAGCCATGGAAGAAATGAGACTTGATCATGCTGTAAAATTATGGAGGAAAAGTTGGCCAGTGATAAAAGTGTGCTGAAGAGGGCCAGTGGCATTTTAATCTAAGGAGGGATCTGAGGAGTGACTCAGAGGCTCTGTTTTCCAGACTTTATCAAGTAGGGATGCCTGAGGCTAAAACATGGGGCTAAAATCAGGGGTTGGCAAGGAGCAAGGCCACTGGTAATAGAGAAGTTACACAGAAGAGTTAGCTTCTTTCTAATTGTACTCTCTCTATTATAAATAGAGAAAATGTCTCTTCATTTTAAAATAGACACACTTTAGTTTGCCCTGGAACATGTAGCAGAACAGAAGCCAATCAATTCAAGATAATCGTACAGTGGCCAAAGTAAATGGGTCAGGGCACACATGTCTAAACGCCCACCTGCCATTCCTGGACTACAGAGGGATGTCAAAATTAAATATCAATAATTAAATTCATATTTATTTCAATTCAACATTTGATTTCCACCCATGACTTCGGTTGTGAGCATTTGTATTTTCTATCCAATTATAAACAAAAACTTGACCCCCCATCGAGGCTGCTACTGAAAGCATTTTTGCAAGCTCAGAAAGAAACCACATTAGCGCCGAAGAGCCCGAGGGTCTCACTTCGCTGGCCGGCCAGAGGATCGCCTTTGTGTCCTGAGTGCAATCCTTTCTGGAGCCAGAGAGGCCATGCCAGCCTGGTGCAGAGCCACACAACAGCCTTCCCATCCAAAGCCATTCTCACATTCCCAGGGAAAGCAAACACAGGTGGTAGAAAAACACCCCGAGAAGGTGGCTTTGAGTAGTTTGTCCCAGAAAAACAAACACAGCTCGGTTTGTGAGAAAGATGGCAGACAATAAAACGCCTTAGGACTGCTCGGTGCTGTGCGGTAAGACCAAATGTTTATTTTAAAACAATACTAGCCTTTATGAGCAACAAAACAATACTTCTGGATGTCACTCTTACTCTTCTCAAACAAAGCAGAGCTCCAAATGACCCAAGATAAGGCTCCCTGTGACCAAGGCACTGGAGGAATTTGCCTACATTTACTGATAGCAAAATGATGACCACTTTGCTGATTCCCAGGCAGCAATTGACAGCTGCCTTTTTGTTGTTGTTGTTGTTGTTGTTGTTTTGGTCTCTGTTTTGGTACTAGAGATTGAACCCAAGGGTGTTCTACCATGAGCTAGACCTGCAGCCCTATTTTATTTTTTATTTTGAAACAGGCTCTCACTAAGTTGCTGAGATTGGCCTTGAACCTGTGATCCTCCTGTCTTAGTCGCCCAAGCACTGGGAGTGTGCCACCATGCTCAGCTGACGGCTAACATTCTTAACTAGAACAGTAGCTTGCTTGGGAGGGAGTTAATGTCCACCCACATTATTTGGTTAATACCTAGGAGACAATGGCTCTGGAGTTGATTCTGGATTCCAGTGCATATACTTGTTTATCAAGATAAAGAAACTATACACAGACTTTCTATTATTTTCTAAACAGGATCTAAGCCTCAGAATTCAGCTCTCACATCAATGTCTGATGTCCTTTGGAAAACATTACTGATGGTAGAAGAGGTTAAGAAAATAAAGGGTTACAAAACACACAGTGGCTTAGAATGTGAGAGTTTTGTGGGATTTTTTTTTTTTTTTTTTTTTTTTGGTGCCAAAACCCAGGAACGAGGGAATTTTTTTTTTTTTTTATTTCCGTAAATGTAAGAGAGCTTAAGAGACTGAATAATAATGAAGGCAGTTACCAATTATTGAGCTTGTAATTAAGGTCAGGCACTGTGTTGTGTACTTTATGTGCAGACTTTAAAGAGGAATGCTTTCCTTGAGTAGGTTCAGGCTCGAGCTGGGAATTACCGGGGTGAAACCCCCAGGTAAATGATTACTTTGGAGCATTGACTCAATGTCCTGGTCAAAGGGAGACAACCTTTGAAGTTGCCTTTCATTATTACAGCGTGCTATGGGTCACACAGGTACCTTCTCACAGGCTTCAATGCCTCTATCTGTGGTCTTGGGCTGGCCTGGTAGCACCTGGGCAGGAAGCTTTGCCTCAGAGGTATCTCCGCAACTTCTAGAACCACAGGCTCTGCCTTCTGAGCTTCAGCCCTTGCTGAGCCAGAGCTCACAGCAATACTCTATTAGAGACCGTGCTCCTGGGGTGGGAGATCTGTGCCTCCTAATCCTGCAACCACACCACCTCCTAAGGAGCAAGCCAGACCACCTCACTGCTTAAAATGCAGCTATAGGATAAGCCCAACGTGAGGAGGAAGTCCACAGTCTCAGCCTCACAGCTCAGAACGCTAATGTGCCCTTTGCCTTTCTTAATGTCTTCTTCCCCATTTCCTTCTCCTCTCCACCTCTGCTCCTCTCCCACCTCACAGCTGCAGATTCTGATTATGCCAGGATTCTTCCAATTCCAAATACACCAGGAACTTTCACCTTGGCCTCGGTACACATCATTCCCTTAGTAAGAATGCCATCCTCCCGGTGGACCCTTTCCTACAGGACATCCGTCGGATGTCACCTCCTCGGGGAAGTCCTTCCTGGATCCTCTCTAAGCCCCACCAAGACTGAGTTTGGTGCTTTCCCTATGTAGTTCTTCCTACATAGTCCTACAGCCACTTCTACTTATCTCTACCATAACAGTTGCCAAGTTCCAGGGAAAACTTTGTTTGTCTCTCTGCTGGACCAAGATGAACGCTAAGATGATGGTGGCTGTTCTGGCTCTGCTGCTGAGCTCACAGAACCCCTGCTACAGATGGCACTCACAACAGTTGTTGGGTTGAATGCTGGTTGGTAGTGAGTTCTGAACATGTAATTGTGCTCATTATAATTACAGAGCAGGTTGGCTATTGATTGTGGAGCTCTAAATTTCTTTTTTTATTTTTTTACCTCCCTCCCTTCCTTCACCCCATGATCAAATTTTTCAGAAGAGAACATTGATATTTTAGTGAGCATTTAATATACTGTGAGCACTGATCACACAACAGCATGAAGCACTAAGGGTGATCACCTCCAACACACAGATAAGCAAAGTCAGGCTCAGAGGCCAAAGAACTTGCCCAAAGTCATGCAGCCTGCAAGCGTCAGACCTGGCAGTCACATCCATGATGTCTGACCCCTTCTTACACCACGCTATTTCTACAGTGTTCAGAGATTGGGCCCTAGGCACTACTTGGAAGGCAGAAATGGCTGCCTCCTGTCCCAGCACCCCCCCCACCCCCTGCCCCCCATGTCTGTTCTTACATTTGCTGTCAGCTGGGTGGTCAACGCAGACACCTTCTCTTGGGAGGCATCCAGTTCCCGCCGCAGTTTTCGAATCTAAAGAAGACAAGGCACAGAGTTACCGGCTGTGGGAAGTCTGTCTCCAGGTTGAGCTGGGTCAAATGACTGGTAACCCTGAGCACAGAGATCCAACACCCAAACTACTCCTTACCTCTGACTGGCACTTTTCTTCTGGCTGTAAAGAAATCACAAGGAAAATTAGACCAGTTGAAGAGCAAAGAGCAATGCAGTCTAGCCTATGGGGACAACCAAATTCAGGTTTTTAGAAAAGTCCTGAAGATTTCTTATTCTCTTTTCCTAGCATATTTCTCTAGGCAAACTGATTTAATTAAATTGAGTCATCAGATTCAGGCGTGGTGGCGTACGCTTTTAATCCCAGCAATCGGGAAGCTGAGACAGGAGGATCGATCGCGGTTCGTGGACAGCCTCAGCTACTTAGTGAGGTTCTCCACAACTTAGTGAGACCCTGTTTCAAAATAAAGAATTAAAAATAGGGCAGGGGGTGTAGCTCAGAGGTCAAATGCCCCTGAGTTCCATCCCCAGACCCGCCCCCCCAAAAAAATTGAGTCATCAGAAAGGCCAGATACAAACAATATGTTAAGAAATAAGGAAGAATTAGAGTAACATTCCAATTGCTTGGGCTGTGAGGAGACCCCATCTCCATGTGGAGCTCTGATACGGTCAGGGGCTCAGAAGAAGGGAAGTGAGGGAAAGGGCAGGAGCCAGAGTCAGCAAATCAAAATACAGGATGCTAAAAGTGAACAGATTTTAAAGCCCAAACATGTCCCATGCAATGTCTGGGACACAAGTATATTAAAAAAATTATTTGAGCTGGGTGTGGTAGTACATGCTTATAATCCCAGCACCTGGGAGGCTGAGACAGGAGGATTACAGATTCAAGGCCAGTATGTGATAACTTAAGAGAGAGCTTGTTTCAAAATAAAGAAATAAAAAGGACTGAGAGTGCTGAGAGTGTGCCTCCCAGGCCCTGGACTTAATCTCCAGTAAAACACACACACACACACACACACACACACACACACACACACACACACACAGAGAGAGAGAGAGAGACCACTGTTGATCTGAACTTTAGATTTAATTGGGCATTCTGTATTTTATGGGGCAACTCCATCAGGGGCAAGGAGAACTTTTCCTCCATTGATTCTATGCTAGTTTCTCCCTCCCTCTCACCCCCAGGGTGCCACAGCAGGAGCAGGATGGGGCCTCAGAGTGAAGGGGCTGGGGCCCCTATTCGGCCAACCTGGCAACTCCATGGGTTGTAAGGACAATGTGGCCTTCATGTTCCCTATGGCACCTCAAGTCCCCCAATTCTCCCTATGATGCTGGGGAGTGAAGGTGAACCCCGGGGCCTATCTTACTCGCAGAGCCTTCCATGATGGTTCTGTGTCCTGTCAGCAATGACACAGGTACCTATCAGAGAAAACTATAAGACTATCTCCTCCCATAGGGGGACCACTGGGCTGGGCAGGGGAACCACTGGCCTGGAGGAACTTAATGCAGAAGGGACCTTTCTTGGCCTATCTTCCAGTTTCCAAGGTGTCCATAAAGAAGAACCCAACCCCCTTCCTTCCTGGAAGTCTACCCCTCCACCTACCACTCTGCTTTTCCCAGGGATGGAGGAGTGACTTGGGAACCAGGGAGAGGAATAAACATTAATAAGGACCTTTGTCCTTGGTGAGTGTCCTAATCATACTAGCAACAGACCCCAAACTGTTAGATATTAGTCTCTGGCATGTACTTCTGTTAGTTCAGAACACAAGAGGACTAGGATTCTCTGCATCTTGCAGGCACCACACTGGTAAGCTAGGCAGGCGGGCAGTGGTTTCATATCCGGGCTCTATGCCACCCTCTCCACTGCCCTCCCTCCAGGTATTGCTCAAGAGCCCCTCCCTCCTGGCTGGCTTCCAACAATAACAAGGACTTTTTTAAGCACATAGGCCCAATCATTTGCTTTTTGTCACAATTCCATAAAGGGGTGTGTGTGTGTGTGTGTGTGTGTGTGTGTGTGTGTGTGTGTGTCCTCTAAGGCTGGAGAGGTTAAGTATCTTGCCTAAAGGCACACAGCTGGACAATCTCCTTATCTGAGAAATGCAGGAGAAAGGTGCTTCTATCTCAGGGCTCAGTTTTTCCTTCAAGATACTATTCATTTATCCCTCCTTGTCTATTTTTTATCCATCCATCCAAACTCAACTAACACCTACCAATTATGTATTGATTTCCTACTTTGTTCTGGGCTCTGTTTTAAAAACCTGGGACAAAGCTGTGAACAGACCAAGTCCCTGATCTTGTGTCATTTACATTCTGGTAATAATAATTTACTAAATGCTTTCCATGTGCCTAAGAGTATTCTAAGCCCTTCATTATCTCTTCCTTCCTTCCTTCCTTCCTTCCTTATAACAGCCCTTTAAGTAAGAACTGATACAATTGCTTTCCTTTTGCAGATGAGGAAAATGAGGCTCAGATTGAGTTAAGCATCTTGTCCACGGCTGCAGCAGGTCAGTGGCAGAGCTGGACGATCTAAGCCACTGTTGTCTCACTGCCTAGGCCAGCACGGTCTTCTGTGCTTTTGCTGTAACTGCATTCTCATGGAAGCTCCCCAGAACTATGTCTTCCAACTTCTGTCTGATCCAAAGGCTACAATGGTGAGAACATCACAGCTATCTAACACTTGGGAGGCCGGGGGAGGCCTGTTGGCATGCTGGACCATCCATACAGGACCAGCCCTACTTGTAAACACTCCTGTCCACAGGCCTTAACAGTTTTGGCCACTGCACTGTGCCTGCCTGCCTCTGGGGTTGGGCCAACACTCTCAACAGCAGCCTGGAGAAGTATGTGGTTTGTATCTTACCCCAGCTACTGTTGCTTTTCTGTCTGTGTGGGAAACCTATGGAGCTGTGGGCCTCCATCCATTCAGCCATTCCCCTGGGAACATAACTACTGTTCCCTCCCAGCCAACAAAGCCAAGAAAACAAGTCTAATGCCAGATGGGGCCTCTCAGGCTTTCTCTACTCCAAAGGCTGGCGGTGACTCTGGACTATTATTTAGCATCACGGTGCCCTTTATTTCATTGTAATTAAAATTGCAGGCAAATCTCAGGTAGAATGAGCAATCTTGAATATCCAAGAATTATAGAGATTTCAAAGAAACTAGCTGCCATCCTATAATTAGAACCTATAAGACTCAGTTATTAAGCAGGCTCCTTGGTATGAGTCTGTGGCAACTTGAGAGACTGCAAAGTTCTCTTAGACAACAATGAGAGCTTGCTCACTTTCACACTTACAAAGGAGCCCAAGCATTGTTCCTGCATTTCGTCACCTCTAAGGCACTAATAATAGACAAGGGACCGCACATCACTGCTAGGTGGGAACAGAGTCTAGCCAGACTTGCAGCTTTTCTTGGAATTGGTAGACTGCTCTAGTGTGGAAACATTCAAATGTTATACCATTATTTATTTTTTAAGTCTGTAAAAGCAACCTATAATCCTAGAGAAGGCACATGCAGGATGGTAAATGGGAAACTGACTCCATGATTCACAGAAGGTTGGAAGTT